>NC_092094.1:5022358-5112358 GCF_045679555.1 Salvelinus alpinus
TCCCAGTGAAGTCTACAGAGATCGGTGGTTCAGTTGGTAGAGGATGGTGCTTGTAACACCAGGGTTGTGGGTTCGATTCCCACAAGGGACCAGTATGAAAATGTATGCACTACTCACTACTGTAAAAAGGAATCACTCTGAATAAGAGAGTCTGCTAAATGACTAACATGGAAACGTAAATCTGGTGTGGTGTTACCTTTATAAAAAGACACGTAGAACCTCACCTCGTAAATTTGAGACATGCGCTCCAGGAACTCTCTGAAAAACGGCCTCAACCGCACATACACCTGCAGAGAAGAGGAAAATAACACGAATGGAAATACTGTATATCCAAGTCAAGAGAGCAACTCCTCTTTTACTGACTACGGATACACGCGCACACAATAATGCATATATTGCGGATAGTCAGATTAATATAACAGTTTGATTAAAAACATTTACATGTCTCGCAAGAAGAACGATTTCTCTAATAATTCTGTTCAAATGAACACATCTGAAAAATCAGGGCCACCTGATGGGACTCTGATAAATTGTACGTCAAAATAAAACGTTCCATCACAGCGACCATGTTTATTTTTTGGGACGCAGCATTTTTGATTCTGAGTTTCGGACATATAAAAGTTCTGTGAAAACAACTTCCAAGACGTATTCATTCAGTTGATTCCGAACTGACGTCACCTCGCGCTATAGAGCGAGGCTCTCGGCTGGTGCTAGCACACGTACAGATCAAATACACCGCTGGAACGCCGATTGTCCTAATAATTCAAAAAAGGTTGCTCCGGGGACAAAATGCAGTTAAAAAAATAAAATAATCCTCGTATGCTTATTTTGATTTTGACTTTACATCCGATTAAGATAAACAAAGTAAGGTGTTTACATGACTGTTGTATCATCTGCCTACTGTCATAAACAGTTTAATATCTAATTATTCCTGTGCATGTAAACATACTCACTGAAAAGAGACATTTTCCATGACAAGCACATTTTTCTAAATGTCTTTTCTTGAGTCCTCATGTCTTCATGTTCACATACAAGAGCAACTCCATGGGAAAAGACTTTGGATATTCTCTTCCAATGAGGTTTGAGAAGTGAGGACACAAGGAATCAAGGAAAAGACGTATTGAGAAAGAGCCCTTTTCTCAATCACCTTGATGATTACTGACTTCTGAACTTGAAATAGCCTTAAATCACATCACTGAGGGAAAGAGAGAAATATAGATACTTCCCATTCTGTCAGAACATGTTAAGACATCCTATGGAGAGAAAGGGGCCACAGTCTGGTTCAAGTCAACGAGACAGCCCGTGAGTTGGGGAGGAGTGAGGAATTTGGGCCCGAGTTCAGGTCAGATAAAGTGAGGAAGAACACTGAATTCTGCCTAGCAACAGAGATGTATTGGCTGTCCAGATGTGTAAAGATGAGACTCGGCATAGGAGGAAGGTTAAAATATATGAGCTAGGGTAAATATGTCTTATGTCGTATGCAGCGGTGTGTGACCCAGTGTGTGGATGAACTGGGTTTGAGCTTCACTAGTTCGGTCCGGTGAGTTTTACTCTGTCAGAACCTAACAAAATAAAAAAAACGTGTGTGTTTCTGTGCCGTCACATCCCGTCGTACCCACCTGATAGATGACGTCTTGGAACAGGACAGGGAAGGTCAGGGCTGCGTCGTCCAACTCATTCAGACTACAGTGCACCAACGTCTCGTCCTGATCAATACACAAAACACCTTATGGTTTAGTGGTTGTTTTTTAACTTTAGTTGAATGTTTCTGATTTGTACGTCGATCTGGACGAGAGAACATTTTGAACAAAATAAAATCGACAAATTTTAGAACATTCTGTAGATATCGTAGACTCAAAATGCATCTTGGGTCTGGACATTCAGGACGACTACAGGTAACCCCCCAAAATAATAAAATTAATCTGTTGATGGCACTCGTTTGTTCAGGAACATATGGGACCGTAATCTCACTAGAACCAGGGAGAACATATGGGACTGTAATCTCACTAGATCTAGAACCAGGGAGAACATATGGGACCGTAATCTCACCAGATCTAGAACCAGGGAGAACATATGGGACCGTAATCTCACCAGATCTAGAACCAGGGAGAACATATGGGACCGTAATCTCACTAGATCTAGAACCAGGGAGAACATATGGGACCGTAATCTCACCAGATCTAGAACCAGGGAGAACATATGGGACCGTAATCTCACCAGATCTAGAACCAGGGAGAACATATGGGACCGTAGTCTCACTAGAACCAGGGAGAACATATGGGACCGTAATCTCACCAGATCTAGAACCAGGGAGAACATATGGGACTGTAATCTCACCAGATCTAGAACCAGGGAGAACATATGGGACCGTAATCTCACCAGATCTAGAACCAGGGAGAACATATGGGACCGTAATCTCACCAGATCTAGAACCAGGGAGAACATATGGGACCGTAATCTCACCAGATCTAGAACCAGGGAGAACATATGGGACCGTAATCTCACCAGATCTAGAACCAGGGAGAACATATGGGACCGTAATCTCACCAGATCTAGAACCAGGGAGAACATATGGGACTGTAGTCTCACTAGAACCAGGGAGAACATATGGGACCGTAATCTCACCAGATCTAGAACCAGGGAGAACATATGGGACCGTAATCTCCCCAGATCTAGAACCAGGGAGAACATATGGGACCGTAATCTCCCCAGATCTAGAACCAGGGAGAACATATGGGACCGTAATCTCCCCAGATCTAGAACCAGGGAGAACATATTGGACCGTAATCTCACTAGAACCAGGGAGAACATATGGGACCGTAACCTCACTAGAACCAGGGAGAACATATGGGACCGTAATCTCACCAGATCTAGAACCAGGGAGAACATATGGGACCGTAATCTCACCAGATCTAGAACCAGGGAGAACATATGGGACCGTAATCTCACCAGATCTAGAACCAGGGAGAACATATGGGACCGTAATCTCACCAGATCTAGAACCAGGGAGAACATATGGGACCGTAATCTCACCAGATCTAGAACCAGGGAGAACATATGGGACCGTAATCTCACCAGATCTAGAACCAGGGAGAACATATGGGACCGTAATCTCACCAGATCTAGAACCAGGGAGAACATATGGGACTGTAGTCTCACTAGAACCAGGGAGAACATATGGGACCGTAATCTCACCAGATCTAGAACCAGGGAGAACATATGGGACCGTAATCTCACCAGATCTAGAACCAGGGAGAACATATGGGACCGTAATCTCCCCAGATCTAGAACCAGGGAGAACATATGGGACCGTAATCTCCCCAGATCTAGAACCAGGGAGAACATATGGGACCGTAATCTCCCCAGATCTAGAACCAGGGAGAACATATTGGACCGTAATCTCACTAGAACCAGGGAGAACATATGGGACCGTAACCTCACTAGAACCAGGGAGAACATATGGGACCGTAATCTCACCAGATCTAGAACCAGGGAGAACATATGGGACCGTAATCTCACCAGATCTAGAACCAGGGAGAACATATGGGACCGTAATCTCACCAGATCTAGAACCAGGGAGAACATATGGGACTGTAATCTCACCAGATCTAGAACCAGGGAGAACATATGGGACCGTAATCTCCCCAGATCTAGAACCAGGGAGAACATATGGGACCGTAATCTCCACAGATCTAGAACCAGGGAGAACATATGGGACCGTAATCTCATCAGATCTAGAACCAGGGAGAACATATGGGACCGTAATCTCACCAGATCTAGAACCAGGGAGAACATATGGGACCGTAATCTCACCAGATCTAGAACCAGGGAGAACATATGGGACCGTAATCTCACCAGATCTAGAACCAGGGAGAACATATGGGACCGTAATCTCACCAGATCTAGAACATATGGGACTGTAGTCTCACTAGAACCAGGGAGAACATATGGGACCGTAATCTCACCAGATCTAGAACCAGGGAGAACATATGGGACTGTAATCTCACCAGATCTAGAACCAGGGAGAACATATGGGACTGTAATCTCACCAGATCTAGAACCAGGGAGAACATATGGGACTGTAATCTCACCAGATCTAGAACCAGGGAGAACATATGGGACCGTAATCTCACCAGATCTAGAACCAGGGAGAACATATGGGACCGTAATCTCACCAGATCTAGAACCAGGGAGAACATATGGGACCGTAATCTCACCAGATCTAGAACCAGGGAGAACATATGGGACTGTAATCTCACCAGATCTAGAACCAGGGAGAACATATGGGACCGTAATCTCACCAGATCTAAAACATATGGGACCGTAATCTCACCAGATCTAGAACCAGGGAGAACATATGGGACTGTAGTCTCACTAGAACCGGGGACAACATATGGGACCGTAATCTCACCAGATCTAGAACCAGGGAGAACTCTGGTGTGCTACGCGTTTTAAGGGGCAGTGCTGGTTTCCTGGCTATCTGCTCCTCTGTCAACGGAGGCACGTGCTTGATGAAGAAGTACCTGAAAACAGAGCAGGCACAGATATCTTAGTTGGTCCAAGTCGTTGGTCCTTGCGCACTATTACTAAGTAACTAAATCAAATCAAATTTTATTTGTCACATACACATGGTTAGCAGCTGTTAATGCGAGTGTAGCGAAATGCTTGTAGGTTAGATGGTGTGATAAGACAGATGGGGTTTGTCTGTTTAAAATGGAATAAAAATGTTTCCTTTTTAAATAAAAAATAAAAAAACTTCAAATTGCTAAACTCTTTCTACTACCTATTATTTAAAGAGAGAGGCACTTATATTGTGTTTGGTTGGTGATTTTGATAAAATAAACTAAGCAGTACTCACGGATCAAAGACTTCCCAGTCTTCCTCGTAGGTGCCCTCTGCAGGGGCAGTGGGAGGGGCGTGGGGGTAACAGCTGACTGGAATGCACCCCGGAGATAATTCAGGGATAACGGCACATTCAAACATTATAGATCTAATCTTTTTTTTTAAATAAATACAGAAATTCACATTTTATTTACTCACATTTACTCCCCCCCCCCCCAGCGAATTCATCATGATATAAAACACAGCAAGTAAAAAAAATCCACAATATTCCATATCACGTCAAAAATAATAATAATCACACAATCTACAAGTCTCACTCGCAAGTTCTAAATGGACCCATAGCATAACCTAGGAGCAACCAACGTCATGGTTACCTGTTAGAGGGGGCATATCTGTAACCATCTCCCCTTCTTCGACGGGTGGTTCTGGGGTAGCCAGAGGAGCCTGTTGTGGTGGCAGTACTGATGGAGCTGGGGCAACAGAGGACAGGACGATGCCCTCTGTAGATGCGGGGGTACTGGCGGGTATCTCCTCCACCACCGTCTCCTTCTCCAGCTGCTTCATGATCTCCTCAGCCTCTGACCCCTGCCCAGGGGAGCCAGACTCAGGAGTGGCTGGACACAGAAGGGAACACAGGAGAGAAATTGAGCGAATCTCCCCCCCCAAAAAAAGTGTTTTCCTTTAATCTTATTTTGCCATGTGTGAGTCTCCGATATTTTTTTTGTCCTCCATTCGTGGCGTCCTCTCCTCTCCTTCTCAAAATGACAGAGGGAAGAGAAGAGCCCATTGGACAAGATCTTCTCCTCGGATCTTCTGTCCAATGCTCTCCTCGCTTCTCTCTGACGTCTTGATAGGGAGGCGAGAGAAGAGGACGCGACAAATCAAGGAAAATACATTTCAGATTCAACCACGGCGCAGCACAAGGTTAAATAACCGATTTTCTTTAGGATAGTTTTAAAAAATAAAATAAAAAAAGACTAAAATGATAAAACACTTGAGGCAGATTGTGTTACCTGTCTTGGTAGCAGGAGAGAAGAAGTTGAAGACAGGAGAGAAGATGGTCCCCAGGAGAGTGGTGCGAGGTGGACTGCTCGCTACCTCCACGGGGACCTCCAGTTTACCGTTGGGCTTCAGGGGCTTGCTGTTCAACGTCATTGGTTCTGAGAGAAAAGTAGTGACATATTTCAAACTGTTATTTCAACTGACGCTACTTAAGACTGACATGATAATAAAATAAATAAATAAAAATGAGCCCTACAGCGACTTCTACGGTAAAATAAGACATTCTGAATACATAAATATTCATAATTGACTTGCTGCAACGATTCCAATAAAGCAGATGTGGGTGTGGCTACAGTTTGACGTCATCAAGCAGAACTATAAATGACGTCCACTATTCCTCCACACTCTTATTATCATAATGTAGATGACAGATTACCCCGTGTCACGTCTGGACTCTCTAACTCACCAGGTTTGTTAGCACCTCTCCTGCAGCCCCTGGCGATGGCTCTGGTTGGTGGGTGAGGAGAAGACGTGATCAGGTTGCTGTTGTCCACTTTACAATCAATACGACTCCTCTTCGCTGGGACGTCCTGCTCTACCTGGGAGAGAAGAAGAGAGGGAGGGGATGAGCTGGGGTGTCCTGCTCTACCTGGGAGAGAAGAAGAGAGGGAGGGGATGAGCTGGGGTGTCCTGCTCTACCTGGGAGAGAAGAAGAGAGGGTGGGGATGAGCTGGGGTGTCCTGCTCTACCTGGGAGAGAAGAAGAGAGGGTGGGGATGAGCTGGGATGTCCTGCTCTACCTGGGAGAGAAGAAGAGAGGTAGGGGATGAGCTGGGATGTCCTGCTCTACCTGGGAGAGAAGAAGAGAGGTAGGGGATGAGCTGGGATGTCCTGCTCTACCTGGGAGAGAAGAAGAGAGGTAGGGGATGAGCTGGGATGTCCTGCTCTACCTGGGAGAGAAGAAGAGAGGTAGGGGATGAGCTGGGATGTCCTGCTCTACCTGGGAGAGAAGAAGAGAGGTAGGGGATGAGCTGGGGTGTCCTGCTCTACCTGGGAGAGAAGAAGAGAGGTAGGGGATGAGCTGGGATGTCCTGCTCTACCTGGGAGAGAAGAAGAGAGGTAGGGGATGAGCTGGGATGTCCTGCTCTACCTGGGAGAGAAGAAGAGAGGTAGGGGATGAGCTGGGATGTCCTGCTCTACCTGGGAGAGAAGAAGAGAGGTAGGGGATGAGCTGGGATGTCCTGCTCTACCTGGGAGAGAAGAAGAGAGGGAGGGGATGAGCTGGGATGTCCTGCTCTACCTGGGAGAGAAGAAGAGAGGGAGGGGATGAGCTGGGATGTCCTGCTCTACCTGGGAGAGAAGAAGAGAGGGAGGGGATGAGCTGGGATGTCCTGCTCTACCTGGGAGAGAAGAAGAGAGGGAGGGGATGAGCTGGGATGTCCTGCTCTACCTGGGAGAGAAGAAGAGAGGGAGGGGATGAGCTGGGATGTCCTGCTCTACCTGGGAGAGAAGAAGAGAGGGAGGGGATGAGCTGGGATGTCCTGCTCTACCTGGGAGAGAAGAAGAGAGGTAGGGGATGAGATGGGATGTCCTGCTCTACCTGGGAGAGAAGAAGAATGGTAGAGATTCATCTCATGTGAAATGTTATGATTTCATGTTTTATTCTTTTTGTATGTAAGAGAAAATAAGCCCAAGGGTGTTCACAATAAGCCCACCTCTTAAATAATATACATTCATTTCCTAATGTTGAAAATCTACAATCTGACATATTTTATGTACAACTTAAAATTATAATAATCTCCCCTCAAGTGAAAAATCAACTGATCATTACTATTCATCATGGAAGCCTCATAACAGGGTGTGTCCAGCCCAATCAGCAGAGATCAATGTGGGACGAGGCTATTGTCAATGCCAACCAGTACAAACCTGATTTAACTAATCAAAGGCTTCAATCAAGACATGATTAGTTGAATAAGCGTTACTGCTTGGTTAGAACACAACCCTGCAACCACACTGGCCCTCTGGAAAAGAAGCCATGCAACAAAGACCATAACAACTTTCAATGAACTATCTAAAAGCTGACTGACATTTGCTGTTCTATTGTTCTTAAAAATTAGAACGGTCTTCCTAAAGCCTGTCTGAAGAGTTTCAAATCTCCCTCTCTACTGTCTTCCTAAAGCCTGTCTGAAGAGTTTCAAATCTCCCTCTCTACGTCTTCCTAAAGCCTGTCTGAAGAGTTAAAAAAAATATATATATATTTTTTAATCACTCCCTACCCCTTCCTCTTGGCCCAAACACTGATTTTTGCAGAGGGGTGGGGGTGTACTGGGCCAGTTATATGAAGACGGCTCACCCACCTTGACAGCATTTCCCCTGATGAACTTCTTGATGGTGGAGAACAGGCCAGTCTCATTCTTCTGCATCCTGAGGCCTCTCCTGGGCGGGGGCTCCACCTCGCAGTGTTTTCTCTTGGCCTGAGCTGGGCGGGGTTCTGAGGCTGGACGGCCGGGGCTGGGTTTGGGCTGCTGAGAAGCCTTCCGTACTCTCAGCCTCATCATCCTACACGTTACATGGAAGACTGGTGTGGCAGCACGGCAAGCAGGCAGGGCAATATATATATATTACAGGTACAACACAAAGAGAGAACACAGGAAACCAGTGAGATGCCATGTAGCTCCACTAATAAATATATATATATATATATACAGTGGGGAGAACAAGTATTTGATACACTGCCGATTTTGCAGGTTTTCCTACTTACAAAGCATGTAGAGGTCTGTAATTTTTATCATAGGTACACTTCAACTGTGAGAGACGGAATCTAAAACAAAAATCCAGAAAATCACATTGTATGATTTTTAAGTAATTCATTTGCATTTTATTGCATGACATAAGTATTTGATCACCTACCAACCAGTAAGAATTCCGGCTCTCACAGACCTGTTAGTTTTTCTTTAAGAAGCCCTCCTGTTCTCCACTCATTACCTGTATTAACTGCACCTGTTTGAACTCGTTACCTGTATAAAAGACACCTGTCCACACACTCAATCAAACAGACTCCAACCTCTCCACAATGGCCAAGACCAGAGAGCTGTGTAAGGACATCAAGGATAAAATTGTAGACCTGCACAAGGCTGGGATGGGCTACAGGACAATAGGCAAGCAGCTTGGTGAGAAGGCAACAACTGTTGGCGCAATTATTAGAAAATAGAAGAAAATAGAAGAAGTTCAAGATGATGGTCAATCACCCTCGGTCTGGGGCTCCATGCAAGATCTCACCTCGTGGGGCATCAATGATCATGAGGAAGGTGAGGGATCAGCCCAGAACTACACGGCAGGACCTGGTCAATGACCTGAAGAGAGCTGGGACCACAGTCTCAAAGAAAACCATTAGTAACACACTACGCCGTCATGGATTAAAATCCTGCAGCGCACACAAGGTCCCCCTGCTCAAGCAGGCGCATGTCCAGGCCCGTCTGAAGTTTCCCAATGACCATCTGGATGATCCAGAGGAGGAATGGGAGAAGGTCATGTGGTCTGATGATTCAAAAATAGAGCTTTTTGGTCTAAACTCCACTCGCCGTGTTTGGAGGAAGAAGAAGGATGAGTACAACCCCAAGAACACCATCCCAACCGCGAAGCATGGAGGTGGAAACATCATTCTTTGGGGATGCTTTTCTGCAAAGGGGACAGGACGACTGCACCGTATTGAGGGGAGGATGGATGGGGCCATGTATTGCGAGATCTTAGCCAACAACCTCCTTCCCTCAGTAAGAGCATTGATGATGGGTCGTGGCTGGGTCTTCCAGCATGACAACGACCCGAAACACACAGCCAGGGCAACTAAGGAGTGGCTCCGTAAGAAGTATCTCAAGGTCCTGGAGTGGCCTAGCCAGTCTCCAGACCTGAACCCAATAAAAAATCTTTGGAGGGAGCTGAAAGTCCGTATTGCCCAGCGACAGCCCCGAAACCTGAAGGATCTGGAGAAGGTCTGTATGGAGGAGTGGGCCAAAATCCCTGCTGCAGTGTGTGCAAACCTGGTCAAGAACTACAGGAAACGTATGATCTCTGTAATTGCAAACAAAGGATTCAGTACCAAATATTAAGTTCTGCTTTTCTGATGTATCAAATACTTATGTCTTGCAATAAAATGCTAATTAATTACTTAAAAATCATACAATGTGATTTTCGGGATTTTTGTTTTAGATTCCGTCTCTCACAGTTGAAGTGTACCTATGATAAAAATTACAGACCTCTACATGCTTTGTAAGTAGGAAAACCTGCAAAATCGGCAGTGTATCAAATACTTGTTCTCCCCACTGTATATATATATGTGTAAACGTCTGAGACGTTGGAGTCATTAAAACTCATTTTTCAACCACTCCACAAATGTCTTGTTCACAAACTAGTTTTGGCAAGTCGGTTAGGACATCTACTTTGTGCATGACACAACTACTTTTTCCAAAAATTGTTTACAGACAGATTATTTCACTGTATCACAATTCCAGTGGGTCATAAGTTTACATACACTAAGTTGACTGTGCCTTTAAACAGCTTGGAAAATTCCAGAAAATGACATCATGGCTTTAGAAGCTTCTGATAGGCTCATTGACATCATTTGAGTCAATTGGAGGTGTACCTGTGGATGTATTTCAAGGCCTACCTTCAAACTCAGTGCCTCTTTGCTTGACATCATGGGAAAAATCTAAAGAAATCAGCCAAGACCTCGGAAAGAAAATTGTAGACCTCCACAAGTCTGGTTCATCCTTGGGAGCAATTTCCAAATGCCTGAAGGTACCTCGTTCATCTGTACAAACAATAGTACGCAAGTATAAACACCATGGGACCACGCAGCCGTCATACCGCTCAGGAAGGAGACGCGGTCGGTCTCCTCGAAATTAACGTACTTTGATGCGAAAAGTGCAAATAAATCCCAGAACAGCAGCAAAGGACCTTGTGAAGATGCTAGAGGAAACGGGTACAAAAGTATCTATATCCACAGTAAAACGGGTCCTATATTGACATAACCTGAAAGGCCGCTCAGCGAGGAAGAAGCCACTGCTCCAAAACCGCCATAAAAAAGCCAGACAACGGTTTGCAACTGCACATGAGGACAAAGATTGTGCTTTTTGGAGAAATGTCCTCTGGTCTGATGAAACAAAAACAGAACTGTTTGGACATAATGACCATCGTTATGTTTGGAGGAAAAAGGGGGAGGCTTGCAAGCCGAAGAACACCATCCCAACCGTGAAGCACGGGGTGATTTGCTGCAGGAGGGACTGGTGCACTTCACAAAATAGATGGCATCATGAGGGAGGAAAATGATGTGGATATATTGAAGTAACATCTCAAAACATCAGTCAGGAAGTTAAAGCATGGTCGCAAATGGGTCTTCCAAATGGACAATGACCCCAAGCATACTTCCAAAGTTGTGGCAAAATGGCTTAAGGACAACAAAGTCAAGGTATTGGAGTGGCCATCACAAAGCCCTGAACTCAATCCCATTGAAAATTTGTGGGCAGAACTGAAAAAGCATGTGCGAGCAAGGAGGCCTACAAACCTGACTCAGTTACACCAGCTCTGTCAGGAGGAATGGGCCAACATTCACCCAACTTATTGTGGGAAGCTTGTGGAAGGTTACCCAAAACATTTGACCCAAGTTAAACAATTTAAAGGCAATGCTACAAAATACTAATTGAGTGTATGTAAACTTCTGACCCACTGGGAACGTGATGAAAGAAATAAAAGCGGAAATAAATAATTCTCTACTAATATTCTGACATTTCACATTCTTAAAATAAAGTGGTGATCCTAACTGACCTAAAACAGGGAATTTTTACTAGGATTAAATGTCAGGAATTGTGAAAAACTGAGTTTAAATGTATTTGGCTAAGGTGTATGTAAACTTCCGACTTCAACTGTATGTATGTATATATACTAGAGGTCGACCGATTAATCGGGGCCGATTTCAAGTTTTCATAACAATCGGAAAATTGCTATTTTTGGGCGCCGATTTGCCGTTTCTTTTTTTTTACACCTTTATTTAATCTTTATTTAACTAGGCAAGTCAGTTAAGAACACATTCTTATTTTCAATGACGGCCTAGGAACGAGGCAGAACGACAGATTTTTAACCTTGTCAGCTCGGGGGATCCAATCTTACAACCTTACAGTTAACTAGTCCAATGCTCTAACACCTGATTACATTGCACTCCACAAGGAGCCTGCCTGTTAGCAAATGCAGTAAGCTAAGGTAAGTTGCTAGCTGCAATTAAACTTATCTTATAAAAAACAATCAATCAATGACTGTCATTGCTCCAATGTGTACTTAACCATAAACATCAATGCCTTTCTTAAAATCAATACACAAGTATATATTTTTAAACCTGCATATTTAGCAAAAAGAAATCCAGGTTAGCAGGCAATATTAACCAGGTGAAATTGTGTCATTTCTCTTGCGTTCATTGCACGCAGAGTCAGGGTATATGCAACAGTTTGGGCCGCCTGGCTCTTTGCGAACTAATTTGCCAGAATTTTACGTAATTATGACAACATTGAAGGTTGTGCAATGTAACAGGAATATTTAGACTCATGGATGCCACCCGTTAGATAAAATACGGAACGGAATAAACATTTTGTTTTCGAGGTGATAGTTTCCGGATTAGTCAAAGGTATACGGTTTAGAGAGAAATAGTCGACGCGTTAAAATTCCTGTAATAACTTGCGGCTGAATTTGAAAGGGGTTCCTTCGTTATTTTACCGTTCATGTCTTCCATAGAGAATGTCTTGATCTACTTCAAATAAGGTCTGTGTTTCGTGCAGGCTTAAACCGCCTCGACGTTTTGATACCCGTGTAAATCTCACTAGGATAAGGTAACGTTTGTCAACATATTTTCATAAATCCACTCTACAAAAAAATGTATCTTTGCTTATATTTAGCCAATATTGATCAGAGTTACCTTGTCCTATGGATATCTACACAGTTATAAAATTGGCACGGTGATGTAAGCCTACACGAAACACAGACCTTATTTTAAGTGAATCAAAAAATAAACCGCTTTTCAGATTTTGCTAGAAAGTTTCATGGGAATTATGACTCGCACTTTGGTTGTCAATTCTTACCATGCCCATTATTAAAATAGGATTTCCTGCATATAGAAATTAAAGTTTTTGTTTTCAACATTCATCACAGGTAACTTAAACTCTAGTTTTATTCAAACAGTTGAGAGTATTTGTCTCCTAAGCAGACTCTTCAGTATCATTGTCACTTCAGAGCTGTGTGCGTGTGTGTGTATTTATGTATTATATTAAGTTAAAATAAAAGTGTTCATTGTTCATTCAGTATTGTTGCAATTGTCATTATTACAAAAGTGTGTGTGTATGATATATATATATAAAAACATTTTTATTTTTTTTATTTTTTTTAATATAAAATCGGCCGATTAATCGGTATCGGCTTTTTTTGTCCTCCAATAAGCGGTATCGGTATTGAAAAATCATAATCGGTCGACCTCTAATATATACACACACACACATACATACACACAAAAGTATGTGGACACCCCTTCAAATTAGTGGATTCGGCTATTTCAGCCACAGGTGTATAAAAATCGAGCACACAGCCATGCAATCTCCATAGACAAACAGTGGCAGTAGAACTGCCATTACTGAAGAGCTCAGTGACCGTCATTCATTGGATGACATCAAAGACTATGCAGCCTGATGGAGAATGTTTTTGGTAGTGGCCGAACCGATTAATCGGAATGGCCGATTTGTTATGAAAACTTGAAATCGGCCCTAATTATCGGTAATCTGCATTTTTGGATGCCGATTATGGCCGATGATATTGCAATCCGCAAGGAGACTGCGTGGCAGGCTGACCACTTGTTACGCGAGTGCAGGCAGCAAGGAGTCATGGTAAGTTGCTAGCTAGCATTAAACTTATCTTATAAAAAAACAATCAATCTTAACATAATCACTAGTTAACTACACATGGTTGATGATATTACTAGTTTAACTAGCTTGTCCTGCGTTGCATATAATCAATGCGGTGCCTGGAATTGTGTTGTCACTTCTCTTGTGTTCAGTGTAAGCAGAGTCAGGGTATATGCAGCAGTTTGGGTCCCCTGGCTCATTGCAAACTGTGTGAAGACCATTTCTTCCCAACAAAGACGGTAATTATTTTGCCAGAATTTTACGTAATTATGACATAACATTGAAGGTTGTGCAATGTAACAGCAATATTTAGACTTAGGGTTGCCAACCGTTTGATAAAATACGGAAAGGCTCTGTATTTCACTGAAAGAATAAACATTTTGTTTTCAAAATTATAGTTTTGGGATTTTACCATATTAATGACCCAAGGCTCGTATTTCTGTGTTTATTATACACTGCTCAAAAAAATAAAGGGAACACTTAAACAACACAATGTAACTCCAAGTCAATCACACTTCTGTGAAATCAAACTGTCCACTTAGGAAGCAACACTGATTGACAATAAATTTCACATGCTGTTGTGCAAATGGAATAGACAAAAGGTGGAAATTTTAGGCAATTAGCAAGACACCCCCAATAAAGGAGTGATTCTGCAGGTGGTGACCACAGACCACTTCTCAGTTCCTATGCTTCCTGGCTGATGTTTTGGTCACTTTTGAATGCTGGCGGTGCTCTCACTCTAGTGGTAGCATGAGACGGAGTCTACAACCCACACAAGTGGCTCAGGTAGTGCAGCTCATCCAGGATGGCACATCAATGCGAGCTGTGGCAAGAAGGTTTGCTGTGTCTGTCAGCGTAGTGTCCAGAGCATGGAGGCGCTACCAGGAGACAGGCTGCTCCTCCTTGCACAAAGGCGGAGGTAGCGGTCCTTCTGCTGGGTTGTTGCCCTCCTACGGCCTCCTCCACGTCTCCTGATGTACTGACCTGTCTCCTGGTAGCGCCTCCATGCTCTGGACACTACGCTGACAGACACAGCAAACCTTCTTGCCACAGCTCGCATTGATGTGCCATCCTGGATGAGCTGCACTACCTGAGCCACCTGTGTGGGTTGTAGACTCCGTCTCATGCTACCACTAGAGTGAGAGCACCGCCAGCATTCAAAAGTGACCAAAACATCAGCCAGGAAGCATAGGAACTGAGAAGTGGTCTGTGGTCACCACATGCAGAATCACTCCTTTATTGGGGGTGTCTTGCTAATTGCCTAAAATGTCCACCTTTTGTCTATTCCATTTGCACAACAGCATGTGAAATTTATTGTCAATCAGTGTTGCTTCCTAAGTGGACAGTTTGATTTCACAGAAGTGTGATTGACTTGGAGTTACATTGTGTTGTTTAAGTGTTCCCTTTATTTTTTTGAGCAGTGTATTATAATTAAGTCTATGATTTGATATTTGATAGAGCAGTCTGACTGAGCGGCGGTAGGCAGCAGCAGGCTCGTAAGCATTCATTCAAACTGCACTTCCCTCCGTTTGCCAGCAGCTTTTCGCAATGCTTGAAGCACAGCGCTGTTTATGACTTCAAGCCTATCAACTCCCGAGATTAGGCTGGCAATACTATAGTGCCTATAAGAACATCCAATAGTCAAAGGTCTATGAAATACAAATGGTAGAGAGAGAAATAGTCCTATAATACCTACAACCTAAAACTTCTTACCTGGGAATATTGAATACTTATGTTAAAAGGAACCACCAGCTTTCACATGTTCTCATGTTCTGAGCAAGGAACTTAAACGTTTTCTTTTTTACATGGCACATATTGCACTTTTACTTTCTTCTCCAACAGTGTTTTAGCATTATTTAAACCAAATTGAACATGTTTCATTATTTATTTGAGACTAAATATATTTTATTTATGTATTATATTAAGTTAAAATAAAATTGTTCATTCAGTATTGTTGTAATTGTCATTAATACAAATATATATAAAAATAGGCCAATTAATCGGTATCGGCTTTTTTTGGGTCCTCCAATAAATCGATATCGAAAAAGCATAATCGGTCCTCTAAACCTCTAGTTTTTGGTACGAACCGGTCCATGAGGGATACTAATGTATCGAATGTGCCGGCTTCATAGACGGTAAGATGATATGGCTCAATATCGCCATCTGTTGGCCCTTGGACAACATCACTGGCGGCTGTTGCCCTCTGTGTGAAGGCATTAGCTGCTTTGACTAGACGCCTACTTCTAGAACTTCTCTTAAACCAATTTGGGTAAGGTTTAAAAACAGATTTTATCTAACTTTATGCCTAACCTTAAATTAAGACAAAAGCAAACGTTTATTTTCGTAAATATTTTTTCCAGTTATAGCCAATTGAGTTTGTGGCTGTGGTAACTAGTGAAAATGGAAGTTGTTCTACACATCGGTTATGTTACATGTCAAACTCATTCAACGGACTGCCGCTCCTCTCTTGTACTTGATTGATGAATTAAGGTCACTACATAGCAAGGAACTTCCCTCACTTGGTTGTCTAGGGCAACCTGTGGAATCAGTTTGACACCCCTACATTATGTGGATACTGAAAAATATGAATTGCTATTATGATCATTTAAAAATTCCGATTTAAATTCAGCTCGTTAATAGACATGGATAACTACCCATCGTGCACAAAAAAAACTATAGAGTGGGATCTAATATACTACAGTACCTATGGAGTGATGATCCATTTTATGAACAGTACCAACTGGGAAAAGTGGGCGGTGTTCGTTCTGCTAACTTGGTTAGGTAGCTGAAGTTGTTGGCTAACTTGGCTACCTAGCTGCTATTAGTGGGAGAGGCCTCACTAGCTACCTAACTTAGTAAGAATACAAAGATAATTCCCTGACACACACCAGAAGTAATTTTGACGTTAACTAGCCAAATATATTTGTTTTATCTAGCATTTGCTAGTAAAAGTACAAGACAGTAAACAGCACAGAAGCATGAGCCTTGTATTAGCTAGCTAGTTGTGTTATGTAACCGCTAGCTAACTAATGATTTAATTACGGCCGTTATAAACGATCTAGTTAGCTGTTCACGATATAACTAGATAGTACATAGTTAGCCAAATAAATATGGACTAGATAACAATAACAAAAGTAACAGAGAATAGCTGTCTGGCTATCGAACTAACGTTAGCTAACTACGTTACGTTACAGAGCTAGTTAGCTAAAGTTAGCCAGCTAACATTAGCGAGCTAGCTATGTTGATTTCACGATTGCCACCAAACAAGGAACATGGAAAGAGGCCGTTAACCTATGAAATAAAACAAATGGCTAGTAACTATTTTTGCAAAACATGTCGCTAGTTAATTCCTTTGATAACCAGTTAGCTGGCTGATAACTAACATTAGCTACACCAAGTTGGCTAGCTAGCTCACAGCTAACTAGCGATATGGCAGTCGTTTGAATCAAAAACATGTTGACACAGCCATAACCAATTAACGTTACTTACCAATGGTCCAAGAAACTCGTAACTAAACTCGCTGCTGGCCTGTCCACTGGTAGCCGCAACTGTGCGGCCACCGAGAGAGCGGTCTGGCTGTCAGCTGTGTTTAGGACCACATACCACGGACGGGCTCTGTGGACGCCATTTCCCGCCTCATCACAAACACAGTGGATGCATTCGATTTAACTACACTGAATATAGCGCTACTAGTGTGATGTCTAGGAATGTGGATTACATTGCCAGAAGACGCCGACCCTACAATTACCCTTGTTTACACAAAACTGCACTGGGGTCAGAACGTTATATTCAAACACCATGGAGCCAGCACTGAGATATCAGAAAACATGCCTCAATGCAGGGATGGGATATGACACTGTACTCCACATTTTACCTTTATCCACATGGCATATCCCATCCCTACATTGAGGTATGTTTTCCGACCCATATCTCGCTCCAGCTCAATGGTGTCTTAACGTCACCATGATTAGTACCACAGTGCAGTTCAGTGTAAACAAGCGTAATGGTAGGTTAGATATCTTCTGCCAAGTGGATTACAGTACATGCAATGAATTTACAGTGTACCACCACTGAAAAAAAACAGCTGAAAGCAACCACTGAATAACATCATAGGTATGCAGTAAAAAATGTCATTTTTTTCTCACATCTGTTTCAATACGGAGCACATGTGGCTGCACTGGAGTAAAACGAGTGCACCCACTGTAATTAGAAAACTACGTCATCAGAATCCCTGGATAATTCATACATTTGACCTATACAAGTGCACATAAGGTGTATCCAAAACAGTCCAGCAGTTTTCAAAAAAAGGTTTTGGAAAGCAAAGTCTGATCACATTCTTCCTTAGTCATAGGCTGCATCTACACAGGTAGCCCAATTCAAATATTTTTTTCACTAATTGGTATTTTGACGAATCAAATCAGCTCTGAAAAAATATCTAATTTGAAATATCTCATGTGTTTGGTCAAAAGACCAATTAGTGGAAAAATATCAGACTTTGGCTGACTGTGTAAACGCAGCCATATGCTTCTTTCATAACCAAGTAGGAGGTGGGAATTTACCAGTTGGATGCCATCATGTGCTTTGAACTCGTTGAAAAACGCTGATGAGCTAATGGCCAACAAGCTGCGTGAACAAAACTAAAACTATCATGCTTGTAAACAAATTAGTGTAAAAAAAAAACTCTAAAAATGTTTTTAATAAATAATGTTTTGTTGTTGGATTGCTGTTATATAGGTCATTTCCTTAGCAGGTGAGGTCAGAGGTCAGCATGTGGGAGAAGTGGGTTACTCAGGATAATAGACGAGTTTCACACTAGTAATTACCAGTTGGAAGGCCGTTCAAGTCGTAATGTGGTAAATTCCCACTTGGTTAGGAACGCAGCATTACTCTACTAAGCAGAGTACTAGTGTGTGTGGATGTCTTGTATGGTATGGTCATTGTAAGCAGAGAAGGCTGTTATAGTACAGTATGTCCAACAACAAGGGGACAGCTCTTTGATAGGTTACCAGCAAAATAGAACACTGGAAGAAATGCAAGGACAAACTATGACATATTTGTTATTTATTGAAATTACACATCTTTATAATATAGCACATATTCTTTATGAAATGACAGGACTGAAACCATATCACGACCAAGACTTGGCATCTATAAGGTCTTATTTATGTATACATTTAAGCAATGAGATGAGATAAATATATATATATATTAGATACACATACAAAACGACGCAACGTGGAGTGCCTGAACACAGCCCTTAGCCGTGGTATATTGCCCATATACCACAAACCCCCGAGGTGCCTCATTGCTATTATAAACGGGTTACAAACATAATTAGAGCACTAAAAATAAGTGTTTTGTCATACCCGTGGTATACGGTCCGATATACCATGGCTTTCAGCCAATCAGCATTCAGGGCTCGAACCACCCAGTTCATAATGAACTATATAGTATGTCATGGAACGCTACAATATTACTTTTGTCATCGATTTACTTTGAGATTTCAATTGATTGTCAATGACTTGTTTAATTGTATTATAAAATGATCATGGTTATTGTAATGATTACTCGTGTAGCAGTCTGGAACAGCACATCTTAATAGGTTATAACTTCTATTTCATCCCAAGGTGCATGATTTTCCTGATTGGTCCTGGTCCACCCCAGAATCCCCTTTGGGAAAAAGATCAGATTTACGTTTAAGACTAATATTCCCCACCAAAAAGATTACGTTTAAGACTAATATTCCCCACCAAAAAGATTACGTTTAAGACTAATATTCCCCACCAAAAATATCCATTTAGACTTTATTTCCTGCCACTTTAATCTACATACGGGGTTGTGTTTATTAGGGCACACAACAGAAAACATTTGAAAACGTTTTTGCAACAGAAAATGAAAATAAGGGTGTCTTATTGGTTAAATGCTCAATGTTTCAGTCAGTTTTTCCATTTTGGTGCCTAATGAACACAACCCAGGAATTCTCTTTGACAGCTACTTACTTGAGAAGACCATGCCAGTACAGAGGAGGCATCACGTCAGCTTTCATGTAGTACATGGTCCATCTCTCCTTGCTTTGGTCAATGGGGAATGTCTCCAATGGCTGACCACTATAGTCAAACTCAGCCAGAATGACTGTACTGTAACTCGTCACCAAAGGGCAGGAAGTGTAGCCGTCGTACTGTAAACACAAGTATTTTAGCACTGTGTTATCTTGTAGATTATGAAAAAACTAAATACACAACGTATTTGTAATAAAAAAAAATTAAAAAGAGGTTAGGTTTAGTTTAATTCGTGTTAGTTAGGTAACGTACCTTTGTATCTGGCTTTTCATTCTTCAAGACTTTTGAAATAGTTCTGTCCAGAATACTAGACTGGGCAGCTGGAAATAAAATACACCATGTTATCTTTCCCATGCTCAATAGAAAATATACTACATGTAGCCAGGTCCATAATTATTGGCACCCTTGATAAAAATGGTCAACAACAAAAAAACGGTATAAAATAAATAATTCAAATACTGAGCTATATTGTATGCTTAAAACAATTGGGAAATTATATTATTTTATACCAATACAATTGTTCAGAGAAGTAGTACGAAAAATCTGAGGAAGATTGTGGTCAAAATGATTGGGACCTCTGTTTTCAATACTCTAGCATCCTCTCCCCCTTTTCTAAAAATGTTTTATGAGATTTTAGGAAAACACTTTGGAAGGGATCTTAGACCAGTGGTTCCCCGCAAAGAGAAACGACAGTCCATCGTTACTTTAAGACATGAAGGTCAGTCAATCTGGAAAATTTCAAGAACTTTGAAAGTTTCTTCAAGTGCAGTCGCAAAAAAACATCAAGCGCTATGATGAAACTGGCTCTCATGAAGACCGCCACAGGAAAGGAAGACCCAGAGTTACTTCTGCTGCAGAGGATACGTTCATTAGAGTTAACTGCACCTCAGATTGCAGCCCAAATAAATACTTCACAGAGTTCAAGTAACAGACACATGTCAACATCAACTGTTCAGAAGACTGTGTGAATCAGGTCTTCATGGTCAAATTGCTGCAAAGAAACCACTACTAAAGGACACCAAAAAGAAAAAGAGACTTGCTTGGGCCAAGAAACATGAGCAATGGACATTAGACCGGTGAACATTTGTCCTTTGGTCTGGAGTCCAAATTGGAGATTTTTGGTTTCAACCGCTGTGTGTTTGTGAGACGTGGTGTGGGTGAACGCATTATCTCTGCATGTGTATTTCCCACCGTGAAGCATGGAGGAGGAGGTGTTATGGTGTGGGGGTGCTTTGCTGGTGACACTGTCTGTGATTTATTTAGAAATCAAGGCACACTTAACCAGCATGGCTACCAAAGCATTCTGCAGCGATTTGCCATCCCATCTGGTTTGGCCTTAGTGGGACTATAATTTGTTTTTCAACAGGACAAAGACCCAACACACCTCCAGGCTGTGTAAGGGCTATTTGACCAAGAAGGAGAGTGATGGTGCTGCATCAGATGACCTGGTCTCCACAATCACCCAACCTCAACCCAATTAAGATGGTATGGGATGAGTTGGACCACAGAGTGAATGAAAAGCCACCAACAAGTACGATTCCCAATCAGAGACAACGATAGACAGCTGTCCCTGATTGAGAATCATACCCGGCCAAAACCAAAGAACCAGAAAGCATAGACTTTCCCACCCGAGTCACACCCTGACCAAACAAACATAGAGAATAAAAGGATCTCTACGGTCAGGGCGTGACAGTACCCCCCCCCCCCCCCCCCCCCAAAGGTGCGGACTCCGGCCGCAAACCTGACACTATAAGGGAGGGTCCGGGTGGGCATCCATCTTGGTGGCGGCTCCGGTGCGGGATGCAGACCCCGCTCCACCTCTGGCTCCCCCCACTTTGGAGGCGCCTCTGGTGCGGGGACCCTCTCTGCAGGCCCCAGACTGGGGTCCCTCGCTGCAGGCCCTGGACTGGGGACCCTCGCTGCAGGCCCCGTACTGGGGACCCTCGCTGCAGGCCCCGGACTGGCCCGTGGCGCAGGCACAGGACTCACCAGGCTGGGGAGACCTACTGTAGGCCTGGTCCGTGGAGCAAGCACAGGTCGAACCAGGCTGTGGGGGAGCACTGGAGATCTGGTGCTTAACACTTGCACCGCTCCTCTTGGCTGAATGCCCACTTTGGCCCGGGCACGTGCGGAGCGCAGGCACAGGACGCACTGGGCTGTGACAGCGCACCAGAGACACAGTGCGCAGAGCCGGCGCAGGATACCCTGGGCCGAACTTGTTAAACAAAATCTCTTTCTCTGAACAATTGTATTGGTATAAAATAATAGAATTCCCCAACTGTTTAAAGCAAACAATATAGCTCAGTATTTTAATTATTTATTTTATACAGTCTTTTTCACTCATCTTTATCAAGGGTGCCAATAATTATGGACCTGACTGTAGGTACAGGTTTTCAACCTGGCAAGTGGGCAGGCAAATACCATTTTTTTTTAAAGTTTTGCAAGAGTCGTTTCCCCCTAACTTGGTGTTTTGTTGTGTTCTTTTTTTGTAGTGGGAAAATAGAAGAACTGAAATCACATACCCACCGCAGCAGCTGTTTTGGCTGTGGGCAGGTTGGTGCAGTCTCCGATCCCAAACACGTTGGGATACTCGTTATGTTGAAGGGTCTCTTTGTTGACGTCCAGCCAGCCACCCTCATCAGCCAATGAGGATCCTTTAACCACCGGGTTGGGTCCCATTGGAGGAGTGACATGAAGCATCTCATACTGACAGAAAAAAAAAAAAAGATTGATTCATTGACTGAAAATGAGCAAAAAACAAATGAAATTATATAACTATGACTGTCTTGTTGTTGCCCAGTGAATTTCCGATATGAATAATTCTGGATTGTTTGTTTCTTAGCATCAATCTTCTATGTCATCTTAGATAATCTATTGCAGATGTGTAAACCAACCCCTCTGAACTACCATTCTGTGTTCTCCATTTGTACATCATAGCTGCCTGGAACTTAGCCTGGTCCCAGATATGTCTGTGTTGTCTTGCCAACTCCTACGGTCTTTGTGACACATGATAATGACCATAGGCATAGGAGTTGGCAACATAACACAAAATAGATCTGGGGCCAGGCTACCTGGAACTTACCTCAAACACTTCAGTTTCTCCAGGATTGTCAAGGTTTTCAAACACGGCCTCCTGCTTGTTGGCCCGGACCTCGATGAGGTTGTGTCTGAGATTCACCTGGATGTCGCGATTCTTCACTATCTCCCACAATGCATCTGCATATTTCTTGATGCCAAACAGCACTGGCAGTGACGTGTTGTACATGACGTTGGCAGTTGCTCTTTTTCCTGTCTTCGAGAGGGATCAGATCAGAATAACCTTTTTATGCTGGGTTGTGTTCAGTAGGTATGAAATGGAAGAAAATACTTTGAACGGAGTGAAACAGGAAGATATTATCTGAACACGTCAAATAAGAAACACTTCCGTTGCAAAAATGTTTTGGTAAAATGTCCACTAACACATTGGTCCCGTGTGGCTCAGTTGGTAGAGCATGGCGCTTGCAACGCCAGGGTTGTGGGTTCATTCCCCACGGGGGGACCAGGATGAATATGTATGAACTTTCCAATTTGTAAGTCGCTCTGGATAAGAGCGTCTGCTAAATGACTTAAATGTAAATGTAAACACGACCCAGATAATTTGACAAAAATGGAGATTCATCATAATACTTGTTAATAAAGCTTTATCTGATGCATTTTGTATCATTAGTATTACAATACCTTTCTGAGATAAGCATCGGTCAGGTACATGATCTTCTGTGGTGCTCCTGCACACTTCACCGGAGTGTTGGGGAAAGAGAATATAGCATTTCCCTCCTTGAAGTTCTGTAGTGCACTCCAAGTCTTCTCCACGGTTTGCACAGAGTAGTTTGAACCAATCTTAAATTTCACCCAATCATCAATCTCAGGCAGGCCTTTGATCTAGAAAGTCATTGTAAGAAGACCAAAAGATTGTATCATTGGCAGAGACTGACGCATACAATTGTAACGACCTCGATTTATCATAAATAAAAGAATGTCCACAACAGAGGAACGAATTCTCTAATTGAACGGTTTGTTAAAACAGAAATCACACAGGCTACTGTTTCGCCATAGCCTACGCCAAATAACTAACCGATAACAACTAACTGATAACAACTAACTGATAAATGTGCCTTGACAACAACAGAACATCAGAACACAGGCAACAGAACATCAGAACACAGGCAACAGAACATCAGAACACAGGCAACAGAACATCAGAACACAGGCAACAGAACACAGTTACACGTAACTGTCCAAACTTGTCGCTACACAATTATACAGTAAGTCAGTATGTTCAAACAATATTGAGGAAGTGAAACTAACAATCTATGGTATTATCACCTTTTCATAGTGTAGTTGTAGACCTAGAGCCACTATCAGATACTGGTAGGAGATCTGTTACAGGGGAGACAATACGTTTCAGTCAGTTGTAGGGCGGAACATGATTGTACGCCCACTTCCTTGGATAGGACATGTAAAGCTGAAATTGACTTCATTGACATTTGGTTAGTTGCATATCAAGACCCGTTTCATATTAAGAGGATCTTTTATAGCATCTGATGTTGCCAGGAAAGGTGGGAAAAATAGATTATGACAACACTCGACTGACATTTTTTGCCTTGCTCACGTTGATACCAAGCCCAATAATGACTGTTTGATCATGAAGTCAATCAACATGTATTAAATCAAATTAACGATAGGAAAGTAAAACAGCCCTTCCTACCTCCATGCCATTGTCTGTGCGCACAGTGTTTGCGTCTGGGTCGATCTCCTGTACATTGGATTTCACCCACTTGACCCCAGGAGGTATGACACTGGCTGTAGGGCGACCAGAGGAGGCCACACTTTTAGCCCCAGCTCCAACCAATGTCCAGATGGGCTGATAGTAATGCATCTATAAAACACAGGGAAGAATGCTGCTCACTAATGTTGTCCCATGCACTAGACTACAATAGCCTGGGGATGTCCCAAATGGCACCCTTATTCCCTATATAATGCACTATGGGCTCTGGTCTAGTAGTGGACTACAGTGCCTTCAGAAAGTATTCACACAGTGGACTTTTTCCACATTTTTGTTGTGTTACAGCCTTAATTTAAAATGGATTAAATTTAGATTTTTTTTGTCACTAGCCTTCACTTAATATCCCATAATGTCAAAGTGTAATTGTGTTTAGAATTATTATATATATATTTTTTTTACAAATTCATAAAAAAATGAAAAGCTGAAATGTCTTGAGTCAATAAGTATTCAACCCCTTTGTTAGGGTAAGCCTAAATAAGTTCAGGAGAAAAACTTTGCTTAACAAGTTACATGGAATAGTGTTCAATATGATTTTTGAATGACTACTATGGATTTCACCATAAGGCCAATGGAGACTTTAAAACAGTTACAGAGTTTAATGGCTGTGATAGGAGAAAACAGAGGATGGATCAACAACATTGTAGTTACTCCACAATACTAATCTAAATGACAGAGTGAAAAGAAGGAAGCCTGTAGAGAATATAAATATTCCAAAACATGCATCCTGTTTGCAACAAGGCACTAAAGTAAAACTGCAAAAAATGTGACAAAGCAATTGACTTTTTGTCCTGAATACAAATTGTTATGTTTGGGGCAAATCCAATACAACACATTACTGAGAACCATTCTCCATATTTTCAAGCGTAGTGGTGGCTGCACCATGTTATGGGTATGCTTGTAATCGTTAAGGACTGGGGAGTTTTTTAGGATAAAAAAGAAACAGAATGGAGCTAAGCATTGGCAAAATCCTAAAGGAAAACCTGGTTCAGTCTGCTTTCCACCAGACACTGGGAGAATAATTCACCTTCCAGCAGAACAATAACCTAATTTTACAAGGCCAAATCTACTCTGGAGTTGCTTGCCAAGAAGACAGTGAATGTTCCTGAGTGGCCGTATTACAGTTTTGACTTAAATCTACGGCAAGACCCGAAAATGGTTGTCTAGCAATGAGAACCAATTTGACAGATCTTAAAGAATAATGGACAAATGTTGCACAATCCAGGTGTGGAAAGCTCTTAGAGACTTACCCAGAAAGACTTGCAGCTGTAATCTAAAAAGTATTGACTCAAGGATGTGAATACTTATGTAAATGAATACTGTAATCCATTCTCAATAAATTGTGTGTAGATGGGTAAGAATTATTATTTTTTAAATCTATTTTGAATAAAGGCTGTATTAACAAAATGTGGAATAAGTCAAGGGGTATGAATACTTTCTGAAGGCACATTGGATTGACTGTAGGCCTCTCTGATTCAGAGGGGTTGGGTTAAATGCGGAAGACACATTTCAGTTGAAGGCATTCAGTTGTACAACTGACTAGGTATCCCCCTTTCCCTTTCCCTAGCACCGATGCTATAGTGAATAGGGCACCCTTTAGTAGTCAACAACTGTCTTTAATACCTCACTGGGTTCCACTACAGCCACGTTTTCCGCCCCTAGCTTCCTCTTCATCCGAGCACTCATTGCGATGCCCCCAGTTCCTCCTCCCAGCACTAGGACCTTGTAATGCTCTTTGGAGGAGGCATTGCTGCTGCTGGTGTGGAGACGACAAATGCCAATACTAGCAGTCCTATGGCACTGCCTCCACAGGGCTGGCTGTCGATGCATGACTGTCACTGTAGCCATGTATTCCCTTCTGTATCTCTAGAATGTATTAAAAGTCAGAATTCAGTTACAATAATCACATAGGCTTAAAGGGACAGATTATTGACAGGCAGTGTAGTCAAATGAATGAACAGCAGAAGGCGCATGTCTGCAAACATAAAAAAACAAGCCCCTTTAAAAAAAAATAAAAAAAAAGTGTTTACTTTATTTAGTAAATATTTTCTTAACTCTATTTTCTTAAAACTGCATTGTTGGTTAAGGGCTTGTAAGTAAGAATTTCACCTTAAGGTCGTATTCGGTGCAAGTGACAAATGCTGTTTTATTTTATTTGATAGTAAGCTTTGTAAGTAAGTTAAATGATGTTAAAAAAATAATTTTCTGGACGTTAAAAATAGGTACATTTTCAGGTTCTGAATGAAAGTTAAAAACTGCCACATACATTCTTAATGAAGTAAACATTATAACACAATCATTATTTGTTTATCCATTTAATATAGGAAGAGGAGCCAAATGAAGACTACAACATATAATATGTATTATTGCTCTTCAAAAGCTTCTTCAAAAGCTTTACAACTGGCAGCCATGATGTTCAGAATATACCAACAGACCAGTTAAACTACAATAACATTGACTGAAAGTCACTCTGGATAAGATAGTCTGAAGAATGACCAAAATGTAAATGTACACTACCGTTCAAAAGTTTGGGGGTCACTTAGAAATGTCCTTGTTTTTGAAAGAAAAGCACATATTTTGTCCATTAAAATAACATAAAATTGATCAGAAATACAGTGTAGACATTGTTAGTGTTGTAAATGACTATTGTAGCTGGAACGGCAGATTTTTAAGGGAATACCTACATATGCGTACAGAGGCCATTTATCAGCAACCATCACTCCTGTGTTCCTATGGCACGTTGTGTTAGCTAATCCAAGTTTATCATTTTAAAAGGCTAACAAATCATTAGAAAACCCTTTTGCAATTATGTTAGCACAGCTGAAAACTATTGTTCTGATTTAAAGAAGCAACAAAACTGGCCTTCTTTAGACTAGGTGAGTATCTGGAGCATCAGCATTTGTGGGTTCGATTACAGGCTCAAAATGGACAGAAACAAAGTACTTTCTTCTGAAACTTGTCAGTCTTCTTGTTCTGAGAAATGAAGTCTATTCCATGCGAGAAATTGCCATGAAACTGAAGATCTCGTACAACGCTGTGTACTACTCCATTCACAGAACAACGCAAACTGGCTCTAACCAGAATAGAAAGAGGAGTGGGAGGCCCAGGTGCACAACTGAGCAAGAGGACAAGTACATTAGAGTGTCTAGTTTGAGAAACAGACGCCTCACAAGTCTTCAACTGCCAGCTTCATTAAATAGTACTAGCAGAACACCAGTCTCAACATAAACAGTGAAGAGGCGACTCCAGGATGCTGGCCTTCTAGGCAGAGTTCCTCTGTCCAGTGAATGTGTTCTTTTGCCCATCTTAATATTTTATTTTTATTGGCCAGTCTGTGATATGGCTTTTTCTTTGCAACTCTGCCTAGAAGGCCAGCATCCCGGAGTCGCCTCTTCACTGTTGACGTTGAGACCGGTGTTTTGCGGGTACTATTTAATTTAGGCTTGCGTGGGCTAACATTTTCCCAGCCTAATTGTAACCAAATATCCGAACGGAGATTCCATGAAATCAAAAATCAGACATTGATTGATAATCAAGACGAGTCCCCACGCTTGTCTCAAAGCAGCGCGATAACTACGGTCCCATTCATGGTGCTGTAAAGCAACAATATGATAAAATGCCTTCAGTGGCACTAGCCTACTTTATTCCAATATTTTCGTAATTCAGTGAAATTCATTCCCACAATAATTATTAGTTGATCCATCCACTTGTGGTTAAGAAAACGTGCATACATAGTGGTGGGATTTGCGAAGTAATGAGGACAAGACTCGCAACGTTTATTACTGCGGTGAGGACCGTAACAGCCTAGTAAGCGGCGCTGCCTAGCAACCATCCTTATGAAGCATCAAATCTCATGAACGCATATTGCTTACGCCGGATTTAGCTAAAACTAGTCTTATTTTTTGGTTGGTGCAACAAGTTTAAATTCTGATCCCAAAGTCGGACGTATCTACGCGTATCTACATAAGTTTGTATGTGAAAACTAATTATAAGATGCACACTTTCAGTTTTTCCTGAACTCACTTCAATCGCGTATTAAAGAGGGAGGTTGAGCTGACAGGTTCTAGCCCATGTTCAGATCAAATACACCGCTGGAACTCTGATTAAGCGAGCAGACGTTTTAATCGGCGCATTATTACTTTGAATATGACCTTACACCGATCAATATAAACAGAATAGGGTGCATGTTTACATGACTAATGCCATACTCGGCCTTCTGTCAATCAGTTTAATATCAAATTAGTAGTGTGCATGTAAACGCATGTAAACGTACTCTATGATTGGTTCAGATTTGGTCCGGACCCCAATCAGATGTCTATGTTTTGGCCTGGGCCAAATCATGGCTGGTCTGACCCGGACCAAATCTGAACCAAACGTAGACTTCTACATTTGGGCCAAATCCGGACCAACAATCTATATCCGTGGAAGTTGAAATCATTGCTGGTCCAAAAGGCGTCGATCCATGCTTATAGTGGATTGAGGCTACGGTATATTGTCCCGACATCAAATTGTGTTGTCGCATAGTGCGTAGCTGTCTCACGACCAATTTTACTTATTCAACATACTTCATTGCCGATCCACATAGTAGACTACATCTATGTGTTTAGTTGAAAAATAATAGTGTAGAGAAAAGTTATTTGAAGTCAACAACAGCTTATTTTCAGAAGATATTATCAATCAAAGTTATCCAGGCCGTATCACAACCGGCCGTAATTGGAAGTGCCAAAGGGCGGCGCACAATTGGCCCAACGTCGTCCGGGTTTGGCCGTGGTAGGCCGTCATTGTAAATACGAATTTGTTCTGACTTGCCAAGTTAAATAAATAAAAATAAGGTATAACTCATGCAGAGAAGCCCTATTCATGTTGCCGCGTTCAAGAAAAATCGGAACTCGGAAACTCCGACATTTTCTACTTGGAAACTCGTTGTAGAAAGATAAACTCGGTTTCCCACTTGGAAAGTATCAGAATCAACAAAAAGGAAGCTCACCGCAAAAAAAAACGTATTCAAATTTTAACTCGGAATTTCCAAGTTGTCTTGAAAACACCAACAATTCTGTCAAGGTAGAAACCTACCTTATTTAATGAAGGAAATTCCGAAAACGGGATATGATCCTTGCAGGCTGACGATCTACCCACAGGCTTCTATTAAAAACTGGTCTATCTTTTTGAACACACGCCTCGAGAGTGTCACCGATTGCATAATACCCAGAATGACCTGGGTCGCGTTCAGTATGGCACATCGTTTTAAAACGTACTGGACACGACATTCTTCCACCATTACCCTGTTGACTTTCCACATCACCTTATCTTGCCGGTTTCAAAAAGGTTCCAGGTAAAGTCACACGGAAAATAAAAAGAGAGAACTTTCTATAGTTTTCAAACGCACCACTTTTCGCTGCAGAGCAAATTAGGGCAGTCTAGGCTACAGTAACCTCGCCCCCAGGCTATTGCGCACAGCGGAGGCTGGAGGAAGTGTCTGGGGACTAGATTAAGGCTAAGGTAAATACAAATTGGCCTCATTTCACAAAACCCAGACTCAAACCAGTTCAAACAGTAGCTGGGTCCTTCCATTAAACCTGTATTTTTTTATTTCCTCAGACCTTTTTAAGTTTATTGGGTCACCGACATCTAATTTAAAAAGATGAATTCATATACATTGAAATGTCCCCTGTAATTGAAGTGTAAGAAACATGACATTTATTTAACAAGCATTTCCCTACACTACAAGCATTTCGCTACACTGGCAATAACATCTGCTGACCATGTGTATGTGACCAATACAATTTGATTTGATTTGATCTTAAATATCAGAAAATATCTTGTTTTTAACTGAGACAATTCATTTTGTCATGTCATCTGTGGCCTTCACTGAATTTGTACTTAGGATATGACTAATACAATTTGCACATAGATTTTTGCCATCGATGTAAACATCTATTTGTGCACTTTTGTTGAGTATGTTTTTTTCCAAAATAAATGCACGTATGCGCGTAATGATGGTGACAGGTGTGCGTAATGCATGGCAGCCTGGAGCACTCGAGTGCCAGAGAGCGGGAGCAGGCTTGACAACGTTGTTCGCGGCACGCATGACCAGAATGACACATCGATGAACCACCCAAGGCACACCCCATTTCAGTTAAAAAATTGAGAAAGAGGCAGAGTTGGATCATTTTTCGTGTACAAAGTCGACTTTGAAGAATATATGCAGTAGTCTGTAGGCCATCTGCCACTGGATGGAGAGAGTCAATCAACATTTCTGCTTAGATGTTCACAGTCTAAATATGATATATGGCATAAACTGTGAAGATCTATGTGTCATTCTGGTCATGCACACCTCGACCAACGTCGCTAATTCATTAGCTAAGCTAGTTCATTATCGTGATGTCAGTTGCATGTGCTCAACACAGAAGAACCTCAACAGTAAGTGCTTCAACACACAGCATTTCAGTTTCAGCAAAAAAAAGGTGCCAACTGCTGTGATTCAGCCAGCTAGTGAGGCGGCAGGTTAAGAGCATTGGGCCAGTAACCGAAATGTCGCTGGTTCAAATCCCCAAGATGATTAGGTGAAAAATCTCAAATGTGCCCTTGAGCAGTGCACTTAACCCTAATTGTTCCTGTAACTCACTCTGGATAAGAGTGTCTGCTAAATTATGTAAATGTGAGGAGATCCAGTGGGGAAGCCCAGAGCTGATTGGGCAGTTGAGGCTCAGACACGTTGAAGACCTACACTGAGTGTACAAAACAGTTGGGACATCAATTCGTCACAAATTGAGGCTGTTATGAAGCCTAAAAGGGGGTGCAGCTAAGATAATGTAGGAAGGTGTTCGACATCTTATGTACACTCAGTTATCTGTGCCTACGCCACTGACTCTGCAAGGTGTGGAAAGCGTTCCACGGGGATGCTTGACTCCAATGCTTACCACAGTTGTGTCAAGTTGGCCGAATGTCCTTTGGGTGGTGGGCCATTCTTGATACACACGGGAAACTGTTGAGTGTCAAAAAACCCAGCAGCGTTGCAGTTCTTGACACACTCAAACTGGTGCGCCTGATACCTACTACCATACCCCGTTCAAATGCACTTCAATATTTTGTCTTGCCCATTCACCCTCTGAACGGCACACATACACAGTCCATGTCTCAATTGTCTCTAGGCTTAACAACTATTCTTTAAACGGTCTGTGATTGATGTGGATTCAACAGGTGACATCAATAAGAGATTATAGTTTCACCTGGTCAGTTTCTGTCATGGAAAGAACATGTTTTGTCCTAACACAGATCAAATCAAATCAAATGTATTTATAAAGCCCTTCTTACATCAGCTGATATCTCAAAGTGCTGTACAGAAACCCAGACTAAAACCCCAAACAGGAAGCAATGCAGGTGTAGAAGCACGGTGGCTATGAAAAAACTCCCTAGAAAGGCCAGAACCTAGGAAGAAACCTAGAGAGGAACCAGGCTACGAGAGGTGGCCAGTCCTCTTCTGGCTGTGCCGGGTGGAAATTATATCAGGCCAAGATGTTCAAATGTTCATAGATGACCAGCAGGGACAATTCATAATAATCACAGTGGTTGTCGAGGGTGTAACAGGTCAGCACCTCAAGAGTAAATGTCAGTTGGCTTTTCATAGCTGATCATTCAGTGTATCTCTACCGCTCCTGCTGTCTCTAGAGAGTTGAAAACAGCAGGTCTGGGACAGGTAGCACATCCGGTGAACAGGTCAGGGTTCCATAGCCGCAGGCAGAACAGTTGAAACTGGAGCAGCAGCATGGCCAGGTGGACTGGGGACAGCAAGGAGTCATCAGGAACCAGGCTATGAGGGGTGGCCAGTCCTCTTCTGGCTGTGCCGGGGTGAGATTATAACAGAACATGGCCAAGATGTTCAAATGTTCATAGATGACCAAGCCGATCATTCAGATTATCTCTACCGCTCCTGCTGTCTCTAGAGAGTTGAAAACAGCAGGTCTGGGACAGGTAGCACGTCCGGTGAACAGGTCAGGGGGAGGGGGGGGGGGTTCGTTGCTCCAGAGCCTTTCCGTTCACCTTCACACTCCTGGGCCAGACTACACTCAATCATAGGACCTACTGAAGAGATGAGTCTTCAATAAAGACTTAAAGTTTGAGACCGAGTCTGCGTCTCTCACATGGGTAGACAGACCATTCCATAAAAATTGAGCTCTATAGGAGAAAGCCCTGCCTCCAGCTGTTTGCTTAGAAATTCTAGGGACAGTTAGGAGGCCTGCGTCTTGTGACCGTAGTGTACGTGTAGGTATGTACGGCAGGACCAAATCGGAAAGATAGGTAGGAGCAAGCGCATGTAATGCTTTGTAGGTTAGCAGTAAAACCTTGAAATCAGCCCTTGCCTTAACAGGAAGCCAGTGTAGCGAGGCTAGCACTGGAGTAATATGATCAAATTTTTTGGTTCTCGTCAAGATTATAGCAGCCGTGTTTAGCACTAACTGAAGTTTATTTAGTGCTTTATTTGGGTAGCCGGAGAGTAGAGCATTGCAGTAGTCTAACCTAGAAGTGACAAAAGCATGGATACATTTTTCTGCATCATGTTTGGACAGAAAGTTTCTGATTTGTTACGTAGATGGAAAAAAGCTGTCCTTGAACCAGTCTTGATATGTTCATCAAAAGAGAGATCAGGGTCCAGAGTAACGCCGAGGTCCTTCAGTTTTATTTGAGACGACTGTACAACCATCAAGATTAATTGTCGGATTCAACAGAAAATCTCTTTGTTTCTTGAGACCTAAAACTAGCATCTCTGTTTTGTCCGAGTTTAAAAGTAGAACATTTGCAGCCATCCACTTCCTTATGTCTGAAACACAGGCTTCCAGCGAGGGCAATTTTGGGGCTTCACCATGTTTCATCAAAATGTACAGCTGTGTGTCATCTGCATAGCAGTGAAAGTTAACATTATGTTTCTGAATGACATCACCAAGAGGTAAAATAATAGTGAAAACAATAGTGATCCTAAAATAGAACCTTGAGGAACACCGACATTTACAGTTGATTTGTCAGAGGACAAACCATCCACAGAGACAAACTGATATCTTTCCGACAGATAAGATCTAAACCAGGCCAGAACTTGTCCGTGTAGACCAATTTGGGTTTCCAATCTCTCCAAAAGAATGTGGTGATCGATGGTATCAAAAGTAGCACTAAGGTCTAGGAGCACGAGGACAGATGCAGAGCCTCGGTCTGACGCCATTAAAAGGTAATTTACCACCTTCACAAGTGCAGTCTCAGTGCTATGATGGGGTCTAAAACCAGACTGAAGCGTTTCGTATACATTGTTTGTCTTCAGGAAGGCAGTGAGTTGCCGCGCAACAGCTTTTTCAAAAAATGTTGAGAGGAATGGGAGATTCGATATAGGCCGATAGTTTTTTATATTTTCTGGGTCAAGGTTTGGCTTTTTCAAGAGAGGCTTTATTACTGCCACTTTTAGTGAGTTTGGTACACATCCGGTGAATAGAGAGCCGTTTATTATGTTCAACATAGGAGGGCCAAGCACATGAAGCAGCTCTTTAAGTAGTTTAGTTGGAATAGGGTCCAGTATGCAGCTTGAAGGTTTAGAGGCCATGATTATTTTCATCATTGTGTCAAGAGATTTAGTACTAAAACACTTGAGTGTCTCTCTTGATCCTAGGTCCTGGCAGAGTTGTGCAGACTCTGAGCTTTGGAGGAATAGCTGAGCTTTGGAGGAATACGCAGATTTAAAGAGGAGTCCATAATTTGCTTTCTAATGATCATGATCTTTTCCTCAAAGAAGTTCATGAATTTATCACTGCTGAAGTGAAAGCAATCCGCTCTTGGGGAATGCTACTTTTTAGTTAGCTTTGCGTCAGTATCAAAAATAAATGTTGGATTGTTCTTATTTTCCTCAGTTAAGTTGGAAAAATAGGATGATCGAGCAGCAGTGAGGGCTCTTCGATACTGCACGGTACTGTCTTTCCAAGCTAGTCGGAAGACTTCCAGTTTGGTGTGGCGCCATTTCCGTTCCAATTTTCTGGAAGCTTGCTTCAGAACTCGGGTATTTTCTGTGTACCAGGGAGCTAGTTTCTTATGACAAATGTTTTTTTTGTTTTTAGGGGTGCGACTGCATCTAGGGTATTGTGCAAGGTGAAATTGAGTTCCTCAGTTAGGTGGTTAATTGATGTTTGTACTCCGACGTCCTTGGGTAGGCGGAGGGAGACTGGAAGGGCGTCTAGGAATCTTTGGGTTGTCCGAGAATTTATAGCACGGCTTTTGATGAATGAAAATACATGTCCACGTAAAGTGTTTACATCACGTTGGATCAAACAGATTCTTCTGGTCTGCTCGTGATGACGTCCACTGGTACCTGTTTGATGATGTCCTTCCAGCCCCACAGACTTATTCATAATCAAGATATTCCTTGTGTTCTGTGGTCATGATTGTAACATACTGCCGAAGCCTCAGCCTGCCAACAGGAAGTGTATCCAGTGGGAAGCCAGCCTGTGATGTTTCAACAGACAGGCTCAGGTCTCTTCAGGTCTTTCGATTCGTCCAGTAGCTGTTGAGGAGTGTAGAGGATGGTCTCGCTGACATTTCTGTAGTAACTGGGAGCCTTCATACAGGGATTTATGATTCTGATGACTGGTTCAGTAAGATGACACGGTTCTGACCTGTTGACTTATTCTGATGACCTGTTGGCCTGTTGACATTTTCTGACCTGTTGACCTGTTGACCTGTTCTGATGACCTGTTCAGTAAGATGATCTGTTCTGACCTGTTGACCTGTTGACCTGTTCTGATGACCTGTTCAGTAAGATGATCTGTTCTGACCTGTTGACCTGTTAACCTGTTCTGATGACCTGTTCAGTAAGATGACCTGTTGACATGTTCTGATGACCTGTTCTATGTTGTTAATGTCTGCTATGGTTTGTTTAGTTTAGATACTACAGTTGGGTTAATACAATTTAATTCAAATTGATATAAATTGTCCTCATCACATGGTTATATCTATGAAATACAATGTTTATAGAAAATCTCGGAGTGAATTTGAGAATAAACTAAACCAATTGATATGGAAGCCGTATTTGTCACGCCTGCTCCCTCTCCTCCTCTCTGGCGCTCGAGGGCACCAGGCTGCCCTTCATTACGCACACCTGTCACCATCATTACGTGCATCAGCGCTCATTGGACTCACCTGGACTCCGTCACGTTGTTGATTGCCCCCTCTATATCTGTCTGTTCCTCAGTTTTGTTCCCCGTGTCAGCATTATTGTCGTAATGTAGTTTTATTCCCCCCGTCCAGACGCTGTTCTTGTTTTGTTTGATGTCCGTTTTCCATGAAATGTTCACTCCCTGTACTTGCTTCTCGTCTCCAGTGTCGGTCCTTACAGTTTGTCTCTTCAACCCGGTTACCATCTTCAACCCTGTTACATGACTATTTTTGTGATACAATTTTGGAAGGGTTATGAAATATGAATTTAATGTTTGTTGAGCTCAGTCTGAAATATTTAGAGCAATCATGAGAATATAGATGTTATTTCAAATTCTGAAGTGAAACCATACTTTTTTATCAAAAATGATGAGGCCGATGACACACAAAGTGTCCATTTCAGGCTTTAATTTAGCAAAAGTGTGAGATTTTATATAAATGTTGTATTTGCAATTATTGAATTAGTTTGAGGGACATAATAGGGAAATATTGATTTTATTCAAGTATTTTTTATAATCATATTCAGACGACTTCCATATTGTCCATAATGCGGTTGAAGACAAATGGTGTCCATATCAGAAGAAAATGGACGATAATAATAGGGCTTTGATGCCTGAGATAGGAAAATATGTTTCTTGGAGGTTAAATATGTCCTTCATGTCATGGGGTATTAAGAAGAAGAAAATATAAATTGGGTAAAAAGTCAAAAAAATCTAAAAATCCAAATCATTTGGTGGAATGACCCAGCTGTGCAGAAATATTTTGTTGTGACAGAAAAGAAAATACAGGCTCATCAACACAACAACGCCCATCAGCTGGGTAGTATACAGGACGGCACCATTGTCAAAGGAAATCCCTGGAAATGGGTCACTACTATCAAAGGTCACTACATTCACACAGTATACTGCTGCTATGCAACCTGCAGCCTAAATGATGCTTGCACAACCAACAGCTGAGCTGTTTGCCTCAGAGGTGCTTACATCGCACGGGATTATCTCACCTTCATTGATCTGTTCCGGCTTTGTATCTGGAGACTCGGGCCATCAACAAGGTGAGGGACACTACGTCCAGCCAGTACTTTGGTTCATTAGGCGAAGGTGAGGAGGGCGAGGATTAAAATCAAATCAAACTTTATTTGTCACATGCACCTAATACAACAAGTGTAGACTTTATACCGTGAAATGCTTACTTATTTTCCCCTCCACAGATCCTGCTGAAAATGGTCCGTGGTCCGTGGTCCGATGGGTGTCCCATGGTCCAATGGGCGTTTCCAGACGTTGTCGGCATGGTGATGCAGGCAGCCTAATGTCATCCCCGCAAAGGAGAAGGTGGACGTCAAACAAATCAACCTGGAGAAGTGCCAGACCAGTATGGAGAAATTCGACGTACGTACCTGGACATTCTTAACCACTAGCCCACCACTGCTGTCAAATACTGTACATGTCTGAACAACGTAGTGTCAGGGCAAATTCATATAAAATCTGTGACACTCCGTTTAGTATGATATGTTACGTTACATGAATGGAACAGTGGTCGTACAATATCATACGAATTGGACGAAGTAAATGATCCTACATCTTGTAGCACGTGTAGTATTATACGTCTTTCTCGCTGACCAGGTTAACTGATGCGTCATAACAACAAAGGGCAAATTACAGGGAGAGTTTACGTTTGGTGGTTAGGTGAACTAAAGACAAAAGGTTAGGATAATTTACGTAGAAGGTTAGGTGATTTAAAGACAAAGGTTAGGATAATTTACATGGAAGGTTAGATGAATTAAAGACGAAGGTTAGGATAATTTACATAGAAGGTTAGGTGAATTAAAGACAAAGGTTAGGATCATTTACGTAGAAGGTTAGATGAATTAGGTTAAGTTCAGAATAAGGTTGAGGGACCCACTGCTAGAACTGCTACTGCAGTGGGTGAGTGTTTGAGCACTAGCCTGGTTGCTAGTCTGTTTCTGCTCTCTCGTCAACTCCTTGTGGAATTTTCATGCTAAACAGGGCTTGACAATGAGGGATATGGAGTTGACAAGATGGTAGAAACCAATTGAGAAACAAGGCTAGGTGAGCACGGATGAATTATTTTAAGTAAAACATATAAAGGGTTTAAATTACTTTATTAACCATCAATTAAATACATTTTGAAGACATTATCTTATTGAGTCAAACAAATCTAGTTATTTCAACTACTTGTTATTAAGTAACTGATTCCTACAGTCTTTTTTAGTTTACTCGACTTTTCGGTCAAAGTGTTTACCTGAACGTAGCATTTTTAGTAGGCCCAAACTTCAGCTCCAACTGGAGAAAACAAAGGCAAAAATTGCTGTATACTTAAAATGATGTGTTTACTCAAGTCTCATATGTTCATTCAACCAGAAATTCTTAACAAAAAAATGGCTGGTTACACACACACACAAACAGTGCTTTTAACATACAATGTTTTCAACTTCAATATTTGACACAAGTTGACATACATGACATACATGATTTGACATACTATACATCGTTTTATACACTCATTATTATTCAACATGTCCTCACCTGGGATTAGAACACACAACCTATTGGTTCATGGCGTTCACAATATATAAATACAATAGAAATTATCTTCACAAAAGTCATGTTGAATACTTCAATATAAATCTCTTCCTAGAAAGTCCAGACCGTTTATGAAATCTAGGTAAGAGGGCCAGCACATTACAACTATCGTATTTATATTTATATATTTATATTTGTATTTATAGTATCAAGTACAATTCAGCTATATATTTCAAGCTGTTCACACTGTGTGAATTCAACAGGGTGTGGTTGCCCAGTAAAAAGTAACAACACAATTCAATTGGAAGCTACAGTGAATTCAGAAAGTATTCAGGCCCCTTGACTTTTTCCACATTTTGTTACATTACAGCCTTATTCTAAAATTGAATAAATTGTTTCCCCCCCCACTCATCAATCTACACACAATACCCCATAATGACAAAGCAAAACATTTTAAAAAACAAACATTTTTGCAATTTTATTTTACTTTTTTATACTGAAATATCACATTTACCTAAGTATTCAGACCTTTTACTCAGTACTTTGTTGAAGCACCTTTGGCAGCGATTACAGCCTCAATTCTTCTTGGGTATGACGCTACAAGCTTGGCACACCTGTATTTGGGGAATTTCTCCCATTCTTCTCTGCAGATCCTTTCAAGCTCTGTCAGGTTGGATGGGGAACGCTGTTTTCAGGTCTCTTCAGAGATGTTCGATCGGGTTCAAGTCCGGGCTCTGGCTGGGCCACTTAAGGACATTCAGAGACTTGTCCCGAAGCCACTCCTGCGTTGTCTCGGCTGTGTGCTTAGGTTCGTTGTCCTATTGGAAGGTGAACTTTCGCCCCAGTCTGAGTCCTGAGCGCTCTGGAGCAGTGTCACGATCGTCTTCTGGTGAATGAGTGGACCAAGGCGCAGCGTGATATAAATACATCCTCTTTATTTAGAGAAGATGAACACGAAACGAAACACTTTACAAACTAACAAAACAAAAGTGCACACACAAGCTACTAACGTATAGACATAGACATAGACAATTACCCACAATAGCCTAATGCCTATGGCTGCCTTAAATATGGCTCCCAATCAGAGACAATGAATGACAGCTGTCTCTGATTGAGAACCATTCAGGCAACCATAGACTTACCTAGACACCTACACTCAACACAAACCCATACACTCTACCAAAACCCCCTATACCATACAACCACCCAAGACGAGACAAATACACACAAACATCCCCCCTGTCACACCCTGACCTAACCAAAATATTACAGAAAACAAAGAATACTAAGGCCAGGGCGTGACAAGCAGGCTTTCATCAAGGATCTCTCTGTACTTTGCTCCGTTCATCTTACCATTAATCCTGACTAGCCTCCCAGTCCCTGCCACTGAAAATCATCCCCACCGCATGATGCTGCCACCACCATGCTTCACCGTAGGGTTGGTGCCAGTTTTCCTCCAGACGTGCTGCTTGGCATTCAGGCCAAAGAGTTCAATCTTGGTTTCATCAGACCAGAGAATCTTGTTTCTCATGGTCTGGGAGTCTTTAGGTGCCTTTTGGCAAACTCCAAGCATGCAGTTATGTGCATTTTACTGAAGAGTGTGTCTGGCCACTCCACCATAAAGGCCTGATTGGTGGAGTGCTGCAGAGATGTTTTTCCTTATGGAAGATTCTTCCATCTCCACAGAGGAACTCTGGAGCTCTGTCAGAGTGACCATCGGGTTGTTGGTCACCTCCCTGACCAAGGCCCCTTTCCCTCGATTGATCAGTTTGGCCGTGCAGCCAGCTGTATGAAGAATCTTAATGGTTCCAAACTTCTTCCATTAAAGAATGATGGAGGCCACTGATGGAGGCCACTGCGTCCAAGATCATTAGCCCCTCTGCTGTTCGTCCTCTGTTGCCCTGTACCGTCCATATTTTTCCTACATTTTCTGTGTCTAGTGTCAAAACCATGTCTGACTGCCCCTTGTCTTCTGTTTCTAGGCCCATCCCTCCCCCTCGTATCATCGAGGGCTAGCCAGCATACACGGTGAGATGCCTCCTGAGGGTTCAACCACGGGGCAGGGGTTTCCAGTACCTGGTTCACTGGGAGGGTTATGGCCCGGAGGAGAGGTGCTAGGTTCCTGCTAAAGACATCTTGGACCTGGGCCTCATCGACGATTTTACCCGCCCAGGTATCCGCCCAGGTGGGACGCCAGGTGTCATGCCCTGATCTGTTTTACCTGTCCTTGTGCTTGTCTCCACCCACTCCAGGTGTCGCCCATCTTCCCAATTATCTCCTGTGTATTTATACCTGTGTTCTCTGTTTGTTTCTCGCCAGTTTGTCTTGTTCGTTCAAGTTTACCAGCGTTTTTCCTGTCAGCTCCTATCGTTTCCCAGCCTCTCTTTCCTCGTCCTCCCGGTTTTGACCTTTGCCTGTCCTGACACTGTACCCGCCCGCCTGACCTCTCTGCCTGTCCCTGACCCTGAGTCTGCCTGCCGTCCTGTACCTTTGCCTTACCCTGGATTTTCGACCCCTGCCTGCCTTGACCTGTCTTTGCCTGCCCCTGTTGCTACAATAAACAGTGTTACTAATAATGCCTCAGGACTACCTGGCATGATGACTCCTTGCTGTCCTCAGTCCACCTGGCCGTGCTGCTGCTCCAGTTTCAACTGTTCTGCCTGCGGCTATGGAACCCTGACCTGTTCACCGGACGTGCTACCTGTCCCAGACCTGCTCTTTTCAACTCTCTAGAGACAGCAGGAGCGGTAGAGATACACTGAATGATCGGCTATGAAAAGCCAACTGACATTTACTCCTGAGGTGCTGACTTGTTACACCCTCGACAACTACTGTGATTATTATTGTTTGACCATGCTGGTCATTTATGAACATTTGAACATCTTGGCCATGTTCTGTTATAATCTCCACCAGGCACAGCCAGAAGAGGACTGGCCACCCCTCATAGCCTGGTTCCTCTCTAGGTTTCTTCCTAGGTTTTGGCCTTTCTAGGGAGTTTTTCCTAGCCACCGTGCTTCTACACCTGCATTGCTTGCTGTTTGGGGTTTTAGGCTGGGTTTCTGTACAGCACTTTGAGATATCAGCTGATGTAAGAAGGGCTATATAAATCAATTTGATTTGATTTGATTTGAATGGCCCTTTCAGTAGTTCATAAAGAGTTTGATATATCTCTATTGAAATGCCATTGAGAACAGGGGTTTTCCCCATCTGAAAATAATCAATTGCCAAAGTTTGTCATATGCAATTAGGCCTTCAAAAGATTTATCTTAAATATACTTTTAACAGAGCTGAGATTTACTTAGAAGTCCGAAGTGTAGCAATACAGGTGAAATCAGTCATTGACACAGTCATGGTGGCATAGCAAGAAGCTCGGTATACTGTGGACCAATAGATTGTGAGTTCAAATTCCAGGTGAGGACATGTTGAATAATAATGACTGTATAAAAGAACATGCACAATGTAAACATATACTGTAGGTGTACATGTGTCAAATATGTAAGTTGAAAGCACTGTGTAACCTGTTGCACATCTTTTTTAAGGTTCATACTTTCTAGTTGAAAGAACACATGAGACAACTTGAGCAAACACATCATTTTATGTTGACAGAATTTTTGCCTAAGGTTTTTGAAGTTGGAGGTAAGCTTGCTGCTCTGTATTTGCCTACGGAGCAGAAAGAGGAATTGCCCCTCCCTACCTTCAGGCTATGCTCAAACCCTACACCCCAACCTAAGCACTCCGTTCTGCCACCTCCGTTCCTTTGGCCCTCCCACCTCTACAGGAGGGAAGCTCCCGCTCAACCCATTCAAAGCTATATTCTGTCCTGGCATCCCAATGGTGGAACCAGCTTCCCTCTGAAGTTAGGACAGCAGAATCCCTGCCCATCTTCCGAAAACATTTGAATCCGGGTGGAACAGGACCATAGAGGGGGCTGTGGGGTTGAACAGGACCATACAGGGGACTGTGGGGTGGAACAGGACCATACAGGGGGCTTTGGGGTGGAACAGGACCATACAGGGGGCTGTGGGGTTGAACAGGACCATACAGGGGACTGTGGGGTGGAACAGGACTATACAGGGGGTGGAACAGGACCATACAGGGGGTTGTGGGGTGGAACAGGACCATACAGGGGGTTGTGGAGTGGAACAGGACCATACAGGGGGTTGTGGGGTGGAACAGGACCATACAGGGGGTTGTGGGGTGGAACAGGACCATACAGGGGGCTGTGGGGTGGAACAGGACCATACAGGGGGTGGAACAGGACCATACAGGGGGTTGTGGGGTGGAACAGGACCATACAGGGGGCTGTGGGGTGGAACAGGACCATACAGGGGGTGGAACAGGACCATACAGGGGGCTGTGGAGTGGAACAGGACCATACAGGGGGCTTTGGGGTGGAACAGGACCATACAGGGGGTGGAACAGGACCATACAGGGGGCTGTGGGGTGGAACAGGACCATACAGGGGGCTTTGGGGTGGAACAGGACCATACAGGGGGTGGAACAGGACCATACAGGGGGCTGTGTGGTGGAACAGGACCATACAGGGTGCTGTGGGGTGGAACAGGACCATACAGGGGGTGGAACAGGACCATACAGGGGGTGGAACAGGACCATACAGGGGGCTGTGGGGTGGAACAGGACCATACAGGGGGCTTTGGGGTGGAACAGGACCATACAGGGGGTGGAACAGGACCATACAGGGGGCTGTGTGGTGGAACAGGACCATACAGGGGGCTGTGGGGTGGAACAGGACCATACAGGGGGTGGAACAGGACCATACAGGGGGTTGTGGGGTGGAACAGGACCATACAGGGGGCTGTGGGGTGGAACAGGACCATACAGGGGGTGGTCCAGGACCATACAGGGGGCTGTGGGTGGAACAGGACCATACAGGGGGTGGAACAGGACCATACAGGGGGTGGAACAGGACCATACAGGGGGCTGTGGGGTGGAACAGGACCATACAGGGGGTTGTGGGGTGGAACAGGACCATACAGGGGGTGGAACAGGACCATACAGGGGGCTGTGGGGTGGAACAGGACCATACAGGGGGTGGAACAGGACCATACAGGGGGTTGTGGGGTGGAACAGGACCATACAGGGGGTTGTGGGGTGGATCAGGACCATACAGGGGACTGTGGGGTGGAACAGGACCATACAGGGGGTTGTGGGGTGGAACAGGACCATACAGGGGGTTGTGGGGTGGAACAGGACCATACAGGGGGTTGTGGGGTGGAACAGGACCATACAGGGGGTGAAACAGGACCATACGGGGGGCTGTGGGGTGGAACAGGACCATACAGGGGGCTGTGGGGTGGAACAGGACCATACAGGGGGTTGTGGGGTGGAACAGGACCATACAGGGGGTGGAACAGGACCATACAGGGGGTTGTGGGGTGGAACAGGACCATACAGGGGGTTGTGGGGTGGAACAGGACCATACAGGGGGCTGTGGGGTGGAACAGGACCGTACAGGGGGCTGTGGGGTGGAACAGGACCATACAGGGGGTGGAACAGGACCATACAGGGGGCTGTGGGGTGGAACAGGACCATACAGGGGGCTGTGGGGTGGACCAGGACCATACAGGGGGCTTTGGGGTGGAACAGGACCATACAGGGGGTGGAACAGGACCATACAGGGGACTGTGTGGTGGACCAGGACAATGGGAAAATCGTGCACCTTGTGATGAAATAGGTAATTTACTTGCACTTTTTCAAGACTGCATTCAAAACACTCCCAATTTTTATAATTGTTTTCTGTAAAGCGCTCTACGTTGACAACTGTTGATAAAAAAGGGCTTTACTAATACAATATGATGAATTGATGAATTGATGTATTGATTGAAAGCTAATCATCAGCCTTGTGTGTTCAGAACCATCTGGGATGTGCAGATCTTCAACTCATTTCACTTCAGATAAAACCCTCAACAAGTTACATTGACCTGTGACCATACTGTAGTACCTTTGATGTCCACATGATGTCATTATTGTCAAGACAACCATTGGTTCTGTGTGTGTGTGTGTGTGTGTGTGTGTGTGTGTGTGTGTGTGTGTGTGTGTGTGTGTGTGTGTGTGTGTGTGTGTGTGTGTGTGTGTGTGTGTGTGTGTGTGTGTGTGTGTGTGTGTGTGTTTATGCACATCAGGCTACAATCAGATTTGTTGATATGTTGCTCTATTTTATTTGACTCTATTCTATTTAATCTTCTACTAAAAACATGACTGTTATTATGTCTAAATACGTGACTGTTATTATGTCTAAATACGTGACTGTTATTAGATCTAAATACGTGACTGTGATTATGTTATTTATTGTTTGTGAGAGAAGTTCTCACATTTGAGAATGACAATCCTTTAGTCGATCATTGGTTCTGCTTCATACCATAAGGCTTGAATGTGGTAATGAGTAGAGTGAGATAGCGAGAGAGAGGCAGACAGGCAGAGAGAGAGAGAGGGACACAGGCAGAGAGAGTGGGAGAGAGAGGGAGACAGGCAGAGAGAGAGAGAGAGAGAGAGAGAGAGAGAGAGACGCGCGGAGAGAGCGAGTGAGAGAAGCGGGGAGAGAGCGAGTGAGAGAATCGCGGAGAGAGCGAGTGAGAGAAGCGCGGAGAGAGCGAGTGAGAGAAGCGCGGAGAGAGCGAGTGAGAGCAGCGCACAGATTCTCCAGAGCTGCAGATGCGCCTACATTTTCCTCGTTCGCCTTACCGATGATTTACACTGTCTCCAGCTGAATGGACGATGGTTTCGGTGAGTAAAAACAATTGCATTACAATTTACATTCAGTTATTGTCATGATTAGTGAATACACGGTATCGATCATGGTCAAGTTGAAATCCTTCAACTCTGCCATGACATTTGCATAGATATGCATGGTTAAGAACGCCTGAATGTGTCGCTGATGTTACGATCACTCAGTCAACGTTACAAATCACTATACACGTCTCGAATGTAGGCCTCCTGTAATAACGGTTTGCAAAGTGAGTTAATAACTGTAGCCTACACCCGTGAACAAGTGCAAAAAGCATTTGCAGAATGGAATCCTCAAAGCCTTTCGCCCATCGCTCATTTCAGCCACCTTGATCGGGTCTCCACTGTATTATTTTTCTAAGTGATACACACTGAACATGGTTATGGTATGTTCATAAGTTATTGATCAGGTGTCGTTTCAACTTTGGGAAAATATATAAATTACAACTTTTTTCGTTATTGTTTTTCCTTCAGTGGGCTACATCACAGTATAATATCATGGGGAGGGGGCAAAGTGACCGACACAGAGATCCTATTAAATGACTAAATGAACAGTTCTAGTTTGTTATTCTATGGGTTCATCATGGAGAGAGGGAAACAAAAACATAATGGTACATAAGAGCTAGCAGTTACATTTTGTGTTTTACCTGTTTACTGTGCATGGTGCTGACATCAGCAGGCCAAGCCCTGTGTCTCAGAAGTATTCCCAGCAGAGATCTGTATACTGTACTGAAGAAAGCAAGAAGCCTATTAGGTTTCAGTGAGCAGCTCTGAAGGAAACTGTCTGGTGAGCAGTATAGTAACAATGCCCAGGCCTTACTTAGGGATTGACCATCCCCTGCAGCTTGTGCTGCCCTGTATTCCTATTTACACTAAGAATGTCCAATTCTCTGTATTTATCTCACCAATTGGTAAAATTCTATAACAATAGAGTATTGCCTCTTCCTAAACAGATGTAGGATCTTAATTTGAACACTCTTTTGTTGCTGAGAATTTTCCTGCATCGCAGGAAACCCGCACTAACACACGGATATATTATCAGTATTGCACTTTTCAAGTAGCCTACTTTTGGCCAGCTAATAGCTCAACCACTGATCAAGCAACATTAGGGACTAAACCATAAAAACCCGACAATACGGGTCAAATTAAGATCCTACATCTGTACATGTAATTTACTGTGTGTAGATTTCAGCATGACACAGTAGTGACTCACAAGACAAATTGTCCTCACCATTAATTCTGTTCTCTGTCACTTAGGGAAGAATATTTTTTTGTAATTCATCTGTGATTGGTGATTGATTGGTCACTGTACGTCAATTGAGGAAAGGAGATACAGGAATATAAAAATATAAACTTTACGTGGGGTGGAACAGGACCATACAGGGGGTGGACCAGGACCACACAGGGGGTTTTGGGGTGGAACAGGACCATACAGGGGGTGGAACAGGACCATACAGGGGGTGGACCAGGACCATACAGGGGGTGGAACAGAACCATACAGGGGGTGGAACAGGACCATGCAGGGGGTGGAACAGGACCATACAGGGGGTGGACCAGGACCATACAGGGGGTGGAACAGGACCATGCAGGGGGTGGAACAGGACCATACAGGGGGTGGACCAGGACCATACAGGGGGTGGACCAGGACCATGCAGGGGGTTGAACAGGATCATACAGGGGGTGGAACAGGACCATACAGGGGGTTGTGGGGTGGAACAGGACCATACAGGGGGTGGAACATGACCATACAGGGGGTGGAACAGGACCATACAGGGGGTGGAACAGGACCATACAGGGGGTGGAACAGGACCATACAGGGGGTGGAACAGGACCATACAGGGGGTGGACCAGGACCATACAGGGGGTTGTGGGGTGGAACAGGACCATACAGGGGGTGGAACAGGACCATACAGGGGGTGGAACAGGACCATACAGGGGGTGGACCAGGACCATACAGGGGGTTGTGGGGTGGAACAGGACCATACAGGGGGTTGTGGGGTGGTAACAGGACCATACAGGGGACTGTGGGGTGGACCAGGAACATACAGGGGGCTGTGTGGTGGAACAGGACCATACAGGGGGCTTTTTGGTGGTAACAGGACCATACAGGGGGTTGTGGGGTGGAACAGGACCATACAGGGGGTTGTGGGGTGGATCAGGTCCGTACAGGGGGTGGAACAGGACCATACAGGGGGCTGTGGGGTGGAACAAGACCATACAGGGGGTTGTGGGGTGGAACAGGACCATACAGGGGGTTGTGGGGTGGACCAGGACCATACAGGGGGTGGAACAAGACCATACAGGGGGTGGAACAGGACCATACAGGGGGTGGACCAGGACCATACAGGGGGTTTTGGGGTGGAACAGGACCATACAGGGGGTTGTGGGGTGGAACAGGACCATACAGGGGGTGGAACAGGACCATACAGGCGGCTGTGGGGTGGAACAGGACCATACAGGGGGTGGAACAGGACCATACATGGGGCTGTGGGGTGGAACAGGACCATACAGGGGGTGGAACAGGACCATACAGGGGACTGTGGGGTGGTAACAGGACCATACAGGGGGTGGAACAGGACCATACAGGGGGCTGTGGGGTGGAACAGGACCATACAGGGGGCAGTGGGGTGGAACAGGACCATACAGGGGGTTGTGGGGTGGAACAGGACCATACAGGGGGTTGTGGGGTGGAACAGGACCATACAGGGGGTTGTGGGGTGGTAACAGGACCATACAGGGGACTGTGGGGTGGACCAGGAACATACAGGGGGCTGTGTGGTGGAACAGGACCATACAGGGGGCTTTTTGGTGGTAACAGGACCATATAGGGGGTTGTGGGGTGGAACAGGACCATACAGGGGGTTGTGGGGTGGAACAGGACCATACAGGGGGTTGTGGGGTGGAACAGGACCATACAGGGGGCTGTGGGGTGGAACAGGACCATACAGGGGGTGGAACAGGACCATACAGGGGGCTTTGGGGTGGAACAGGACCATACAGGGGGTTGTGGGGTGGAACAGGACCGTACAGGGGGTTGTGGGGTGGAACAGGACCATACAGGGGGTTGTGGGGTGGAACAATCAATCAATTAATCAAGTTTATTTTATATAGCCCTTCGTACATCAGCTAATATCTCGAAGTGCTGTACAGAAACCCAGCCTAAAACCCCAAACAGCAAGCAATGCAGGTGTAGAAACAGCACCATACAGGGGGCTGTGGGGTGGAACAGGACCATACAGGGGGTGGAACAGGACCATACAGGGGGCTGTGGGTGGAACAGGACCATACAGGGGGCTGTGGGGTGGACCAGGACCATACAGGGGGTTGTGGGGTGGAACAAGACCATAGAGGGGGCTGTGGGGTGGAACAGGACCATACAGGGGGTTGTGGGGTGGAACAAGACAATACAGGGGGTGGAACAGGACCATACAGGGGGCTGTGGGGTGGAACAGGACCATAAAGGGGGCTGTGGGGTGGAACAGGACCATACAGGGGGTGGAACAGGACCATACAGGGGGTGGAACAGGACCATACAGGGGGTGGAACAGGACCATACAGGGGGCTGTGGGGTGGAACAGGACCATACAGGGGGTTGTGGGGTGGAACAAGACCATACAGGGGGTGGAACAGGACCATACAGGGGGCTGTGGGGTGGAACAGGACCATAAAGGGGGCTGTGGGGTGGAACAAGACCATACAGGGGGTGGAACAGGACCATACAGGGGGCTGTGGGGTGGAACAGGACCATAAAGGGGGCTGTGGGGTGGAACAGGACCATACAGGGGGCAGTGGGGTGGAACAGGACCATACAGGGGGTTGTGGGGTGGAACAGGACCATACAGGGGGTTGTGGGGTGGATCAGGACCGTACAGGGGGTTGTGGGGTGGATCAGGACCGTACAGGGGGTGGAACAGGACCATACAGGGGGTTGTGGGGTGGAACAGGACCATACAGGGGGTTGTGGGGTGGATCAGGTCCGTACAGGGGGTGGAACAGGACCATACAGGGGGCTGTGGGGTGGAACAAGACCATACAGGGGGTTGTGGGGTGGAACAGGACCATACAGGGGGTTGTGGGGTGGAACAGGACCATACAGGGGGTTGTGGGGTGGAACAGGACCATACAGGGGGTTGTGGGGTGGAACAGGACCATACAGGGGGTTGTGGGGTGGAACAGTACCATACAGGGGACTGTGGGGTGGAACAGGACCATACATGGGGTTGTGGGGTAGAACAGGACCATACAGGGGGTTGTGGGGTGGAACAGGACCATACAGGGGGTTGTGGGGTGGAACAGGACCATACAGGGGGTTGTGGGGTGGAACAGTACCATACAGGGGGCTCTGGGGTGGAACAGGACCATACAGGGGACTGTGGGGTGGAACAGGACCATACATGGGGTTGTGGGGTAGAACAGGACCATACAGGGGGTTGTGGGGTGGAACAGGACCATTCAGGGGGCTGTGGGGTGGACCAGGACCATACAGGGGGTTGTGGGGTGGACCAGGACCATACAGGGGGTTGTGGGGTGGAACAGGACCATACAGGGGGTTGTGGGGTGGAACAGGACCATTCAGGGGGCTGTGGAGTGGACCAGGACCATACAGGGGGTTGTGGGGTGGACCAGGACCATACAGGGGGTTGTGGGGTGGAACAGGACCATACATGGGGCTGTGGGGTGGAACAGGAGCACACAGGGGGTAACGAAGTCCTTTGCTCCATGTTTTCCAGGACAACCCTTGGCTACAGCGGGAGGTCCCCTTACACAATGGCATCATGTTCTAACAGAGGTATCTACATCGGTAAGAACACCTGCATGTTTCTGTTACTCTTTATTTTTACACATCTTTATTGTGTTAGAAAATAGAGTTATCGCAAAGGACCAATGTCCCTGAACAGGATTTCATTGCAGGTATCACACAGTAAACATTCCTTTTGGATAGAGTAGTGACGCTAATACCGGAGAGACATTGGGAGGCGGTCTAGTTTCATTATCTCTTGTGTCTAGTTCCATTATCTCTTGTGTCTAGTTCCATTATCTCTTGTGTCTAGTTCCATTATCTCTTGTGTCTAGTTCCATTATCTCTTGTGTCTAGTTCCATTATCTCTTGTGTCTAGTTCCTATATGGCCTCTTTTAGTTCCATTGTCTCTTGTGTCTAGTTCCATTATTTCTTGTGTCTAGTTCCATTATCTCTTGTGTCTAGTTCCATTATCTCTTGTGTCTAGTTCCATTATCTCTTGTGTCTAGTTCCTATGTCTCTTGTATCTAGTTCCATTATTTCTTGTGTCTTGTTCCATTATCTTTTGTCTAGATCCATTATCTCTTGTGTCTAGTTCCATTATCTCTTGTCTAGTTCCAATATGGCCTCTTTTAGTTCCATTGTCTCTTGTGTCTAGTTCCATTATCTCTTGTGTCTAGTTCCATTATCTCTTGTGTCTAGTTCCATTATCTCTTGTGTCTAGTTCCATTGTTCCATTGTCTCTTGTCTAGTTCCATTGTCTCTTGTGTCGAGTTCCATTATCTCTTGTGTCTAGTTCCATTGTCTCTTGTCTAGTTCCATTGTCTCTTGTGTCGAGTTCCATTATCTCTTGTGTCTAGTTCCATTATCTCTTGTGTCTAGTTCCATTATCTCTTGTGTCTAGTTCCATTATCTCTTGAGTCTAGTTCCATTATCTCTTGAGTCTAGTTCCATTGTCTCTTGTCTAGTTCCAATATGCCCTCTTTAGTTCCATTATCTCTTGTGTCTAGTTCCATTGTCTCTTGTGTCTAGTTCCATTATCTCTTGTGTCTAGTTTCATTATCTCTTGTGTCTAGTTCCATTGTCTCTTGTGTCTAGTTCCATTGTCTCGTGTCTAGTTCAATTATCTCTTGTGTCTAGTTCCATTGTCTCTTGTGTCTAGTTCCATTATCTCTTGTGTCTAGTTCCATTATCTCTTGTGTCTAGTTCCATTATCTCTTGTGTCTAGTTCCATTGTCTCTTGTGTCTAGTTCCATTATCTATTGAGTCTAGTTCCATTATCTCTTGTGTCTAGTTCCATTATCTCTTGTGTCTAGTTCCATTGTCTCTTGTGTCTAGTTCCATTATCTATTGAGTCTAGTTCCATTGTCTCTTGTTTAGTTCCAATATGCCCTATTTTAGTTCCATTGTCTCTTGTGTCTAGTTCCATTATCTCTTGTGTCTAGTTCCATTATCTCTTGTGTCTAGTTCCATTATCTCTTGTGTCTAGTTCCATTGTCTCTTGTGTCTAGTTCCATTATCTCTTGTCTAGTTCCATTGTCTCTTGTGTCTAGTTCCATTATCTCTTGTGTCTAGTTCCATTATCTGTTGTGTCTAGTTCCATTATCTCTTGTCTAGTTCCATTGTCTATTGTGTCTAGTTCCATTATATCTTGTGTCTAGTTCCATTATATCTTGTGTCTAGTTCCATTGTCTCTTGTGTCTAGTTCCATTTTATCTTGTGTCTAGTTCCATTATATCTTGTGTCTAGTTCCATTATCTCTTGAGTCTAGTTCCATTGTCTCTTGTGTCTAGTTCCATTATCTCTTGTGTCTAGTTCCATTATCTCTTGTGTCTAGTTCCATTATCTCTTGTGTCTAGTTCCATTATCTCTTGAGTCTAGTTCCATTATCTCTTGAGTCTAGTTCCATTGTCTCTTGTCTAGTTCCAATATGCCCTCTTTAGTTCCATTGTCTATTGTGTCTAGTTCCATTGTCTCTTGTGTCTAGTTCCATTATCTCTTGTGTCTAGTTTCATTATCTATTGTGTCTAGTTCCATTGTCTCTTGTGTCTAGTTCCATTGTCTCGTGTCTAGTTCAATTATCTCTTGTGTCTAGTTCCATTGTCTCTTGTGTCTAGTTCCATTATCTCTTGTGTCTAGTTCCATTATCTCTTGTGTCTAGTTCCATTATCTCTTGTGTCTAGTTCCATTGTCTCTTGTGTCTAGTTCCATTATCTATTGAGTCTAGTTCCATTATCTCTTGTGTCTAGTTCCATTATCTCTTGTGTCTAGTTCCATTGTCTCTTGTGTCTAGTTCCATTATCTATTGAGTCTAGTTCCATTGTCTCTTGTCTAGTTCCAATATGCCCTATTTTAGTTCCATTGTCTCTTGTGTCTAGTTCCATTATCTCTTGTGTCTAGTTCCATTATCTCTTGTGTCTAGTTCCATTATCTCTTGTGTCTAGTTCCATTGTCTCTTGTGTCTAGTTCCATTATCTCTTGTGTCTAGTTCCATTATCTGTTGTGTCTAGTTCCATTGTCTCTTGTGTCTAGTTCCATTATCTCTTGTCTAGTTCCATTGTCTCTTGTGTCTAGTTCCATTATCTCTTGTGTCTAGTTCCATTATCTCTTGTCTAGTTCCATTGTCTCTTGTGTCTAGTTCCATTATATCTTGTGTCTAGTTCCATTATATCTTGTGTCTAGTTCCATTGTCTCTTGTGTCTAGTTCCATTATCTCTTGTGTAGAAAAGAGATAAAGCTCAGAAACAGCTTCATATATTTATTCAGCCTGCATCCCAAATGGTGCCGTATTCCTTATTTATAGTGCACTATTTTGAACAGTACCCATATAAGGCTCTGGTCTAAAGTAGTGCACTATATAGGGAATAGGGTTCTATAGGGCTCTGGTCTAAAGTAGTGCACTATATAGGGAATAGGGTTCTATAGGGCTCTGGTCTAAAGTAGTGCACTATATAGGGAATAGGGTTCTATAGGGCTCTGGTCTAAAGTAGTGCACTATATAGGGAATAGGGTTCTATAGGACTCTGGTCTAAAGTAGTGCACTATTTTGAACAGTACCTATATAAGGCTCTGGTCTAAAGTAGTGCACTATAAAGGGAATAGGGTTCTATAGGGCTCTGGTCTAAAGTAGTGCACTTCATGGGGAATAGGGTTCTATAGGGCTCTGGTCTAAAGTAGTGCACTATAAAGGGAATATGGTTCTATAGGGCCCTGGTCTAAAGTAGTGCACTATATAGGGAATAGGGTTCTATAGGGCTCTGGTCTAAAGTAGTGCACTATATAGGGAATAGGGTTCAATAGGGTTCTGGTCTAAAGTAGTGCACTATATAGGGCATAGGGTGCCATTTAGGATGTAGGCTCAGTCTTTGAGAAACAGGAGAGAGTCAGTGATATGTGTGAATGTATTTTATGATACAGTGTTCTGGTCAAGGGAGATAAAGTGAAGCAATATGCCCTCTTTTGAGTTGGTGTGTGTGTGTGTGTGTTACCTTGTAATGAGTATCTGCCTGTGATGCGGAGCTAGTGCTATGTGACCTTGTGCAGCCCACGGATCATTGCTTCCCTACTCACCCACCCAGAGCCATCTCACCCCAACACAATGTGCTCATGTATTCACAATCCTCTACCTGGATTTATCCTCCAAACTGGATGAACATTGGAACTCAACTATTTCCTGGTTCAATTTGGAGAAGACTAAGCAGGGGGATGAAGGTGGAACCTGCAGGTATTAAATAGCCTATCTAAACCTATATATTATACAGGTATTATATAGCCTATCTATGTAGTGGTATAAAATTCCGCTGCTGTTTGACGTTCTCTGTGTTATAACCAACGATGTATATAAACCCTGGATTGCTGATGTTTATGTATTGGCCATTGAGAGGCTTTGAAGCCACTGATCGGCCATATTGGCATTCCCCAGTAGGAGCAGTCCTTCACAGGAAATAATGGAATTCTACAGTATTTCAATTACATGTTTCAAGGACAAAATGACATGTGTTTAGTCTTTTTTTTGTTGTAGTGAGGACGATAACATTAGTAATCAAAAAAAAAAAGATACTTTGAGGAATTAAAAAAATATATGTTTTTTGTTTTTTCGTGTTTCATTTGTATGTTTAGCTCACATAATTATAATTTAAACTTATACATGAAGTTGTCTGTAATAGAATACATTTGGCAAAAAAACGAATGTTGACATTAATAAATGCATTTCTATAGCTTACAAAATATATATTTTTTTACACCGATTGGGGGAGTTCCAAGATGGAGTCCACGGTGGCTTCAACACAGCGCCCCCTATCAGTCATCTAGTGTATATATAAAGCATTGGTTATTATAGAGAACATGATCATAGATGGGGATCAACATGATGGATGGCTAGACGATCCTAATTGGTTTACAGTGTTACTGGTCCGTTGGCACTCGCTATATTGATTAACGGGATGCAAATAGGCTTGGAGGAATCCCTGGAAAACCATTAAGTCTCGGATAATGTTAGGAATATGGGTAATTTATGATAGTAAATCCCCAGTGTTGGATGTGTGTGAGAGGCGCGATGAGGAGGCTATGTCTTACACCTTCATGGGGTATGATATAATAGTACCATAGAACAACAAAGGGGCCATGTTACTAACTATGCAAGACATGATGGGATCGTTTCAAACCTGAAAACGGAATTGTCTTTAATGAAAATGTGAGCGGATCCATATTGATGGTTGGTTTCACACCGTTTGTATAGTTTTTCTCTGAATATTACTTTAATCAGTTGCAGCTTGCCAGCCAATGTTGTAACGGTACAGTAACCAAATGACCTGGGTTCAAATGTTATTTGAAATCTTTCAAATACTTTTTTTGAGCATTTACTAAAAGGCCAGGTGTTGGGGTGGGGGGTTGCAATTTTGGGTAGCCCAGCTAAAGTATCTTAAATGATTCCCAAAAATTATTTGAACAAAGGTCTGTAACTAAATGAGTAAACAGAGCAGAGGCTTCAGGTCAAATCATCAACAGAGAATCCTGAATTATTAATCTTCACAGCAACAGATACTATGAGGATGTCTAGGTGTTGAATGAGTGGGCCTCTCTGGTTACACTGTGTGTGTGTGTGTGTGTGTGTGTGTGTGTGTGTGTGTGTGTGTGTGTGTGTGTGTGTGTGTGTGTGTGTGTGTGTGTGTGTGTGTGTGTGTGTGTGTGTGTGTGTGTGTGTGTGCTCTTATTCTCTGAAGTGAGCCATTCTGTAACATTTAGGAATGATTCACCCTTTTCTTCAAACACCGTTTTGAAGGTTTGAGTTCTGCTTTCAGCTCTGAAATGGTTGATGTGAACCTAAGCTGTAAAGTCAGGCATCTATTTAGTGGCATTGTTGTGGTCGGGATGTAAACACACTTTGTTTACATGGGGTAAACTACGATCGCTACATCCATTCTTAGACTTTTTAATGAATAATATATTGATTCTGGAAGAATGGAACGTATAAATACCTCATGGTTTTTGTTCAACCATCGAAACCCAAAATATATATATATATTTTTTTAAACTCCATTGCTGGTAAACATTGTCGGAACTAGAAGCACAAGCATTCCGCTACACTCGCATTAACATCTGCTAACCATGTGATTTGATTTGACAATGTAATTGTAAACAAACACTGTACAGCCCCATTAAACATGGTTCAAACTATACTGTTGATATCATGGATTGGCATTGTTTCCTCCAACTCCATCACTAAAACAGTGAAAGGGTGACGGCGTGTTGTTGTTGTCTGAACTGCAGATTTAACCCGTTAAAGGGCGATTGTGGATTTTGTCTGTGCGAGCGTACTGCCCACCCGGATCTGTTTTGTTGTTGTGTCCTTTCTTAATGAGTTGTTAGGTAGATTATTACGGGTATTTAATGAACCGAAACGAGGCATCATTTGCTACAGTGTAAATGAATTTGTTCCTCTGCAGTCGACTGTCAATTTCTCAGCCCTGAGGTACAGTACATTCCAGGGCTGTGTCTGTTAGATGAAAGACTCCGTTTCACTAAAGAGGGCAAGTGGAGACAGGTTCCACATGCCTACCCGGGAAGGTATCAGTGGGACAAATGACCTACATTACCTCATATACCAGTGGTGGATACTAAAACGTATTTTTCTTAAAACGGGTGGTGTGCGTCAGTGTATTGGGCAGAAGGTCCCCGGTTCGTCTGGATGAGAACGGGATCTACTGTGTTCAACAGGGACATTGTAAAGTGAACATTTGGAGTTAATTGTCGGCCCTTTCACAATGAATATTTTCTGACCTTGTTCCTACAAAGAATGACAGCGGGGAACAGAAATGGCGGAGAAATGGTTGTGGATGTTAATGCCATGGAAGGGATGCTGGAGCTCACGTGGTAAAGGTGCTGGACAAGGTAAAGCTGTCTGCTGGGTGTTGTAGTTGGTGGTGGAGTTGTTGGAGTTGGAGTTGTTGTTGTTGGTGGTGGAGTTGTTGGAGTTGGAGTTGTTGTTGTTGGAGTTGGAGTTGTTGTTGTTGGTGGTGGAGTTGTTGTTGTTGGTGGTGGAGTTGTTGGTGGTGGTGTTGTTGGTGGTGGTGTTATAGTTGGTGGTGGTGGTGGTGGAGTTGTAGTTGTTGTTGGTGGAGTTGTTGTTGTTGTTGGTGGTGGAGTTGTTGTTGTTGGTGGTGGAGTTGTTGTTGTTGGTGGTGGAGTTGTAGTTGGTGGTGGAGTTGTTGTTGTTGGTGGTGGAGTTGTAGTTGGTGGTGGAGTTGTTGTAGTTGGTGGTGGAGTTGTTGTAGTTGGTGGTGGTGGAGTTGTTGTTGTTGGTGGTGGAGTTGTAGTTGGTGGTGGTGGAGTTGTTGGTGGTGGTGGAGTTGTTGGTGGAGTTGTTGGTGGTGGAGTTGTTGTTGTTAGTGGTGGAGTTGTTGTTGTTGGTGGTGGTGTTGTTGTTGGTGGTGGTGGAGGAGTTGTTGTTGGTGGTGGTGGAGGAGTTGTTGTTGTTGTTGGTGGTGGTGGAGGAGTTGGTGGAGTTGTTGGTGGTGGAGTTGTTGTTGTTAGTGGTGGAGTTGTTGTTGGTGGTGGTGGAGGAGTTGTTGTTGGTGGTGGTGGAGGAGTTGTTGTTGTTGTTGGTGGTGGTGGAGGAGTTGGTGGAGTTGTTGGTGGTGGAGTTGTTGTTGTTAGTGGTGGAGTTGTTGTTGGTGGTGGTGGAGGAGTTGTTGTTGGTGGTGGTGGAGGAGTTGTTGTTGTTGTTGGTGGTGGTGGAGGAGTTGTTGTTGGTGGTGGTGGAGTTGTTGGTGGTGAGGGTGAGGGTGAGGGTGGTGCCTAAAGGGGTTATGCTTGGTGGGAAGTAACGGTGTGTACTGTCTTGGATACAATCAGTGGTTATATATTGTTAGCCTTACAGACTTCAGTGTCAATTCTCAACATTCTATAATTCAATGTATAACAAAAAAGTATGTAAACATTCTAAGTCGAGTCCTACAATCGGCTAATATACTGTGGTTGTCATTGTCATATACTCTATACTGTTTTCATCTAGAGGAAGAGCGACACGTGAGAGCCAATGACAGGGACTACAATGAAAAGTTCCCCTATGCTGTAAGTGAGACACAAAGCACATGTTATCACAGTGTATCAATGACACTGTCATGATGTAGATGATATTAACCATTCTACATTTGCGCCCCCCCACCCCCACCCCCCACCCCAAAAAGGACAATCGCATCAAAACCTGCAAGTACAATGTCTTCACCTTCCTGCCCATCAATCTGTTCGAGCAGTTCCAGAGAGCTGCTAATGCATACTTCCTAGTGCTGCTTATACTACAGGTACGTCAATTCCACATCATAGTGCGACATAGAGTGCTTGTACAGATTCTATGAACTTATCATGCTTTATACAGAGAGTCCAGGAAAAGGAAATGAAATCACAAATAGGATGCAACTGAAAGATTTATATGGTGAAATAAGGATCTCCAACTACGTAAATTCAATGTATTTCATAAATGATCTGACAAATCTAAGCCCATTCCGTTAAACATGTTGAATGTATGTTAGTCTGTATTTCAAGTGTATCATTGAGACAGTTCTCCCAGTATACAGTACAACATTGTTGACAGTTCTCCCAGTGTACAGTGCATCATTGAGACAGTTCTCCCAGTATACAGTGCGTCATTGAGACAGTTCTCCCAGTATGCAGTGCATCATTGTTGACAGTTCTCCCAGTATACAGTGCATCATTGAGACAGTTCTCCCAGTATGCAGTGCATCATTGAGACAGTTCTCCCAGTATGCAGTGCATCATTGAGAACGTTCTCCCAGTATGCAGTGCGTCATTGAGACAGTTCTCCCAGTATGCAGTGCGTCATTGAGACAGTTCTCCCAGTGTACAGTGCATCATTGAGACAGTTCTCCCAGTGTACAGTGCATCATTGAGACAGTTCTCCCAGTGTACAGTGCATCATTGAGACAGTTCTCCCAGTATGCAGTGCATCATTGAGACAGTTCTCCCAGTATGCAGTGCATCATTGAGACAGTTCTCCCAGTATGCAGTGCATCATTGAGACAGTTCTCCCAGTGTACAGTGCATCATTGAGACAGTTCTCCCAGTATGCAGTGCATCATTGAGACAGTTCTCCCAGTATGCAGTGCATCATTGAGACAGTTCTCCCAGTATGCAGTTCATCATTGAGACAGTTCTCCCAGTATGCAGTGCATCATTGAGACAGTTCTCCCAGTATGCAGTGCATCATTGAGACAGTTCTCCCAGTATGCAGTGCATCATTGAGACAGTTCTCCCAGTATGCAGTGCATCATTGAGAAAGTTCTCCCAGTATGCAGTGCGTCATTGAGACAGTTCTCCCAGTATGCAGTGCATCATTGTTGACAGTTCTCCCAGTATACAGTGCGTCATTGAGACAGTTCTCCCAGTATGCAGTGCATCATTATTGACAGTTCTCCCAGTATACAGTGCATCATTGAGACAGTTCTCCCAGTATACAGTGCATCATTGAGACAGTTCTCCCAGTATGCAGTGCGTCATTGAGACAGTTCTCCCAGTATGCAGTGCGTCATTGAGACAGTTCTCCCAGTATGCAGTGCATCATTGTTGACAGTTCTCCCAGTATACAGTGCGTCATTGAGACAGTTCTCCCAGTATGCAGTGCATCATTATTGACAGTTCTCCCAGTATACAGTGCATCATTGAGACAGTTCTCCCAGTATGCAGTGCATCATTGAGACAGTTCTCCCAGTATGCAGTGCGTCATTGAGACAGTTCTCCCAGTGTACAGTGCGTCATTGAGACAGTTCTCCCAGTGTACAGTGCATCATTATTGACCGTTCTCCCAGTATACAGTGCATCATTGAGACAGTTCGCCCAGTATGCAGTGCATCATTGTGACAGTTCTCCCAGTATGCAGTGCATCATTGTGACAGTTCTCCCAGTGCACAGTGCGTCATTGAGACAGTTCTCCCAGTGTACAGTGCATCATTGAGACAGTTCTCCCAGTATGCAGTGCATCATTGAGACAGTTCTCCCAGTATGCAGTGCATCATTGAGACAGTTCTCCCAGTATGCAGTGCATCATTGTTGACAGTTCTCCCAGTATACAGTGCGTCATTGAGACAGTTCTCCCAGTATGCAGTGCATCATTATTGACAGTTCTCCCAGTATACAGTGCATCATTGAGACAGTTCTCCCAGTATGCAGTGCATCATTGAGACAGTTCTCCCAGTATGCAGTGCATCATTGAGAATGTTCTCCCAGTATGCAGTGCGTCATTGAGACAGTTCTCCCAGTATGCAGTGCATCATTGAGACAGTTCTCCCAGTATGCAGTGCATCATTGTGACAGTTCTCCCAGTATGCAGTGCGTCATTGAGACAGTTCTCCCAGTATGCAGTGCGTCATTGAGACAGTTCTCCCAGTGTACAGTGCATCATTGAGACAGTTCTCCCAGTATGCAGTGCATCATTGAGACAGTTCTCCCAGTGTACAGTGCATCATTGAGACAGTTCTCCCAGTATGCAGTGCATCATTGAGACAGTTCTCCCAGTATGCAGTGCATCATTGAGACAGTTCTCCCAGTATGCAGTGCATCATTGAGACAGTTCTCCCAGTATGCAGTGCATCATTGAGACAGTTCTCCCAGTATGCAGTGCATCATTGAGACAGTTCTCCCAGTATGCAGTGCATCATTGAGAAAGTTCTCCCAGTATGCAGTGCGTCATTGAGACAGTTCTCCCAGTATGCAGTGCATCATTGTTGACAGTTCTCCCAGTATACAGTGCGTCATTGAGACAGTTCTCCCAGTATGCAGTGCATCATTATTGACAGTTCTCCCAGTATACAGTGCATCATTGAGACAGTTCTCCCAGTATGCAGTGCATCATTGTGACAGTTCTCCCAGTATGCAGTGCGTCATTGAGACAGTTCTCCCAGTATGCAGTGCGTCATTGAGACAGTTCTCCCAGTATGCAGTGCATCATTGTTGACAGTTCTCCCAGTATACAGTGCGTCATTGAGACAGTTCTCCCAGTATGCAGTGCATCATTATTGACAGTTCTCCCAGTATACAGTGCATCATTGAGACAGTTCTCCCAGTATGCAGTGCATCATTGTGACAGTTCTCCCAGTATGCAGTGCGTCATTGAGACAGTTCTCCCAGTGTACAGTGCGTCATTGAGACAGTTCTCCCAGTGTACAGTGCATCATTATTGACAGTTCTCCCAGTATACAGTGCATCATTGAGACAGTTCTCCCAGTATGCAGTGCATCATTGTGACAGTTCTCCCAGTATGCAGTGCGTCATTGAGACAGTTCTCCCAGTGTACAGTGCGTCATTGAGACAGTTCTCCCAGTGTACAGTGCATCATTGAGACAGTTCTCCCAGTATACAGTGCATCATTGAGACAGTTCTCCCAGTGTACAGTGCATCATTGTTGACAGTTCTCCCAGTGTACAGTGCATCATTGAGACAGTTCTCCCAGTATGCAGTGCATCATTGAGACAGTTCTCCCAGTATGCAGTGCATCATTGTTGACAGTTCTCCCAGTATACAGTGCGTCATTGAGACAGTTCTCCCAGTATGCAGTGCATCATTGTTGACAGTTCTCCCAGTATACAGTGCATCATTGAGACAGTTCTCCCAGTATGCAGTGCATCATTGAGACAGTTCTCCCAGTATGCAGTGCATCATTGAGAATGTTCTCCCAGTATGCAGTGCGTCATTGAGACAGTTCTCCCAGTATGCAGTGCATCATTGAGACAGTTCTCCCAGTATGCAGTGCATCATTGTGACAGTTCTCCCAGTATGCAGTGCGTCATTGAGACAGTTCTCCCAGTATGCAGTGCGTCATTGAGACAGTTCTCCCAGTGTACAGTGCATCATTGAGACAGTTCTCCCAGTATACAGTGCATCATTGAGACAGTTCTCCCAGTGTACAGTGCATCATTGAGACAGTTCTCCCAGTATGCAGTGCATCATTGAGACAGTTCTCCCAGTATGCAGTGCATCATTGAGACAGTTCTCCCAGTATGCAGTGCATCATTGAGACAGTTCTCCCAGTATGCAGTGCATCATTGAGACAGTTCTCCCAGTATGCAGTGCATCATTGAGACAGTTCTCCCAGTATGCAGTGCATCATTGAGACAGTTCTCCCAGTATGCAGTGCGTCATTGAGACAGTTCTCCCAGTATGCAGTGCATCATTGTTGACAGTTCTCCCAGTATACAGTGCGTCATTGAGACAGTTCTCCCAGTATGCAGTGCATCATTGATTGACAGTTCTCCCAGTATACAGTGCATCATTGAGACAGTTCTCCCAGTATGCAGTGCATCATTGTGACAGTTCTCCCAGTATGCAGTGCGTCATTGAGACAGTTCTCCCAGTATGCAGTGCGTCATTGAGACAGTTCTCCCAGTATGCAGTGCATCATTGTTGACAGTTCTCCCAGTATACAGTGCGTCATTGAGACAGTTCTCCCAGTATGCAGTGCATCATTGATTGACAGTTCTCCCAGTATACAGTGCATCATTGAGACAGTTCTCCCAGTATGCAGTGCATCATTGTGACAGTTCTCCCAGTATGCAGTGCGTCATTGATGACAGTTCTCCCAGTGTACAGTGCATCATTGATGACAGTTCTCCCAGTGTACAGTGCATCATTGATTGACAGTTCTCCCAGTATACAGTGCATCATTGAGACAGTTCTCCCAGTATGCAGTGCATCATTGTGACAGTTCTCCCAGTATGCAGTGCGTCATTGAGACAGTTCTCCCAGTGTACAGTGCGTCATTGAGACAGTTCTCCCAGTGTACAGTGCATCATTGAGACAGTTCTCCCAGTATACAGTGCATCATTGAGACAGTTCTCCCAGTGTACAGTGCATCATTGTTGACAGTTCTCCCAGTGTACAGTGCATCATTGAGACAGTTCTCCCAGTATGCAGTGCATCATTGAGACAGTTCTCCCAGTGTACAGTGCATCATTGAGACAGTTCTCCCAGTATGCAGTGCATCATTGAGACAGTTCTCCCAGTATGCAGTGCATCATTGAGACAGTTCTCCCAGTATGCAGTGCATCATTGAGACAGTTCTCCCAGTATGCAGTGCATCATTGAGACAGTTCTCCCAGTATGCAGTGCATCATTGAGACAGTTCTCCCAGTGTACAGTGCATCATTGAGACAGTTCTCCCAGTATACAGTGCATCATTGAGACAGTTCTCCCAGTGTACAGTGCATCATTGAGACAGTTCTCCCAGTATACAGTGCATCATTGAGACAGTTCTCCGAGTATACAGTGCATCATTGAGACAGTTCTCCCAGTATGCAGTGCATCATTGAGACAGTTCTCCCAGTATGCAGTGCATCATTGTGACAGTTCTCCCAGTATGCAGTGCGTCATTGAGACAGTTCTCCCAGTATGCAGTGCGTCATTGAGACAGTTCTCCCAGTGTACAGTGCATCATTGAGACAGTTCTCCCAGTGTACAGTGCATCATTGAGACAGTTCTCCCAGTGTACAGTGCATCATTGAGACAGTTCTCCCAGTATGCAGTGCATCATTGAGACAGTTCTCCCAGTATGCAGTGCATCATTGAGACAGTTCTCCCAGTATGCAGTGCATCATTGAGACAGTTCTCCCAGTATGCAGTGCATCATTGAGACAGTTCTCCCAGTGTACAGTGCATCATTGAGACAGTTCTCCCAGTATGCAGTGCATCATTGAGACAGTTCTCCCAGTATGCAGTGCATCATTGAGACAGTTCTCCCAGTATGCAGTTCATCATTGAGACAGTTCTCCCAGTATGCAGTGCATCATTGAGACAGTTCTCCCAGTATGCTGTGCATCATTGAGACAGTTCTCCCAGTATGCAGTGCATCATTGAGACAGTTCTCCCAGTATGCAGTTCATCATTGAGACAGTTCTCCCAGTATGCAGTGCATCATTGAGACAGTTCTCCCAGTATGCAGTGCATCATTGAGACAGTTCTCCCAGTATGCAGTGCATCATTGTGACAGTTCTCCCAGTATGCAGTGCGTCATTGAGACAGTTCTCCCAGTATACATTGCATCATTGAGACAGTTCTCCCAGTATACAGTGCATCATTGAGAAAGTTCTCCCAGTATACAGTGCATCATTGAGACAGTTCTCCCAGTATACAGTGCATCGTTGTTGACAGTTCTCCCAGTGTACAGTGCATCATTGTTGACAGTTTTCCCAGTGTACAGTGCATCATTGAGACAGTTCTCCCAGTATACAGTGCATCATTGAGACAGTTCTCCCAGTGTACAGTGCATCATTGTTGACAGTTCTCCCAGTGTACAGTGCATCATTGAGACAGTTCTCCCAGTATGCAGTGCATCATTGTTGACAGTTCTCCCAGTGTACAGTGCATCATTGAGACAGTTCTCCCAGTATACATTGCATCATTGAGACAGTTCTCCCAGTATACAGTGCATCATTGAGACAGTTCTCCCAGTATACAGTGCATCATTGAGACAGTTCTCCCAGTATACAGTGCATCATTGTTGACAGTTCTCCCAGTGTACAGTGCATCATTGAGACAGTTCTCCCAGTATACAGTGCATCATTGAGACAGTTCTCCCAGTGTACAGTGCATCATTGTTGACAGTTCTCCCAGTGTACAGTGCATCATTGAGACAGTTCTCCCAGTATGCAGTGCATCATTGAGACAGTTCTCCCAGTATGCAGTGCATCATTGAGACAGTTCTCCCAGTATGCAGTGCGTCATTGAGACAGTTCTCCCAGTATGCAGTGCATAATTGAGACAGTTCTCCCAGTATGCAGTGCATCATTGTTGACAGTTCTCCCAGTATACAGTGCATCATTGAGACAGTTCTCCCAGTATGCAGTGCATCATTGAGACAGTTCTCCCAGTATGCAGTGCGTCATTGAGACAGTTCTCCCAGTTTACAGTGCATCATTGAGACAGTTCTCCCAGTGTACAGTGCATCATTGAGACAGTTCTCCCAGTATGCAGTGCATAATTGAGACAGTTCTCCCAGTATGCAGTGCATCATTGAGACAGTTCTCCCAGTATACAATGCATCATTGAGACAGTTCTCCCAGTGTACAGTGCATCATTGAGACAGTTCTCCCAGTATACAGTGCATCATTGAGACAGTTCTCCCAGTATACAGTGCATCATTGAAACAGTTCTCCCAGTGTACAGTGCATCATTGTTGACAGTTCTCCCAGTATACAGTGCATCATTGAGACAGTTCTCCCAGTATGCAGTGCATCATTGTGACAGTTCTCCCAGTATGCAGTGCGTCATTGAGACAGTTCTCCCAGTATACAGTGCATCATTGAGACAGTTCTCCCAGTGTACAGTGCATCATTGTTGACAGTTCTCCCAGTGTACAGTGCATCATTGAGACAGTTCTCCCAGTATGCAGGGCATCATTGAGACAGTTCTCCCAGTATGCAGTGCATCATTGAGACAGTTCTCCCAGTATGCAGTGCGTCATTGAGACAGTTCTCCCAGTATGCAGTGCATAATTGAGACAGTTCTCCCAGTATGCAGTGCATAATTGAGACAGTTCTCCCAGTGTACAGTGCATCATTGAGACAGTTCTCCCAGTATACAGTGCATCATTGAGACAGTTCTCCCAGTGTACAGTGCATCATTGAGACAGTTCTCCCAGTATACAGTGCATCATTGAGACAGTTCTCCGAGTATACAGTGCATCATTGAGACAGTTCTCCCAGTATGCAGTGCATCATTGAGACAGTTCTCCCAGTATGCAGTGCATCATTGTGACAGTTCTCCCAGTATGCAGTGCGTCATTGAGACAGTTCTCCCAGTATGCAGTGCGTCATTGAGACAGTTCTCCCAGTGTACAGTGCATCATTGAGACAGTTCTCCCAGTGTACAGTGCATCATTGAGACAGTTCTCCCAGTGTACAGTGCATCATTGAGACAGTTCTCCCAGTATGCAGTGCATCATTGAGACAGTTCTCCCAGTATGCAGTGCATCATTGAGACAGTTCTCCCAGTATGCAGTGCATCATTGAGACAGTTCTCCCAGTATGCAGTGCATCATTGAGACAGTTCTCCCAGTGTACAGTGCATCATTGAGACAGTTCTCCCAGTATGCAGTGCATCATTGAGACAGTTCTCCCAGTATGCAGTGCATCATTGAGACAGTTCTCCCAGTATGCAGTTCATCATTGAGACAGTTCTCCCAGTATGCAGTGCATCATTGAGACAGTTCTCCCAGTATGCTGTGCATCATTGAGACAGTTCTCCCAGTATGCAGTGCATCATTGAGACAGTTCTCCCAGTATGCAGTTCATCATTGAGACAGTTCTCCCAGTATGCAGTGCATCATTGAGACAGTTCTCCCAGTATGCAGTGCATCATTGAGACAGTTCTCCCAGTATGCAGTGCATCATTGTGACAGTTCTCCCAGTATGCAGTGCGTCATTGAGACAGTTCTCCCAGTATACATTGCATCATTGAGACAGTTCTCCCAGTATACAGTGCATCATTGAGAAAGTTCTCCCAGTATACAGTGCATCATTGAGACAGTTCTCCCAGTATACAGTGCATCGTTGTTGACAGTTCTCCCAGTGTACAGTGCATCATTGTTGACAGTTTTCCCAGTGTACAGTGCATCATTGAGACAGTTCTCCCAGTATACAGTGCATCATTGAGACAGTTCTCCCAGTGTACAGTGCATCATTGTTGACAGTTCTCCCAGTGTACAGTGCATCATTGAGACAGTTCTCCCAGTATGCAGTGCATCATTGTTGACAGTTCTCCCAGTGTACAGTGCATCATTGAGACAGTTCTCCCAGTATACATTGCATCATTGAGACAGTTCTCCCAGTATACAGTGCATCATTGAGACAGTTCTCCCAGTATACAGTGCATCATTGAGACAGTTCTCCCAGTATACAGTGCATCATTGTTGACAGTTCTCCCAGTGTACAGTGCATCATTGAGACAGTTCTCCCAGTATACAGTGCATCATTGAGACAGTTCTCCCAGTGTACAGTGCATCATTGTTGACAGTTCTCCCAGTGTACAGTGCATCATTGAGACAGTTCTCCCAGTATGCAGTGCATCATTGAGACAGTTCTCCCAGTATGCAGTGCATCATTGAGACAGTTCTCCCAGTATGCAGTGCGTCATTGAGACAGTTCTCCCAGTATGCAGTGCATAATTGAGACAGTTCTCCCAGTATGCAGTGCATCATTGTTGACAGTTCTCCCAGTATACAGTGCATCATTGAGACAGTTCTCCCAGTATGCAGTGCATCATTGAGACAGTTCTCCCAGTATGCAGTGCGTCATTGAGACAGTTCTCCCAGTTTACAGTGCATCATTGAGACAGTTCTCCCAGTGTACAGTGCATCATTGAGACAGTTCTCCCAGTATGCAGTGCATAATTGAGACAGTTCTCCCAGTGTACAGTGCATCATTGAGACAGTTCTCCCAGTATGCAGTGCATCATTGAGACAGTTCTCCCAGTATGCAGTGCATCATTGAGACAGTTCTCCCAGTATACAATGCATCATTGAGACAGTTCTCCCAGTGTACAGTGCATCATTGAGACAGTTCTCCCAGTATACAGTGCATCATTGAGACAGTTCTCCCAGTATACAGTGCATCATTGAAACAGTTCTCCCAGTGTACAGTGCATCATTGTTGACAGTTCTCCCAGTGTACAGTGCATCATTGAGACAGTTCTCCCAGTATGCAGTGCATCATTGAGACAGTTCTCCCAGTATGCAGTGCATCATTGTTGACAGTTCTCCCAGTATGCAGTGCATCATTGAGACAGTTCTCCCAGTATACATTGCATCATTGAGACAGTTCTCCCAGTATACAGTGCATCATTGAGACAGTTCTCCCAGTATACAGTGCATCATTGAGACAGTTCTCCCAGTGTACAGTGCATCATTGTTGACAGTTCTCCCAGTGTACAGTGCATCATTGAGACAGTTCTCCCAGTATACAGTGCATCATTGAGACAGTTCTCCCAGTATGCAGTGCATCATTGTTGACAGTTCTCCCAGTATGCAGTGCATCATTGAGACAGTTCTCCCAGTATACATTGCATCATTGAGACAGTTCTCCCAGTATACAGTGCATCATTGAGACAGTTCTCCCAGTGTACAGTGCATCATTGTTGACAGTTCTCCCAGTGTACAGTGCATCATTGAGACAGTTCTCCCAGTATACAGTGTATCATTGAGACAGTTCTCCCAGTGTACAGTGCATCATTGTTGACAGTTCTCCCAGTGTACAGTGCATCATTGAGACAGTTCTCCCAGTATGCAGTGCATCATTGAGACAGTTCTCCCAGTATGCAGTGCATCATTGTTGACAGTTCTCCCAGTATGCAGTGCATCATTGAGACAGTTCTCCCAGTATACATTGCATCATTGAGACAGTTCTCCCAGTATACAGTGCATCATTGAGACAGTTCTCCCAGTATACAGTGCATCATTGTTGACAGTTCTCCCAGTGTACAGTGCATCATTGAGACAGTTCTCCCAGTATACAGTGCATCATTGAGACAGTTCTCCCAGTGTACAGTGCATCATTGTTGACAGTTCTCCCAGTGTACAGTGCATCATTGAGACAGTTCTCCCAGTATGCAGTGCATCATTGAGACAGTTCTCCCAGTATGCAGTGCATCATTGTTGACAGTTCTCCCAGTATGCAGTGCATCATTGAGACAGTTCTCCCAGTATACATTGCCTTCTGAAAGTTTTCAGACGCCTTGATTTTTTCCACATTTTATTACGTTACAGCCTTATTCTAAAATTGATGACATTTTTTCCCCCCTCAGCGATCTACACACAAAACAGAAATACCTTATTTACATAAGTATTCAGAACCTTTGCAATGAGACTCAAAATTGAGCTCAGGTGCATCCTGTTTCCATTGATCATCCTTGAGATGTTTCTACAACTTGATTGGAGTCCACCTGTGGTAAATTCAATTGATTGGACATGATTTGGAAAGGCACACACCTGTCTATTTAAGGTCCCATAGTTGACAGTGCATGTCAGAGCAAAAACCAAGCCATGAGGTCAAAAGGAATTGTCCTTAGAGCTCCGAGACAGGATTGTGTCGAGGCACAGATCTGGGGAAGGGTACCAAAAAAATTCTGCAGTGTTGAAGGTCACCAAGAACACAGTGGCCTCCATCATTCTTAAATGGGAGACGTTTGGAACCACCAAGACTCATCTTAGAATTGGCCCCCCGGCCAAACTGAGAAATCAGGGGAGAAGGGCCTTGGTCAGGGAGGGACGCCGGCTTGGAATTTGCCAAAAGTCACCTAAAGAATTTCAGACCATGAGAAACAAGATTCTCTGGTCTGATGAAGCCAATCCAGCGGCAGGGACTGGGAGACTAGTCAGGATCAAGGCAAAGATGAACAGAACAAAGTACAGAGAGATCCTCAATGAAAACTTGCTCCAGAGCGCTCAGGACCTCAGACTGTGACAACGACCCTAAGCACACAGCCAAGACAACGCAGAAGTGGCTTCGGGACAAGACTCTGAATGTCCTTGAGGGTCCTAGCCAAAGCCTTGACTTGAATCCGATCGAACATCTCTGGAGAGACCTGAAAATAGCTGTGCAGCAATGCTCCCCATCCAACCTGACAGAGCTTGAGAGGATCTGTAGAGAAGAATGGGAGAAACTCCCCAAATACAGGTGTGCCAAGTTTGTAGCGTCATACCCAAGAAAGTCTTGAGGCTTTAATCGCTGCCAGAGGGGCTTCAACAAAGTACAGAGTAAAGGATCTGAATACTTATGTAAATAGAATATTTCAGTTTTTAATTTTTAATACAAAAGCCTTCTTTTACAATGAAGATCTGTGAAGTTATTTGGATTTTTACGAATTATCTTTAAAAGACAGGGTCCTGAAAAAGGGACGTTTCTTTTTTTGCTGAGTTTAGAAACACAACCGTTTGCTACACTCACAATAACATCTGTTAACCATATGTATGTGACCAATACAATTTTATTTTATTTGATTATTTATTTTCAAACTGGTAAAAGTTAATTGTGACATGATTAAGTGGTGGGAAATGTGTCTATTAGACAATGCCACCAGCCATACTGCCCTATTAGGGTGTCTATTAGGGTATGGTCGCAGTTGTAAATGAGAACTTGTTCTCAACTAGCTTACCTGGTGAAATAAAGGTGAAATAAAATGAATAAATAAAAATGTTTGACTTACAAATAAACAAAAACAAAGTAAAGTTAGGAATTATTACTCAACTCAACTTTAAATGTGGATATCCTTCAACACAATAAAAATAAACAAGACAAAATGCTCAGTCCCAAATAAAGTCAGGGTCCTGAGTCAAGGAATCCGTTCCAAACTTGACTGGCGCGTGACAGAAGGGGTCGTGCGGGAGGCACGTAAATGTATAGTTGCTATGGCAATTCGATTCACATAGCTATCTAGCCACTGCAGAAAAAAACTAATGACAACACAGTCTTCAATGAAACGATCCCAGTCCCACTCACAAGATGAAGACGTTAAGATTCTCTCACAGTAACATTATCGCACCCGCCTCTGGGTGAAAAGGAAAAGGGAAAGTTAGCTAGTTAGCCAGTCTGAAGAAATGCTTTCTCAGACAGAGAAACAAACACAAGGAAATCCCTCGCCGTCCTCACGGTTGATTGGGGTCTCGTGGCTAGTAGTTCATATTTTCACCACAGAAATTGGCAAACTGTAATTTAGTTGAGCTAGCAAAGTAAGTAGCAAGTTCAAACTGTTGGTCTCTTCTCCTGAACTCGCGTCGGATTGTTGCCTAGCAATGGTCCTTCACCAAAACATACTCCTCTAACATCTCATTAGAAAATTATGGGGATTCATATGGAGTTGGGCCCCGCTTTGCTGCTATAACAGCCTCCACTCTTCTCGGAAGGCTTTCCACTAGATGTTGGAACATTACTGCGAGAGCCACAAGAGCATTAGTGAGGTCGGGCACTGATGTTGGGCGATTAGGCCTGGCTCGCAGTCTGCGTTCCAATTCATCCCAAAGGTGTTCGATGGGGTTGAGATCAGGGCTCTCTGCAGGCCAATCAAGTTCTTCCACACCGATCTCTACAAACCATTTCTGTATGGACCTCAATTTGTGCACCGGGGAATTGTCATGCTGAAACAGGAACGCACCTTCACTGGAACTAAGGGGCCTAGCCCGAACCATGAAAAACAGCCCCAGACCATTATTCTTCCTCCACCAAACTTTACAGTTGGCACTATGCATTCGGGCAGGTAGCGTTCTCCTGGCATCTGCCAAACCCAGATTTGTCCGTCGGACTGCCAGATGGTGAAGCGTGATTCATCACTCCAGAGAACGCGTTTCCACTGCTCCAGAGTCCGTTGGCGGCGAGCTTTACACCACTCCAGCCGACGCTTGGCATTGCGCATGGTGATCTTATGCTTGTGTGCGGCTGCTCGGCCATGGAAACACATTTCATGAAGCTCCCGATGAACAGTTCTTGTGCTGAAGTTGCTTCCAGAGGCAGTTTGGAACTCGGTAGTGAGTGTTGCAACCGAGGACAGACAATTTTTACGCCGTACACGCTTCAGCACTTGTTGCTCCTAGATGTTTCCACTTCACAATAACAGCACTTACAGTTGACCGGGGCAGCTCTAGCAGGGCAGAAAATTGACGAACTGACTTGTTGAAAATGTGTCATCCTATGACGGTGCCACGTTGAAAGTCACTGAGCTCTTCAGTAAGACCATTCTACTGCCAATGTTTGTCGATGGAGATTGCATGGCTATGTGCTTGATTTTACACACCTGTCAGCAACGGGTGTGGCTGAAATAGCCAAATCCACAAATTTGAAGAGGAATCCACTAATTTGAAGAGGAATCCACTAATTTGAAGAGGAATCCACTAATTTGAAGAGGAATCCACTAATATGTAGGGGTGTAAGTCCCACATGCAACACAGTCAATACAGTCTGTGCTAGAAAAAAGCTCAATGTAACCAAGGGGTTTACATAGCTACGTATGATGTAAAATAAATGGCTCTGTGTTCTCCTATTTATAGTTAATCCCTGAGATCTCCTCCCTGTCCTGGGTCACTACCACCGTGCCCCTGGTCATGGTGCTGGTGATCACTGCAGTTAAAGACGCCACTGACGACTATGTGAGTTAACTGTCCCGTCTTATTAATTGATTGAGGGATTGAATGAATTATTTCATTCATTTGATGATTCAAAACTGATATACAGCCAAGAAAAAAGCAGTACAGTTAACTCGTTTGATTTACATTTTAGTCATTTAGTAGACGCTCTTATCCAGAACGACTTACAGGAGCAATTAGGGGTACGTGCCTTGCTCAAGGGCACATCGGTAGATTTTTAATCTAGTCAACTCGGGGGTTCAAACCAGCAACCTTTCAGTTACTGGCCCAATGCTCTTAAACGCTAAGCTACCTGCCACCCATCATCAAAAGGGTTTTTCTTTATTTTTTACTATTTTCTACATTGTAGAATAACAGTGAAGACATCAAAACTATGAAAAAACACATATGGAATCATGCAGTAACCAAAAAGTGTTAAACAAATCAAAATATATTTTAGATTTTAGATTCTTCAAATAGCCACCCTTTGCCTTGATGACAGCTTTGCACACTCTTGGCATTCTCTCAACCAGCTTCACCTGGAATGCTTTTCCAAATCAAATCAAATCAAATGTATTTATAAAGCCCTTCTTACATCAGCTAATATCTCAAAGTGCTGTACAGAAACCCAGCCTAAAACCCCAAACAGCAAGCAATGCAGGTGTAGAAGCACAGTGGCTAAAACTCCCTAGAAAGGCCAGAACCTAGGAAGAAATCTAGAGAGGAACCAGGCTATGAGGGGTGGCCAGTCCTCTTCTGGCTGTGCCGGGGTGAGATTATAACAGAACATGGCCAAGATGTTCAAATGTTTATAGATGACCAGCAGGGTCAAATAATAATAATCACAGTGGTTGTCGAGGGTGTAACAGGTCAGCACCTCAGGAGTAAATGTCAGTTGGCTTTTCATAGCCGATCATTCAGTGTATCTCTACCGCTCCTGCTGTCTCTAGAGAGTTGAAAACAGCAGGTCTGGGACAGGTAGCACATCCGGTGAACAGGTCAGGGTTCCATAGCCGCAGGCAGAACAGTTGAAACTGGAGCAGCAGCATGGCCAGGTGGACTGGGGACAGCAAGGAGTCATCAGGCCATGTAGTCCTGAGGCATGGTCCTAGGGCTCAGGTCTTCCTAGAGAGAAAAGAAAGAGAGAGAGATTTAGAGAGAGCATACTTAAATTCACACAGGACACTGGATAAGACAGGAGAAATACTCCAGATATAACAGACCCGACACATAAACTACTGCAGCATAAATACTGGAGTCTGAGACTGGAGGGGTCGGGAGACACTGTGGCCCAATTCAACGATAACCCCGGACAGGGCCAAACAGGCAGGATATAACCCCACCCACTTTGCCAAAGCGCAGCCCCCACACCACTAGAGGGATATCTTCAACCACCAACTTACCATCCTTGGACAAGGCTGAGTATAGCCCACAAAGATCTCCGCCACGGCACAACCCAAGGGGGGGGCGCCAACCCAGACAGGAAGATCACGTCAGTGACTCAACCCACTCAAGTGACGCACCCCTCCTAGGGACGGCATGGAAGAGCACCAGTAAGCCAGTGACTCAGCCCCTGTAATAGGGTTAGAGGCAGAGAATCCCAGTGGAGAGAGGGGAACCGGCCCATCAGAGACAGCAAGGGCGGTTCATTGCTCCACTGTCTTTCCGTTCACCTTCACACTCCTGGGCCAGACTGCACTCAATCATAGGACCTACTGAAGAGATGAGTCTTCAATAAATGAGTCTTCCAATGAGATGAGTCTTCCAACAGTCTTGAAGGAGTTCCCACATATGCTGAGCACTTGATGGCTGCTTTTCCTTCACTCTGTGGTCCAACTCATCCCAAACCATCTCAATTGGGTTGAGGTCGGGTGATTGTGGAGGCCAGGTCATCTGATGCAGCACTCTCCTTCTTGGTCAAATAGCCCTTACACAGCCTGGAGGTGTGTTGGGTCATTGTCCTGTGAAAAACAAATGATAGTCCCACTAAGTGCAAACCAGATGGGATGGCGTATCGCTGCAGAATGTTGTGTTTAACATGTTGGTTAAGTGTGCCTTGAATTCTAAATAAATCACTGACAGTGTCACCATCGGTGCACCCCCACACCATCACACCTCCTCCTCCATGCTTCACGGTGGGAAGCACACGTGCAGAGATCATCCGTTCACCTACTCTGCGTCACAAAGACACAGCGGTTGGAACCAAATATCTCAAATTTGGACTCATCAGACCAAAGGACAGATTTCCTCCGGTCTAATGTCCATTGCTCGGGTTTCTTGGCCCAAGCAAGTCTCTTCTTCTTATTGGTGTCCTTTAGTAGTGGTTTCTTTGCAGCAATTCGACCATGAAGGCCTGATTCACGCAGTCTCCTCTGAACAGTTGATGTTGTGATGTGTCTGTTACTTGAACTCTGAAGCGTTTATTTGGGCTGCAATTTCTAAAGTTGGTAACTCTAATGAGCTTATCCTCTGCAACAGAGGTAACTCTGGGTCTTCCTTTCCTGTGGCGGTCCTCATGAGAGCCAGTATAATAGCGATTGATGGTTTTTGCAACTGCAATTGAAGAAACTTTAAAAGTTCTTGAAATTTTCAGGATTGTCTGACCTTCATGTGATGAAGCAATGATGGACTGTCATTTTGCTTTGCTTATTTGAGCTGTTCTTGCCATAATATGGACTTGGTCTTTTACCAAATAGGGCTATCTTCTGTATACCACCCCTACCTTGTCACAACACAACTGACTGGCTCAAACGCATTAAGAAGGAAAGAAATTCCACAAATTAACTTTAACAATACACACCTGTTAATTGACATGCATTCCAGGTGACTACGTGAAGCTGGTTGAGAGAATACCAAGAGTGTGCAAAGCTGTCATCAAGGCAAAGGGTGGCTACTTAGAAGAATCCCAAATATAACATGTGTTTTGATTTGTTTAACAGTTTTTTGGTTACTACATGATTCCATATGTGTTATTTCATAGTTTTGATGTCTTCACTAGTAATCTACAATGTAGAAAATAGTAAAAAAATAAAGAAAAACCCTTGAATGAGTAGGTGTGTCTAAACCTTTGACTGGTACTGTGTGTACAGTACATCCCCGGTTATTAGCAGCTATTAGCAGTGCATGACCTTTGTAAAAGATGTCTTCTCAATTTCAGTTCAGGTATAAAAGCGATCAGCAGGTCAACAATCGTCAGTCTCAGGTACTCAGGGGAAAGTAAGTATATCCTCAGTGAACCTTCAATAGGAACCTTTTAATGTGAACATGTTCTACCTCATTGTGGCTTGTGCAAAGAGCCATTTTTTTTTTTTTTTTTTGTACCTTCAAAAAATTGCACAATGAGATGAAGACATTTCTTTGAATAGGATACATTTCATGCTTTTGTGCTTATAAATCACCGTTACGTCTGTTCTATTGAGAATGACTGTGTATCTGTCTCAGTCTACAGAATGAGAAGTGGATGAATGTACGCGTGGGAGATATCATCAAACTGGAAAACAATCACTTTGTGACAGTGAGTAATTTGCTCTCGATTTCATACTTAGATACTCCCATAAACACTTGAAATGAATCATCCAATGTTTTTTTTTATTAAAATGAGGGTTAATTCCTCTACTGTACCTGTTGAGTTCTATTGTAAAGCATTGGTGCAGAGATTGGTTTATTCCCTGTGGCCTGCCAGTAAGTCCTCTCCGTCCTCTCCTACAGGCTGACATTCTACTGCTCTCTAGTAGTGAACCATATGGACTGTGTTACATAGAAACGGCTGAGCTAGACGGGTAAGACACTGCATGTATTTCTATAGTATTTGCTTCTACGAGGCTTTAGAAACGGAATATCATTTTTAGGGGGGGGGGGGCTGTTTGCCAAGGAGGGCTATCAGTGTCACAGTGTGTCTGCAGTGGTTTCTACACTCTGAGTAAAGCATTATCAGGAAATAAGGTGGTTGAGGTTGAGGATTTGGCCCAGTTTATCTTCGTTGTTCTGTTAACTGCTTTGTTTGACACGGAGTCAACTGTAGTTTACAATGAGTCACCCTCTGTTTTCTCTCTCACCACTGACCACTATCTACCCCTGTTTAAATGTTTCACTTGCACTTTGTTTTAGGATACTTTTCCATTGGTGTTTCCACCCCCCCCCCTCAACCAAAAATACATAATTTTTTTGTGTGTGCTTTTTTTGGGGGCAGAGAGAGAAAATTGTAGTTTAATAGCTAATTTCATGCTATTTTACACATTTTGCCATGAGACTGAAAAGACAATGTTGCTGTTTTAAAGCTCAGGGATTATTGAAAAACGATCAACTTTTTATCCCCAAATATTTGTCTTAACAAAAGTGAAGTATATATTTTGATAGACCAAAATATCAGCCATCACACCATGTAAAGGAACAAACTCCTAATTATTATTATTTTCTTCAGAAAATACAACTAGTTGGATTTATGTAAACTCCGTCAGACACCATCAAATCAAATCAAATTGTATTTGTCACATGCGCCAAATACAACAGGTGTAGTAGATCTGACAGTGAAATGCTTACTGACAAGCCCTTAACCAACAATGCAGTTTTAAGATAATACCTAAAAAACAAGTAAGAGATAAGAATAACAAATAATTAAAGAGCAGCAGTAAATAACAATAGTGGGGCTATATACACCTGCTTCTACACCTGCATTGCTTGCTGTTTGGGGTTTTAGGCTGGGTTTCTGTACAGCACTTCGAGATATTAGCTGATGTACGAAGGGCTATATAAAATAAACTTGATTTGATAAAGGGGGTAAATAACAATAGTGGGGCTATATAAAGGGGGTACCGGTACAAAGTCAATAAAAAAAGAAATATATATTTCACCTTTATTTAACCAGGTAGGCTAGTTGAGAAGAGGTTCTCATTTACAACTGCGACCTGGCCGAGATAAAGCAAAGCAGTGCGACACAAACAACAACACAGAGTTACACATGGAATAATCAAAACATACAGTCAATAACACAATAGAAAAAAAGTATATATACAGTGTGTGCAAATGAGGTAAGATAAGGGAGGTAAGGCAATAAATAGGCCATAATGGCGAAATAATTACAATTTGCGGGGGCACCGGTGTCGAGGTAATTGAGGCAATATGTACATGTAGGTAGAGTTATTAAAGTTACTATGCATACATTATAAACAGAGTAGCTGTCACGCCCTGACCATAGAGAGCCATTGTTTCTCTATGGTGTAGTAGGTCAGGGCGTGACTAGGAGGTAGGTAGTCTAGAGGTAGTCTAGTTTATTATTTCTATGTTGTGTTCTAGTTTATATTTTCTATGTTAGTGTTTGTATGATTCCAATTTAGAGGCAGCCGGTAATCGTTGTCTCTAATTGGGGATCATATTTAAGTAGCTATTCTTCCCACCTGTGTTTGTGGGATATTATTTTGTGTTTGTGCACCACGTAGTCACGTTTCGTTGTTTCTTTATTGTTTTGTTTTGCTTTAGTTTCACTTTATAATAAAGATGTGGAACTATACATCCGCTGCGCTTTGGTCCGTCTCTCCTCACCGTCGTGACAGTAGCAGCTTTTAATTTTTACAATTATTCTCCAACAAGTGTTTAAAGGCCTATAATTCTAACATTAGATTATTCAAATATAAAATACAAAATCTCCAAACTTCTTTTTGTTTGGTTTAATAGCACTATGTAATGCTCCAGGGCTATTTCTGTTAGCATTTTGGCATGTTTTTCTAGATTTAAAACATAAAACAACATTTATAAAAGCTAACGTTATCCCTTTAAGTCTATCACAGCAAATACGTACATTATTTAATTAAGCATACAGTGCCTTCAGAAAGTATTCACACCCCTTGACTTTTTCCACATTTTGTTGTGTTAAAACCTGAGTTTAAAATGGATTAAATTGAGATGTTGTGTCACTGGCAATAACCTAAAACACAAGGTCAAATATACATTGGAGTTGGTTACCTAGACATTGAATGTTCCTGAGTGGCCTAGTTACAGTTTTGACTTACAGTACAGACTTACACTACCGGTCAAAAGTTTTTGAACACTTGCTCATTCAAGGGTTTTTCTATGTTTTTACTATTTTCTACATTGTAGAATAATAGTGAAGACATCAAAACTATGAAAAAACACATATGGAATCATGTTGTAACCAAAAAAAACTGTTAAACAAATGAAAATATATTTTAGATTTGAGATTCTTCAAATATCCACCCTTTGCCTTGATGACAGCTTTGCACACTCTTGGTATTCTATCTACCAGATTCATGAGGTAGTCACCTGGAATTCATTTCAATTAACAGGTGTGCCTTCTTAAAAGTTAATTTGTGGAATTCTTTCCTTCTTAATGCGTTTGAGCCAGTCAGTTGTGTTGTAACAAGGTAGGGGTGGTATACAGAAGATAGCCCTATTTAGTAAAAGACCAAGTCCATATTATGGCAAGAACCTCTCAAATAAGCAAAGAGAAACGACAGTCCATCATTGCTTCATCACATAAGGTCAATCAATCCGGAAAATTTCAAGAATTTTGAACGTTTCTTCAAGTGTAGTCACGAAAACCATCAAGCGCTATGATGAAACTGTCTCTCATGAGGACCACGACAGGAAAGGAAGACCCAGAGTTACCTCTGCTGCAGAGGATAAGCTCATTAGAATTACCAGCCTCGGAAATTGCAGCCTAAATAAATGCTTCACAGAGTTCAAGTAACAGACACATCTCAACATCAACTGTTCAGAGGAGACTGTGTGAATCAGGCCTTCATGGTCGGATTGCTACAAAGAAACCACTACTAAAGGACACCGATAATAAGAAGAGACTTGCTTGGGCCAAGAAACACAAGCAATGGACATTAGACCGGTGGAAATCTGTCCTTTGGTCTGGAGTCCAAACTTGAGATTTCTGGTTCCAACCGCCATGTCTTTGTGAGAGGCAGTGTGGGTGAACGGATGATCTCCACATGTGTATTTCCCACCGTGAAGCATGGAGGAGGAGGTGTTATGGTGTGGGGGTGTTTTTCTGGTGACACTGTCAGTGATTTTTTTTAGAATTCAAGGCACACTTAACCAGCATGGCTACAACAGCATTCTGCAGCGATACACCATCCAATCTGATTTGCACTTAGTGGGACTTTCATTTGTTTTTCAACAGGACAATGACCCAACACAACTCTAGGCTGTGTAAGGGCTATTTTACCAAGAAGGAGAGTGAAGTGCTGGATCAGATGACCTGGCCTCCACAATCCCTCGACCTCAACCAAATTGAGATGGTTTGGTATGAGTCTGACCACAGAGTGAAGGAAAAGCAGCCAACAAGTGCTCAGCATAAGTGGGAACTCCTTCAAACTCCTTCAAGACTGTTCCAGGTGAAGCTGGTTGAGAGAATGCCAAGAGTGTGCAAAGCTGTCATCAAGGCAAAGGGTGGCTATTTGAAGAATCTAAAATCTAAAATATATTTTCATTTGTTTAACACTTTTTTGGATTCTACATGATTTCCATATTTGAAATTCATTTTGAATTCAGGCTGTAACACAACAAAATGTGGAATAAGTAAATGGGCATGAATTCTTTCTGAAGGCCCTGTATGTTGCAGAACCGTGATTACAATATTTTGTGTATATTCAGAATATTGACCAAAAAAATGACATCTTAAAAGTGTAAGCCATCAGTGACGGAGTTGACAACAGACACTCAAAACAGACACAAGTTAAATACGAACATTTGTAAAATATTGAAAATGTTTCATTTGAAAATCCCCAATAAAAAACACAACTATTCTACTAAATCTTTCAGCACTCTGACAGAGTTGACATTATAAAAAGATCTGACAGAGGTGATGTTTTACGTAGTTGACAAAAATATCATTTTTATTTTTCATTTAAGTGTTATACACAGTAGCAATGGATGTCCCGACTTTCAAGAATCTCTGAGCTAATTTCCTGCTATTCTACACATTTTGCCATGAGGCTGACTGAAACTGTTGTAGTTTTAAAGCTAATTTCCTGCTTTTCTACACATTTTGCAATGAGGCTGAGTAAAAATGTTGTAATTTTAAAGCTAATTTCCTGTCATTTAGGAAAAAAAAACGTGTGGCTTATGACATGTGGTACTTCCGCAAGTGGTACTTCCTTGTACTTCAACATTGTTGGTAGCTAACAGTGCCCATGCAGTGCTTGTTTTATTGAATCCTAAAGAAAGAAAGAAACAAGTAATTCATAAGTTATTACTGTCTAAAACCATTTTACATGTACTTCCTAAGCAAATACATGGTTAACTTATTCTTGTACTGTACAATAAAATCCCAATGTTTCTGCATAGGGAGACCAATCTGAAGGTTCGCCAGGCTTTGACTGTGACCTCGGACTTGGGAGCAGACATAGCAAAGCTGGCTGACTTCAATGGTACAGTATAACAATTTATACTGCATTCTGTGTGTATTAATAACGAGACCGCTGTAGTCTATATAACGTTACCGTGGCTCTCTTTTCCTGGTATTTGACCTTGGTTTGTCTGGTTGTTGCTATGACGAACTCAGGGGTAATTTTCTCTGATACTTGAGTGTCTATTTGGAGGTAAGTGGAACGGCTGTTTCCAGGGTTCAGCACGTCCTTGTGTCTTACTTTTGTGCTGTTTTGTTTTCCTGTGTAATTACTATGGAATTACTGATCTGGAGACAGAGCTGGTCTCAGTAACTAGTGTAAATGAAGGTGAAGTGTTTAGTGTATGTTGTGTTTGTCAGGGAACATTTCGAGTTTACATCGTAGACTTACATATATTTGAGTTTCTTTAGGTCTGTTTGGGTTCATACTATACGCCTGTGGACATATGTGTGCAATTATGTAGCTTTTTCCCTTTTTATGTAGTTTTTCTATTTTATTTTTTTTGCAACGTAGGAGGCCCAGGTTCAAATCCCTGTTGTCTCTGTTGGGGTTGTGTTGACACTGACAATATAATATAATACAACATAAAGCACATAGCTAATGCAGCACATAGAAGACAGAGAAACAGACAAGAGTCAACACCTTGCTGCCTGCTGTGCTGACTGACAGGCTTCCTGTTGTGAACGTGAACAGCATAGAAATAGAATAACTAGAACGGGTAATTCCAATTCAAGTCAACATTCTGTTATGGCTTTTTTTTTTATACCCATTCTAGCAATTATACTTCTATGGTAGACATCTTGATGCTGCCTGCTGTGCTGACTGCCTGGCTTCCTGTTGGTGAATCTGTGTCAAATGTTTTCCTACTCAGGAGAAGTTATCTGTGAGCCTCCCAACAACAAGCTGGACAAGTTCACAGGTACTCTGTACTGGAGAGATAACAAGTACCCTCTGGATAATGAAAATATGTTGCTGAGAGGCTGTGTGCTCCGGAACACGGACTGGTGCTTCGGAATGGTCGTCTTCGCTGGTATGAAATGAACAGTTTGGATGTACGGCATTCACATTATGAAGTCATCCGTTATCAGTCAAAATTCTGATGACTTCCTAATATGGATGCCGTGTTATTGCTGTTTCGTTGTCTGGGATTTCACCATGTCTGGCTGGCTACCTGGGTACATCTCATTAGATCTCCCACTAACGAGAGAGTATTCAGGAGTCACCTGGGTACATCTCATTAGATCTCCCACTAACGAGAGAGTATTCAGGAGTCACCTGGGTACATCTCATTAGATCTCCCACTAACGAGAGAGTATTCAGGAGTCACCTGGGTACATCTTATTAGATCTCCCTCTAACGAGAGAGTATTCAGGAGTCACCTGGGTACATCTCATTAGATCTCCCACTAACGAGAGAGTATTCAGGAGTCACCTGGGTACATCTCATTAGATCTCCCACTAACGAGAGAGTATTCAGGAGTCACCTGCTACATCTCATTAGATCTCCCACTAACGAGAGAGTAATCAGGAGTCACCTGGGTACATCTCATTAGATCTCCCACTAACGAGAGAGTATTCAGGAGTCACCTGGGTACATCTCATTAGATCTCCCACTAACGAGAGAGTATTCAGGAGTCACCTGGGTACATCTCATTAGATCTCCCACTAACGAGAGAGTATTCAGGAGTCACCTGGGTACATCTCATTAGATCTCCCACTAATGAGAGCGTAATCAGGAGTCACCTGGGTACATCTCATTAGATCTCCCACTAATGAGAGCGTAATCAGGAGTCACCTGGGTACATCTCATTAGATCTCCCTCTAACGAGAGAGTATTCAGGAGTCACCTGGGTACATCTCATTAGATCTCCCTCTAACGAGAGAGTATTCAGGAGTCACCTGGGTACATCTCATTAGATCTCCCTCTAACGAGAGAGTATTCAGGAGTCACCTGGGTACATCTCATTAGATCTCCCTCTAACGAGAGAGTATTCAGGAGTCACCTGCGTACATCTCATTAGATCTCCCACTAACGAGAGAGTAATCAGGAGTCACCTGGGTACATCTCATTAGATCTCCCTCTAACAAGAGAGTATTCAGGAGTCACCTGGGTACATCTCATTAGATCTCCCTCTAACGAGAGAGTATTCAGGAGTCACCTGCTACATCTCATTAGATCTCCCTCTAACGAGAGAGTATTCATGAGTCATCTGGGTACATCTCATTAGATCTCCCTCTAACTAGAGAGTATTCAGGAGTCACCTGGGTACATCTCATTAGATCTCCCTCTAACGAGAGAGTATTCAGGAGTCACCTGCTACATCTCATTAGATCTCCCTCTAACGAGAGAGTATTCAGGAGTCACCTGGGTACATCTCATTAGATCTCCCTCTAACGAGAGAGTATTCAGGAGTCACCTGGGTACATCTCATTAGATCTCCCTCTAACGAGAGAGTATTCAGGAGTCACCTGCTACATCTCATTAGATCTCCCTCTAACGAGAGAGTATTCAGGAGTCACCTGCGTACATCTCATTAGACCTCCCTCTAACTAGAGAGTATTCAGGAGTCACCTGGGTACATCTCATTAGATCTCCCTCTAACTAGAGAGTATTCAGGAGTCACCTGGGTACATCTCATTAGATCTCCCTCTAACGAGAGAGTATTCAGGAGTCACCTGGGTACATCTCATTAGACCTCCCTCTAACTAAAGAGTATTCAGGAGTCACCTGGGTACATTTCATTAGATCTCCCTCTAACGAGAGAGTATTCAAGAGTCACCTGCTACATCTCATTAGATCTCCCTCTAACTAGAGAGTATTCAGGAGTCACCTGTGTACATCTCATTAGATCTCCCTCTAACGAGAGAGTATTCATGAGTCACCGGTGTACATCTCATTAGATCTCCCTCTAACGAGAGAGTATTCAGGGGTCACCTGTGTACATCTCATTAGATCTCCCTCTAACGACAGAGTATTCAGGAGTCACCTGGGTACATCTCATTAGATCTCCCTCTAACGAGAGAGTATTCAGGAGTCACCTGGGTACATCTTATTAGATCTCCCTCTAACGAGAGAGTATTCAGGAGTCACCTGCTACATCTCATTAGATCTCCCTCTAACGAGAGAGTATTCAGGAGTCACCTGGGTACATCTCATTAGATCTCCCTCTAACGAGAGAGTATTCAGGAGTCACCTGGGTACATCTCATTAGATCTCCCTCTAACTAGAGAGTATTCAGGAGTCACCTGGGTACATCTCATTAGACCTCCCTCTAACTAGAGAGTATTCAGGAGTCACCTGGGTACATCTCATTAGATCTCCCTCTAACGAGAGAGTATTCAGGAGTCACCTGGGTACATCTTATTAGATCTCCCTCTAACGAGAGAGTATTCAGGAGTCACCTGCTACATCTCATTAGATCTCCCTCTAACGAGAGAGTATTCAGGAGTCACCTGGGTACATCTCATTAGATCTCCCTCTAACTAGAGAGTATTCAGGGGTCACCTGTGTACATCTCATTAGATCTCCCTCTAACGAGAGAGTATTCAGGTGTCACCTGTGTACATCTCATTAGATCTCCCTCTAACGAGAGAGTATTCAGGAGTCACCTGGGTACATCTCATTAGATCTCCCTCTAACGAGAGAGTATTCAGGAGTCACCTGGGTACATCTCATTAGATCTCCCTCTAACGAGAGAGTATTCAGGAGTCACCTGGGTACATCTCATTAGATCTCCCTCTAACTAGAGAGTATTCAGGAGTCACCTGGGTACATCTCATTAGATCTCCCTCTAACGAGAGAGTATTCAGGAGTCACCTGGGTACATCTCATTAGATCTCCCTCTAACTAGAGAGTATTCAGGAGTCACCTGGGTACATCTCATTAGATCTCCCTCTAACGAGAGAGTATTCAGGAGTCACCTGGGTACATCTCATTAGACCTTCCTCTAACTAGAGAGTATTCAGGAGTCACCTGGGTACATCTCATTAGATCTCCCTCTAACGAGAGAGTATTCAGGAGTCTCATTTGTAATCAAATGAGAAAACCTAATGTAGTACAGGGTTGTTGTATGTTCATGTTTAATTTCTACCAATTACATTTAGTGTATCTCTGTCACTTCACGTGTCTAAGATTTAACACCCATCTGACCTACATGTACTGACCCGGAACGGTCAGATCGTTCATATAGCTAGCAGCTTCTCTCCTCGTTGTTGTCGTCCTCTACGCGATGTGTGATCTCCTTTACTCCACTAGGGCTGCAAACCAAACTGATGCAGAACTGTGGGAGGACTAAATTCAAAAGGACCAGCATTGATAAACTGATGAACACTTTAGTTTTATGGGTGAGCACTTTTTTTCCCCCCACATCGTCTGAAGTGCTCAAATAAAAAAAAAGAACAAAAAGTCCATGTTGCAACTGGCTCAACATATCAATGTACCTCGTTGCCTAGTTTAATAAAGGTTAAATAAAATAAATAAATAAAACGTGAAGATCTAACTGTTTATGAAATGGTGCTAGTACTGAATACCAACTTGCTGATCTCTACTGCCAGATATTTGGCTTCCTAGTCTGCATGGGTGTGATCCTGGCTATTGGCAACACCATCTGGGAGCAGAAGGTTGGGAGGAGCTTCAGTGTCTATCTCCTGTGGCATGAACCAATCAGAAACAACAATGTGGTGTTCTCTGGGTTCCTCACCTTCTGGTCTTACATCATCATCCTCAACACAATGGTGCCCATCTCTCTCTACGTCAGGTTGGTCTGTCTGTCTCTCTGTCTCTCTCTTTGTCTCTCTCTCGCTCTGTCTGTCTGTCTGTCTGTCTGTCTGTCTGTCTGTCTGTCTGTCTGTCTGTCTGTCTGTCTGTCTGTCTGTCTGTCTGCCTGCCTGCCTGCCTGCCTGCCTGCCTGCCTGCCTGCCTGCCTGGTCTTACATCATCATTGTCAACACAGTTGTACTCACCTCTACATCAGGTACAGAACCAGCAACAGTGGAGATAATTTAATTATTATGGCATTTTTTACTTAAAGCTAGTTACTTAGCTAGCTACTAGCGACTTAGTTGCTCCATCCATTTTTTGACTTATAAATTGATGATACATACACCCATTGATTGTTGAAGAATAGAACTTATAAATGCCTCAACTGTAGTACCACATCAGAACCCAACATAGAAGTCTGTTTGACCCCAATGTTTGTAAACAACGCCAACGTAAACAAACACTGTAGAGCCTCATAACATGGTTCAACTATAATGGTTGTATGAATTTGACAGTGGTTACATTTGTCCAGGCCGATCCGTCAGCTTTTTACCCAAACAGAGGTGGGGTGGCCGCTTTGTTATTGTTTCAACTAAAGATTCTTGCTTGAACTGAGTTCGATTTAACTCAACTCTTAGCTTAACTACCTCTTAGCTTAACTACCTCTTAGCTTAACTACCCTCTTAGCTTAACTACCTCTTAGCTTAACTACCCTCTTAGCTTAACTACCCTCTTAGCTTAACTTACCTCTTAGCTTAACTACCTCTTAGCTTAACTCATCTCTTATCTTAACTACCTCTTAGCTTAACTACCTCTTAGCTTAACTACCTCTTAGCTTAACTACCCTCTTAGCTTAACTACCTCTTAGCTTAACTACCTCTTAGCTTAACTACCTCTTAGCTTAACTACCTCTTAGCTTAACTACCTCTTAGCTTAACTACCTCTTAGCTTAACTACCTCTTAGCTTAACTACCTCTTAGCTTAACTACCTCTTAGCTTAACTACCTCTTAGCTTAAGCTTACCTCTTATCTTCAACTACCCTCTTAGCTTAGTACTACCCTCTTAGCTTAACTACCTCTTATCTTAACTCACCCTCTTAGCTTAACTACCTCTTAGCTCTAAGCTACCCTCTTAGCTTAACTACCTCTTAGCTCTAACTTACCTCTTAGCTTAGAACTACCTCTTAGCTTAACTTACCTCTTAGCTTAACTACCTCTTAGCTTAACTACCTCTTATCTTAACTACCTCTTAGCTAACTCACCTCTTAGCTTAACTACCTCTTAGCTTAACTACCCTCTTAGCTTAACTACCTCTTAGCTTAACTACCCTCTTAGCTTAACTACCCTCTTAGCTTAACTACCTCTTAGCTTAACTACCTCTTAGCTTAACTTACCTTGTACTCCTGTTTGTCTAAGTGTGGAGGTTATTCGTCTGGGCCACAGTTACTTTATTAACTGGGACAGGAAGATGTATTACATCCAGAAGGACACTCCAGCTGAGGCCAGAACCACCACGCTTAACGAGGAGCTGGGCCAGGTGGGTGAATGAACGGATGGATGAATTAAATCATTATTTAATGTATACATTTCTAGATAAACGTTATATATGAACGGATGAATGAATGAAGTTGCCTCAGCCAAGTGACGAACAATCTCTCGTTGGTCCCTGTTGACAGGTGGAGTTTATCTTCTCAGACAAGACAGGAACTCTCACACAGAACATCATGGTCTTCAACAAATGCTCCATCAACGGGAAGAGCTACGGTACGATGCACATTTTGCGTTTGGTTTCCTGTACTGTGGTTCCTCTCAAGGTTTCTTCATTCTAGGGAGTTGTTACTTGCCCCTGTGCTTCTGCAATGTGATTGACTGATTATTTGTTCTCTCTTGTGGTCCCTTCAGGTGATGTTTATGATGAATTCGGCCATAAAGTGGAAATTACAGAGGTATGAATAATAAGGAACTGGATAACACACATAACTACAATATGGACAGTACAAGTTTATATATTGCAGTAATACAATAGTGAGGTTAAACTATAAGTTAGTAACTGTGTTCTGGTCCATCTCCCTCCAGAGAACGGCCTGTGTAGATTTCTCCTTCAACCCTCTGAGTGACAGGAAGTTTAAGTTTCATGACAGTAGCCTGGTGGAGGCCATCAAGATGGAGGAGCCCTCCGTGCAGGAGTTCTTCAGACTGCTGGCTCTGTGTCATACTGTCATGCCTGAGGAGAAGAATGAAGGTAATGTATAGATAATAAGTAGGACAGGTAATGTATAGATACTAATTAGGACAGGTAATGTATAGATAATACATAGTATTGGTAATGTATATGTAATAAATAGGACAGGTAATGTATAGATAATACATAGTATGGGTAATGTATAGGTAATAAATATGACGAGTAATGTATAGATAATAAGTAGGACCGGTAATGTATAGATAATAAGTAGGACAGGTAATGTATAGATAATAATTAGGACGGGTAATGTATAGATAATAAATAGGACGGGTAATGTATAGGTAATACATAGGGCGGGTAATGTATAGATAATAAATAGGACAGGTCATGTATAGATACTGTACAGCTGTAACCTCAGTGCAGGAATTCTTTATGCTGATAACCTAAAGATAACATGTAGCTAATGTACAGATAATGTGTAGATAATGTATAGATAATGTATAGATGCTGTGCAGCTGTAACCTTGGTGCAGAAGTTCTTTATGCTGATAACCTAAAGATAACATGTAGCTATGTGTAGATAATGTATAGATAATGAATAGATAACGTATATTGTTAATGTAATGTATAGAGACTTTAGCCATGTGTCCAGTAGTAACATCACTACTGGTGTTCTTTAGATTGCTGGACCGCTGTTACACTGTCATGTCTTAGGGTGAAGATAGGCAGCTGAGTGAAGGTAAAGTAGACTTCTAAGTGAAGGTAAAGTAGACTTCTAAGTGAAGGTAAAGTAGTCTTCTGAGTGAAGGTAAAGTAGGCAGCTGAGTGAAGGTAAAGTAGACTTCTGAGTGAAGGTAAAGTAGACTTCTGAGTGAAGAGACAGTAGTCTTCTGAGTGAAGACACAGTAGTCTTCTGAGTGAAGGTAAAGTAGGCAGCTGAGTGAAGGTAAAGTAGACTTCTGAGTGAAGGTAAAGTAGACTTCTGAGTGAAGGTAAAGTAGACAGCTGAGTGAAGGTAAAGTAGGCAGCTGAGTGAAGGTAAAATAGACTTCTGAGTGACGGTAAAGTAGGCAGCTGAGTGAAGGTAAAGTAGGCAGCTGAGTGAAGGTAAAGTAGACTTCTGAGTGAAGGCAAAGTAGACTTTTAAGTGAAGGTAAAGTAGACTTCTGAGTGAAGGTAAAGTAGGCAGCTGAGTGAAGGTAAAGTAGACTTCTAAGTGAAGGTAAAGTAGACTTCTGAGTGAAGGTAAAGTAGACTTCTAAGTGATGGTAAAGTAGGCAGCTGAGTGAAAGTAAAGTGGACTGCTGTACACTAGTCTGACGGATATGACATGAGTCTTGTCTTGTAACCCAGCGGGCGAAGCTGGCTATAATGACGTCAATTCAACCAGTTTTGTCTGCTGGGAAATCTGTCTAGATAATACTGATCAATTAATTATATGTTGACTCACAATTCCCTGCAACTCCTCATGTGGATAGTGCAGCCTAACACATCAGTCTAACAAAAAACATATTCTTCTTCTTCCTCTTCTTCTTCTTCCTCTTCTTCTTCTTCCTCTTCTTCTTCTTCCTCTTGTTCCTCTTCTTCTTCCTCTTCTTCCTTTTCTTCCTCTTCTTCTTCCTCTTCTTCTTCTTCCTCTTGTTCCTCTTGTTCCTCTTCCACTTCTTCCTCTTCTTCTTCTTCCCCTTCCTCTTCTTCTTCTTCTCTCCTCCACGTAGGGGATCTGGTGTACATGGCCCAGTCGCCTGACGAGGGAGCCCTGGTCACGGCCGCACGGAACTTTGGCTTTGTGTTTCGTTCCAGAACCCCGGAGACCGTCACGCTGTACGAGATGGGGACAGCCGTCAACTACCAGCTCCTGGCCATCCTCGACTTCAACAACGTGCGCAAGAGAATGAGTGTCATTGGTTAGGTCTTCACTTTTAAAAAGCAAAGATCTTGTTTTGCTGTCTCCAAAATGTGTTGTGTAGCAAAGCAAAACATGAAGTTATCGTAAAGTTGGAAGTATAAGATACAATACAGTCGATGATGACTTCATATTCTTGAATATTCTTTAAACATACACATAGCAGTGTTAGTATCAATTGTTTCAAGCTTTAGACTGCATGGTTTTCTGTTCTTGTCCGGCATCTTGACATCATTAGGTATTCACTGTCAATGAGGTCTTTGATCAATAGGTTTCAATCCACTGACTCATTGGTCACTTACGCAATACCTTCAAAGGTCTCTTCAAGGTGTAATGACTCAGGTATTTGTCTGCTTCCGTTTCTACTGTCGTCCAGTGAGGAACCCAGCGGGCCACGTCAAGCTGTACTGTAAAGGAGCTGACACCGTCATCTTCGACAGACTGGACCCGTCCAACCAAGTTCTCATGGACACTACCTCAGAGCATCTTTACGTAGGTCTTTATACTACATGCAACAGCCTCACAGTCACTCACAGCAAGCAGCTTCACAGTCACTCACAGCAAGCAGCCTCACAGTCACTCACAACAACCAGCCTCATAGTCACTCACAGCAAGCAGCCTCACAGTCACTCACAGCAAGCAGCCTCACAGTCACTCACAACAAGCAGCCACAGTCACTCATAGCAAGCAGCCTCACAGTCACTCACAGCAAGCAGCCTCACAGTCACTCACAACAAGCAGCTTCACAGTCACTCACAACAAGCAGCTTCACAGTCACTCACAACAAGCAGCTTCACAGTCACTCACAACAAGCAGCCTCATAGTCACTCACAGCAAGCAGCTTCACAGTCACTCACAACAAGCAGCCTCACAGTCACTCACAACAAGCAGCCTCACAGTCACTCACAGCAAGCAGCCTCACAGTCACTCACAGCAAGCAGCCTCACAGTCACTCACAGCAAGCAGCTTCACAGTCACTCACAGCAAGCAGCCTCACAGTCACTCACAGCAAGCAGCTTCACAGTCACTCACAACAAGCAGCCTCACAGTCACTCACAACAAGCAGCCTCACAGTCACTCACAACAAGCAGCTTCATAGTCACTCACAACAAGCAGCCTCACAGGCACTCACAACAAGCAGCTTCACAGTCACTCACAGCAAGCAGCCTCACAGTCACTCACAACAAGCAGCCTCACAGTCACTCACAGCAAGCAGCTTCACAGTCACTCACAGCAAGCAGCCTCACAGTCACTCACAACAAGCAGCCTCATAGCCACTCACAGCAAGCAACCTCACAGTCACTCACA
>NC_092094.1:5119858-5292358 GCF_045679555.1 Salvelinus alpinus
TGACTATTGACATGTTAATATGATATCTGAGTGAGAGTGACTAAAAAAATCAACACAGGCCCCCTGGAAGTCAAGGCCCCTGGGCAAATGTAATATGTACCTGATCGGTAATTCAGCCATGAATTTTCGACAAGTTGAGATAGCTGGCTAGCCTAAGAAGAGTAATTTAGCAATCACTGACATGAGCTAATAGTGTGACTGTCAGTAAATGATATATAACAAAAGGAAGACTGCTGATGCACAATCAAGTTTCGTTTCGAAATTGCACCTCCTGTATTCTACTATTCTAACTCTCAACAGTAAAAAAAAATATTAAAAAATGTACGTGTAAACTGCGCGCCCGCTCGGCCGCGCACCTCTTCCATGACCGCTGCGAAATGAAATACCATGACGCGTAGAGACGCAAGAGATTCAACTTCACTGAGTTCGCACTATATAGATAAACGTTTTTTCTGTGATTGAATCAACATTATATCAGGCCCCTTTTCAATGCAACAATCCAAAACAAGTCGTGATTTTGTCTGTGATTTTGTTGTAGGCAGAGCCAGAGCGCAACAGAGTAGAATTATTTTGGCGGGGCCAAGAGCAGTCTTTCAATCACCCTCGAGGGAATGCGCTTTTCAGATCAGTTCAGAGCGCACACATTTGTTGGTATTCTTTGCTAGTTAGCGAGTTATTAGCCCAGTTATAGATACATATAGGTCAGCAATGGGGAGTTTCTGCTTCCTATAAGAAAACAAAACGTGTTGGCTACATTTCAAGCTGTCTTTGAAAAGCCAGTCAGTTTAAAGGTGTATGTCTTAATTAAAGGGGCAGTGTTGTATCTCTCTATCTCTCTCAATTCAAGCTGCTTTATTGTCATGGGAAACCTATGTTTACATTGCCAAAGCAAGTAAAATGGATAAACAAAAGTGAAATAAACAATCAAAAGTGAACAGTAAATATTACACTCACACAAGTTACAAAATAATAGAGACATTTCATATATTATTTTATGTCTATGTACAGTGTTGTAGCGATATGCAAATAGTTAAAGTACAAAGGGAAAATAAATAAACATAGATATGGGTTGTATTTACAATGGTGTTCGTTCTTCACTGGTTGCCCTTTTCTTGTGGCAACAGGTCACAAATCTTGCTGCTGTGATGGAACACTGTGGTATTTCACCCAGTAGATATGGGAGTTTATCAAAATTGGATTTGTTTTTTCGAATTCTTTGTGGGTCTGTGTAATCTGATAGAAATATGTGTCTCTAATAGGTCATAATTTTGGCAGGAGGTTAGGAAGTGCAGCTCAGTTTCCACCTCATTTTGTGGGCAGTGTTGCACATAGCCTGTCTTCTCTTAAGGGCCAGGTCTGCCTACGGCCACCTTTCTCAATAGCAAGGCTATGCTCACTGAGTCTGTACATAGTCAAAGCTTTCCTTAATTTTGGGTCAGTCACAGTGGTCAGGTATTCTGCCACTGTGTACTCTCTTTTTAGGGCCAAATAGCATTCAATATGGACCAGCCCTAGGACCAACTTGCTTAGGAGAAGTCAGGTTCATCTCTCTGTAGGTGATTTGTTATGGAAGGCTTGGGAATCACTTCCTTTTAGGTGGTTGTAGAATTTAACAGCTCTTTTCTGGATTTTGATAATTAGCGGGTTTCGGCCTGATTCCGCTCTGCATGCATTATTTGGTGTTTTACGTTGTACACGTAGGATATTTTTGCTGAATTCTGCATGCAGAGTCTCAATTTGGCGTTTGTCCCATTTGGTGAATTCTTGGATGGTGAGCGGACCCCAGACCTCACAACCATAAAGGGCAATGGGTTCTATGATGGCATAGAAGACCCTTCTTACCTTGTCTCTCAGATCGTTCACAGCTTTGTGGAAGTTACCTGTGGCGCTGATGTTTAGGCCGAGGTATGTATAGTTTTTTGTGTGCTCTAGGACAACGGTGTCTAGATGGAATTTGTATTTGTGGTTATGGCGACTGGACCTTTTTTGGAGCTCCATTATTTTTGTCTTACTGAGATTTACTGTCAGGGCCCAGGTCTGACAGGACCCAGGTCTGGCAGAATCTGTGCAGAAGATCTGGGTGCTGCTGTAGGTCCTCATTTGTTGGGGACAAGAAGCACCAGATCATCAGCAAACAGTAGATATTTGACTTCAGATTCTAGGAGGGGGAGGCCGGGTGCTGCAGACTGTTCTTGTGCCCTTGACAATTTGTTGATATATATGTTGAAGAGGGTGGGGCTTAAGCTGCATCCCTGTCTTACCCTACAGCCCTGTGGAAAGAAATGTGTATGTTTTTTGCCAATTTTTGTTGTTTTTGTACATGTATTTTATAATGTCGTATGTTTTTCCACCAACACCACTTTCCATCAATTTGTATAGCAGACCCTCATGCCAAATTGAGTCAATAGCTTTTTTGAAGTCAGCAAAGCATTAGAAGACTTTGCCTTTGTTCTGATTTGTTTGTTTGTCAATTAGGGTGTGCAGGGTGAATACGTGGTCTGTCGTACGATAGTTTTGTAAAAAGCCAATATGACATTTGCTCGGTACATTGTTTTCACTGAGGAAATGTACAAGTCTTCTGTTAATGATAATGCAGAGGATTTCCCCAAGGTTGCTGTTGACGCATATCCCACGGTAGTTATTGGGGTCAAATTTGTCTCCACTTTTGTGGATTGGGGTTATCAGTCCTTGGTTCCAAATATTGGGGAAATTGCCAGAGCTGAGGATGATGTTAAAGAGTTTAAGTATAGTCAATTGGAATTTGTTGTCTGTATATTTTATCATTTCATGTAGGGTCTCTCTCTCTCTCTCTGTCCAGCGGCTCATATAGGTGTAGGTATATCAGGTCAGGAGGGCATGCAGGCTGTGCTAGCCTCCGACTACTCCTTTGCCCAGTTCCGCTATCTGCAGCGTCTCCTGCTGGTCCACGGCCGCTGGTCCTATTTCCGCATGTGCAACTTCCTGTTCTACTTCTTCTACAAGAACTTTGCCTTCACCCTGGTGCACTTCTGGTTCGGCTTCTTCTGTGGTTTCTCAGCTCAGGTAATTAAAAGTGACAAAAAATATATATATATATTTTGGGAAAACGTAGGAACAAAATGTACTTACGGTAGTTGTCTTTGTCCAAAGTCTCTTGAAAATAAAAAACAATAATCAGATACAAATGCTATTTCATTGGGGCAAAGAACAATGCACCATTATAGTACATCAACATTTTATATTTGTAAACATTTTGTATAAATGTTTTTCTTCACTTTATTCCTTCTGTTCTTAGACGGTTTATGACCAGTGGTTTATCACTCTCTTCAATATAGTCTACACATCCCTGCCAGTTCTGGCCATGGGGCTTTTCGATCAGGTAAGAACTGGTAGAAACTACATACAATGGCAACCCGCCGAGCCATCTTTCACTTTCTTTTACTTACTTACTTTCTTTCGTTTTTTTTCTTTTCAAGATTCTGCCAAGTCATACAGGTGAATATGTAATGTTTTTTAGATCCCCTATTTCCTGTGTCCTAACAAAATATCATTAGGGACTCTAAACCTCAAACTACCTCTACCCCACCTAAACATTAATTACTTCCCTTATCCTCACCCAACTCTAACTCAATATCATTTAGAGTCGGTAAACTGACCAGGACACAGGTTAAGCCTAGTTCTGAACTAAAAAACCTACCCAATGGAGGAAGTCCATTAAAGTGCTTATTAGTCCAGGACTTAAGCTAAGTCTGTATCCGGGAAACCAGACAATGTAGTCCGGCGTACACACACACACACACCTCTCATCACAACAACTCTTTTCATCCCCAGGATGTGAACGAAGCCAACAGCCACCGCTACCCTAGCCTGTACCGTCCAGGACAGCTCAATCTCCTGTTCAATAAGAGACAGTTCTTCCTGTGTACGCTGCAGGGGATGGGCACCTCCTTCCTCCTCTTCTTCATCCCCTACGGAGCCTTCTGTCTCGTCGTCAGGGACGACGGATCACACATCTCAGACCAGCAGGCTTTCGCCGTCATCATATCAACATCCTTGGTCATAGTGGTGAGCGTTCAGGTAAGAAACATAGTCAGATGACAAGATTAGCAAACTTAGGCATGACATGCCAGCAACAAACACGGACACTACACATCCAAGGATATCTGACCAAATTATGAAAGACAAGCATTGTAATTTTGAATTCCGTAAAGTCAGTGTGTGAAAGAGGTGAACAAAAATTATTGTTGTCTATTAACAATGACACAGGGGTCTGACACGTGGATGGAAAATTACTGAGGATAATAGCGGACGATATTGCCTCTCCTATTTGCCATATCTTCAATTTAAGCCTGCAGGAAAGTGCGCTCAGAGACCAAAAGAAGCCAAACAGATACCCGTCATGTTGCGGAGTCAACAGAAGTCAGAAATAGCATTATAAATATTCACTTACCTTTGATGATCTTCATCAGAATGCACTCCCAGGAATCCCAGATCCACAATAAATGTTTGTTTAGTTCGATAAAGTCCATCATTTATGTCCAAATAACTCCTTGTTGTTCGCGCCTTGAGTTCACAAATCCAAATTCATGACGCGCGATCACTAGGTCCAGACGAAAAGTCAAAAAGTTCCGTTACAGTCCGTAGAAACATGTCAAACGATGTATAGAATCAATCTTTAGGATGTTTTTAACATAAATCTTCAATAATGTTCCAACCGAAGAATTCCTTTGTCTTTAGAATTGCAGGTCGCTCTCACGTGAGAGCGCGTGATCAACTCATGCCACTCTGGCAGACCTGTTACTCAATCAGCTCTCATTCGCCCTCACTTCACAGTAGAAGCCTCAAACAAGGTTCTAAAGACTGTTGACATCTAGTGGAAGCCTTGGGAAGTGCAATATGACCCCACAGACACTGTATATTCGATAGGCAAGGAGTTGAAAAACTACAAACCTCAGATTTCCCACTTCCTGGTTGGATTTTTCTCAGGTTTTCGCCTGCCATATGAGTTCTGTTATACTCACAGACATCATTCAAACAGTTTTAGAAACTTCAGAGTGTTTTCCATCCAATACTACTAATAATATGCATATATTAGTATCTGGGCCTGAGTAGCAGGAAGTTTACTCTGGGCACGCTTTTCATCCGAACGTGAAAATGTGGCACCCTAGCCCAAACAGGTTAAAGAGCTGCAGTTAGTTTCAGAGTGGGTGGCAAGGAATAAGTTAGTCCTAAATATTTCCAAAAATAAAAGCATTGTATTTGGGACAAATCACTCACTAAACCCTAAACCTCAACTAAATCTTGTAATGAATAAAGTGGAAATTGAGCAAGTTGAGGAGACTAAACTGCTTGGAGTAAACTGTCATACTCAAAACATATTGATACAACAGTAGCTAAGATGGGGAGAAGTCTGTCCATAATAAAACGCTGCTCTGCCTTCTTAACAACACTGTCAACAAGGCAGGTCCTACAGGCCCTAGTTTTGTCGCAGCTGGACTACTGCTCAGTCGTGTGGTCAGTTGCCAATTGGCTCAGAACAGGTCAGCACGGCTGGCCCTTGAATGTACACAGAGAGCTAACATTAATAATATGAATGTTAATCTCTCCTAGCTCAAAGTGGAGGAGAGATTGACTTCATCACTACTTGTATTTGTGAGAGGTATTGACATGTTGAATGCACCGAGCTGTCTGTTTAAACTGCTGGCACACAGCTAAGACACCCATGCATACCCCACAAGACATACCACCAGAGGTCTCTTCACAAGCCCCAAGTCCAGAACAGACTATGGGAGGCACACAGTACTACATAGAGCCATGACTACATGGAACTCTATTCCACATCAGGTAACTGATGCAGCAGTAACATTAGATGTAAAAAAACTGATAAATATACACCTTATGGAACAACGGGGACTCTGAAGAGACACATACATAGACACATGCATACACACACACGATAACATTTCTCTCTGCTACCACACGGCAAGCAGTACCGACGCGCCAAGTCTAGTTCCAAGAAGCTTCTAAACAGCTTCTACCCCCAAGCTATAAGACTTCTGAACATCTAATCAAATGGCTACCCAGACTATTTGCACCCCCCCCCCCCTTTTACGCTGCTGCTACTCTGTTATTATCTATGCATAGTCACTTTAATAACTCTACCAACATGTACATATTACCTCAATTACCTCGACTAACCAGTACCCCCGCACATTGACTCTGTACCGGTACCCCCTGTATATAGCCTCCACATTGACTCTGTACCGGTACCCCCTGTATATAGCCTCCACATTGACTCTGTACCGGTACCCCCTGTATATAGCCTCCACATTGACTCTGTACCGGTACCCCCTGTATATAGCCTCCACATTGACTCTGTACCGTAATACCCTGTATATAGCCTCCACATTGCTATTTTACTGCTGCTCTTTAATTACTTCCTAGTTCCTTTTAATTGTTCCTTTTGCATTGTTGGTTAGCGGATTGTAAGTAAGCACATCACCTGTTATATTCAGCACATGTGACTAATAAAATGTATTTTATTAAAATGTACATTTTTTTTTTTTTAACATTATTTTATTTGATATACACTAAACACACATGTACACATGGATGTTGTGTTATAGATATGTGGTAGTAGAGTAGTGGCCTGAGGGCACACACTTAATGTTGTGAAATCTGTTGTGAATGTATTGTAATGTTTTTCAAATGTATAGCATCCTTAGAGTAGCTGCTGGCAGGAACTAACGGGGATCCATAATAAACCCCAGGACGAGTAGCTGCTGCCTTGGCAGGAACTAATGGGGATCCATAATAAACCCCAGGAAGAGTAGCTGCTGGCAGGAACTAATGGGGATCCATAATAAACCCCAGGAAGAGTAGCTGCTGCCTTGGCAGGAACTAATGGGGATCCATAATAAACCCCAGGAAGAGTAGCTGCTGCCTTGGCAGGAACTAATGGGTATCCATAATAAACCCCAGGAAGAGTAGTTGCTGCCTTGGCAGGAACTAATGGGGATCCACAATAAACCCCAGGAAGAGTAGCTGCTGCCTTGGCAGGAACTAATGGGGATCCATAATAAACCCCAGGAAGAGTAGCTGCTACATTGGCAGGAACTAATGGGGATCCATAATAAACCCCAGGAAGAGTAGCTGCTGCCTTGGCAGGAACTAATGGGGATCCATAATAAACCCCAGGAAGAGTAGCTGCTACATTGGCAGGAACTAATGGGGATCCATAATAAACCCCAGGAAGAGTAGCTGCTGCCTTGGCAGGAACTAATGGTCGATCCATAATAAACCCCAGGAAGAGTAGCTGCTGCCTTGGCAGGAACTAATGGGCATCCATAATAAACCCCAGGAAGAGTAGTTGCTACATTGGCAGGAACTAATGGGGATCCATAATAAACCCCAGGAAGAGTAGCTGCTGCCTTGGCAGGAACTAATGGGGATCCATAATACACCCCAGGAAGACTAGCTGCTGCCTTGGCAGGAACTAATGGGGATCCATAATAAACCCCAGGAAGAGTAGCTGCTGCCTTGGCAGGAACTAATGGGGATCCATAATAAACCCCAGGAAGAGTAGCTGCTGCCTTGGCAGGAACTAATGGGGATCCATAATAAACCCCAGGAAGAGTAGCTGCTACCTTGGCAGGAACTAATGAGGATCCATAATAAACCCCAGGAAGGGTAGCTGCTGCCTTGGCAGGAACTAATAGGAATCCATAATAAATACAAATACAAGCCTGTTATGTCTGTAGGCATGGTTTTATTGAAATTTTCTGGGCTGTATCCAGCTCACATCTACAGTATGTTAGGTGTTCAGGTGAGTACGGTAGGTTTCTTGTTCAATCCTTCCTGGGTTTGTGTTAGTTTTTTGTTTTGATACCTCGTGCCTTGGTTGCTATGGCAAAGATATAAATGATTAATCAGAAGCAAAATAAGGAAATGCCTCCAGGCTCTGTTAGTGGGAGATGGCCAGGTGAATGGTCATTCTCAAACCATGCATTATAAACTAACTAACTAACTTAAATATATATTGGGCTTTCCAATCATTTACAAAAAGACTTAGAAATCTATTTCAAATTACAAAAAATAAAATGATAGTACAAGATATGAACATGTCACTGTTTACTGATATGTGATATGAACATGTCACTGTTTACTGATATGTGATATGACCATGTAGTTGTTTTGTTCGGTTACAGATTGGCCTGGACACCTACTATTGGACAACTGTGAATCACGTATTTGTGTGGGGTAGCCTGGCTGTCTACTTTTCGATTCTATTCGCTATGCACAGTGACGGCCTCTTCAGCATACTCCCCAGCCATTTTCCTTTCATTGGTAAGTCAATCAATCAGTCACATGTATTTATAAAGCGGTTTTCACATCAGTGCTTTACAGTAACCTAGTGTAATTCAGTAACCTAGTGTAATACATTAACCTAGTGTAATTCAGTAACCTAGTGTAATTCAGTAACCTAGTGTAATTCAGTAACCTAGTGTAATACATTAACCTAGTGTAATTCAGTAACCTAGTGTAATATATTAACCTAGTGTAATTCAGTTTTAAATATCGAGTACGATAATGATAGATGAAATTGTACCAATATGCAGAGCATTGTTTTGAGTCAGAGGGTATTTTTGTTGTGGGTTTTTCAGGCACAGCCCGTAACTGCCTGACTCAGAAGAGTGTGTGGCTGGTTATAATGCTGACCACCGTGGCGTGTGTCATGCCAGGGTTGGCAGTCCGCTTTCTGAAGACAGACCTTTACCCCACTCTGACAGACAAGGTAAAGGGAACTTGATTGACAGACGCCGTAACCACTAGGAACAGGGGAAACATCACACTAAACCAATGAAAAGAGACATACAATACCTTCAGAAAGTATTCACACCCCTTGACTTATTCCATATCGTGTTACAACCTGAATTCAAAATGGATTACATATTTTTTTTCTCTCACCCATCTACACTCAATACCCCATACTGACAAAGTAAAAACATGTTTTAAAAAAACACGTTTTAGTTAATTTATTGAAAATGAAAAACAGAAATATCACAATTACATAAGTAAACTCAGCAAAAAAAGAAACGTCCTCTCACTGTCAATGTGTGTAAATATTTGTATGAACATAACAAGATTCAACAACTGAGACATAAACTGAACAAGTTCCACAGACATGTGACTAACAGAAATTGAATAATGTGTCCCTGAACAAAGGGGGGGGGGGGGTCAAAATCAAAAGTAACAGTCAGTATCTGGTGTGGCCACCAGCTGCATTAAGTACTGCAGTGCATCTCCTCCTCATGGACTGCGTCAGATTTGCAAGTTCTTGCTGTGAGATGTTACCCCACTCTTCCACCAAGACACCTGCAAGTTCCTGGACATTTCTGGAGGAAATGGCCCTAGCCCTCACCCTCCGATCCATCAGAGAGTGTAGGGCCAGTAACCGAAAGGTTGCCAGATCGAATCCCCGAGCTGACAAGGTAAAAAAAATCTGTCGTTCTGCCCCCTGAGCAAGGCGGTTAACCCACTGTTCCCCGGGCGCCGACGAAGTGGATGTCGATTAAGGCAACCCTCCGCACCTCTCTGATTCAGAGGGGTTTGGGTTAAATGTGGACGACACATTTCAATAGAATGTATTCAGTTGTACAACTGACTAAGTATCCCCCTTTCCTCACTATCATATAGTCAGCAGACAAAGCCAGTTGACACCCGAAACATGCACAGGAATAATTTAATATTAAATTGATTATGACAGTAGCCAGGTTATGTAACAGTCTGCTTATCTTAATTGGCATAAGGACACAATTGAAGTAAGCACTGATTAAAACATCTGGTTGTCTGAGCAATCTTTCAAATGATTAGGACGTGTAAACAGCTTAATCAGCGTCCCAGCGGTGCATGTGATCTGAACATGGGCCAGAACCTGTCAGCTCAACCTCCCTCTTTAATACGCGATTGAAGTGAGTTCGGGAAAAACTGAAGGTATACATCTTATAATTCGTTTTTACATACAAGCGTTGTATGTCCGAACTCAGAATCAAATAGGCTTCGCGAAAAAAATGTCACTACTATAAAATGGTCGCTGTGGTAAAGCATTTATTTTAATTTGTGATTTTCTGCATTTATCAGAGGTGCCATCAGGTAGCCTGATTTCAGATGTGTCCACGTCAACAGGATTATGAGGGAAATAGTTCTTGCAAAGCATGTAAACGTTTTAAACAAACTATTATATTAATCTGACTATCCACAATAACTGTACTCTCTGTTGTTGACCTCCTTTCCCAGGTGCGGTGCCTGCAGCAGGCCAGCAGAAAGCTGGGTCCTAAGGAGCAAAACCTGAGACGTGTTCGGAGGACGAGCTCCCGGCGCTCAGCCTACGCCTTCTCCCACCAAGAGGGCTATGGAGAGCTCATAACCTCAGGGAAGAACATGAAGGTCTGTCAAATAAACTAATAACAAAATATATATATATGTAGTGTAGTGCCAAAACATCAGTTCTGCGCTCTCCATTCTATTTTTTTTTTAAATGGTTCCCCATGGGAGAACCCTTTGATGAACCCTTTTCGGTTCCAGATAGAATACTTTTTAAGTTACACGTAGAACCCTCTGTGAAAAGGGTTCTACGTGGAACCCAAAAGGCTTCTTCAAAAGGTCCCCCCCCCCCCCCATGGGGACATCAGAAGAAACTTTTAAGGTTCTAGATAAGAGTGTAAGCCTAAATTTAAAGTGTGTAACTTTATTTTTCAAAACAACATCAAGGTCACCCCCAGCACCGCTGCCCCCTCCCCATCCCTGTCCCCATCGTCCCCTGGTAGGGTCCACAACAGCAGAAGTTTGATAGAGGGCATGTCGAAGAGGAAGGGGGAAACACCGGTAGCCTGTGTCTCTGCTGAGGCCTACGGAACATCCGGAACCTCGGAAGGCAACACTAGAACTCAACAGACTTTAATGGATTCTAATGGTGCTTCCAATGGGGCAGTTCAGACATGACCTTTTACGCCCAGTTTTTAGATTCCTAACAAGCTGTTTAGAGTATAAGATGATCCTGTGCGTCTACACCTGGCTCAGTGAGTAAGAATTAGAGCATGGTACGGTCAACATCAGGTTGGGGGGGTTCGATTTCCCACATTGGATCGATCGGCCACATATACAGGTAACTGCCAAAATAATGGAAACACTTATGAGGGTTCTGGCGGCTCTGTTATGGTGCGAGGTGCCTTTTCCTGCCATGGTTTATGTCCACTGAACCCCCTTAGAGGGCAAGGTAAACTCCAATAAATACACAGCCATTCTGAGTGATCACCTTCAACCTATGGTGAAGCATTTCTATCCTGATAGGATTGACAATGCCCCCTATCCACAGGGAACGAGTGGTCCCTGTATGGTTTGATGGGCATGAAAACGGTGTAAACCATATATATGCCCATGGCCATCTCAGTCATCAGATCTCAAACCAATTGAACACTTCTGGGAAATTCTGGAGCAGGTGCCGTGAGATAGCATTTTTACACCACCATCAAAAAAACAAACACCAAATTTAACATTCTTGTGGAAGAATGGTGTCGCATCCCTCCAATAGAGATTCAGGCATTTAAAGAATCTATGCCAAGGTGCATTGAAGCTGTTCTGGCTCGTGGTGCCCCAACGCCCTTTTTAAGACACTTTATCTTGGTGTTTCCTTTATTTTGGCAGTTACCTGTTTGTCACTGTCAATGTTGACAGTTCTGTGAGTCACTTTGGATAAAAGCGTCTGGTAAATGACTATACTGTGGGCACTGGACAAAGCAGCACACAAGAAAATTGAGAGTAAGTCAAACTCAATCATCAGAGGACATGAGCGCACCAGCAAGCAGACTCCAAAAGAACCCGCACAGGAATATCCAAATCAGTTGCTGTTCTGGGATCAACTCATGTTCAGAAAGATCCCTATAGGCTCTAGTCCATCTGAATCAGTGGAGCGGTACAGATATCAATTCTAAGGTCATTTTTTACTATTGAGCCGTCGTGGGCAGTGTTTACCGTGAATGCAGTCTCCGCTAACATTGCCTTTAAATTGAAATCACACTGTAACGCTTAATTTCCGCGATACGGATTGAATAGAGCCCTAAGCATTTGGAGTTTTGATTTTTGGTGGAGATCTCATTTTCAATAAATGTAGGAGTAGATTGATTTTTTCGGCAGCCTGGGCTGGACAGGTATGAGTTTGATATCATAGCCACCTGGAAACAGTGATATAATACAGGTATGTACTTCAGGCTGCTTTAGGAAAACATTAAGCACAACTCTATCATTGTTACAACACTGTGTTACAAATCATCTTTTGCCGATGACCATGAATATGCAAAATATGTTATTTAAAAAATATATATAATCTGGTTTTGCACATACAGTAAGTCATCGTGATAATTAAATTAAAATCAGATAGAAACTACCTCAACAAAGATGAGGTTTAGAATGCTGACTGAAAGAATGTTCAGAATGTTCTTGAGGTTTAGAATGCTGACTGAAAGAATGTTCAGAATGTTCTTGAGGTTTAGAATGCTGACTGAAAAAATGTTCAGAATGTTCTTGAGGTTTAGAATGCTGACTGAAAGAATGTTCAGAATGTTCTTGAGGTTTAGAATGCTGACTGAAAGAATGTTCAAGATGCATGTTTTTACCTTTAATGGAGAGAACATAATTGTGCCTTTCACAGTTCCTTCTGTTAAGGAATAAAGCATTTATCACCCGTCTGAACATAGACATAACCGTTCAATATTCACAGGAGGTTGGTGGCACCTTTATTGGGGAGGATGGGCTTGTGGTAATGGCTGGAGTGGAATAGGTGGAATGGTATCAAATACATCAAACACATGGTTTCCATTCCATTTGCTCCGTTCTGGCCATTATTATGAGCCGTCCTCCCCTCAGCAGCCTCCACTGGTCAAGGTCTTTGTCTGTTCATATCTGTTCATATTGTTGGCTTTATCCTTCATTTAAAGGTGCAACCTGCAATAGTTACAGGCAGCTGTTCAATGGTCGTTGTATACCAATTGCTTTTTAAAGAATATCATGTTGATCTGATGGTCTGTTAGACCGTAAAGCTCCATCTATGAATTTAGGTGTGGTTTAATTTCTCTAGCCCCATCCCTCAGCTTTATGGGCAAAAACAGTGGTGGGGCTGCCGTTCGGCTGAAAAGTGAATCACAGATTGAGACTTTAAAGCGGTATGAAGAGAAAGCTTTCCTGTCAACTTCCTGTAATGAAGGGGAATCCATACTGTAGGGAAGCTCAATGCTAACACTCTGGCTGTCAGCATTCTACAGCCTAATTGCCCTATTGGGTCACACACACTCTCTCTCTCTCTCTCATACATTGTCAACCTGTCAGACATAGATGTTTCCAGAATGAAAACATTATGCTGTTTCCATTAGGCTTATGCTTTGAATGCTGAAATTCAATACAATCATTTACATTTGTTAACATAGATTAAAAAAATATGCTTTTTTTTTAAGCAAAGAATTCATTTAAATCTTGAATGTATTGGTGATGTATCGTTATATTTTACATTTGTTTCTACCGACAAAAACACTGTCATTTATTTGTTAACGTCCGCTTCTTGAACTTGGAAATAATGTTTTTCAACGACAGTGTGTTTTTTTTTAAAAATACAAATATACAGCTGTTCATATTGTGTTCGTTGTCTGTTTCTGTGGAGATAATGCAAATGAAACAGACAGACAAAATGTAAACAAAAGCCCTTTACTCCTTAATTCCTTCAAAACATACAACACACACAAACACAGCAATGGAAGGAATGTAGTACTGCACTGTGTGGAAAATTATTGTACTTTATATAGCACTGTCCCTTACTAACTGAAATCATTACACCCCCAGAATAAAGTGCCCTTTCTTGTAAAGAAGTTGATCTTGAATCATTAGTTTTAACACTAATTATAACTTGAGTTAAAGTCATAATTTTTGCCCCTATAAAATAGTGCTGATCTTTTTTGTGCTCTCATGCCAACTTCTTGTCATGTTTGGCTTGAAAATTAAGCAATGAAGTTGGCAAGAGGACAAACAGATCTGGGAGCAGGCTATAGAAGGAGACAACAGATCTGGAATCGGGCTATAGAAGGAGACAACAGATCTGGGAGCAGGCTATAGACGGAGACAACAGATCTGGGAGCAGGCTATAGACGGAGACAACAGATCTGGGAGCAGGCTATAGACGGAGACAACAGATCTGGGACAAGGCTTTGATTATCATTGCCCTTGAAATTCCAGAATCCTCAACTGTATCATTTTGGCATTAGAATTAGTCATAGAATCATGCCTAAAATAATAGTATAAAAAAAAATACTGAAAAGGTGAAACCCGGAAGGACGACATTTCACCTCAAAATTGTAAAGAGAAGCAATTTTGATGTCACTCTTCAAGGAAGATGGCCGCCCCTCCACCAGGCTTGGTGACAAACAGACTGTGTTTCTCTAGCTCGGCTCTGCGTGGGTCTGACGTGTAGTACAACTCTCTGACGCTCTTCAGGAAAGACTCCACCTTGTCAGTGGGGACCATGGAGACAGCGCAGCCTCCCCAGCCTGCTCCGGTCAGCCGGGATCCCACCGCACCAGACTGCCTGTAGCCAGAGGAAACGTAATAAACATGGAAATAACATGGGACAAAGCACGGTTATAGGAACCTAATCCTTAAATCACGATCTATCAATTAACAATGCAATCAAGCAAGTAAACTTCATCAGCAGTTGCACCATTCATTTGTCAAACACACTGCAAACAACGAGTTATAGGGTAGCCAGTGAAATCTAGCATTTTAATGGACAGGTTTGAAATTAGATTCTATCTCAAATGAGACTAATGTGTCACGGACAGACTACGTAAACACAAACGCTATCTCACCGAATGACGGAGAGATTGGATTTCTGGGTGAACGAGAGTACAGTGAGAATAACCTGTAAATTGAAGGGTTTTAAAACCCTTAATACAATGGAGTCATTCTGGACTTACAGACATATCTCTACCAGCTGGTCCAGTTCTGGACAGCTGCACTCGTACAGGTCTCTGCAGCTAGAATGACTCTGCTTCATCAGGTCTCCGAGACGCTGCACGCCGTTCGGGGCGGAGGGAGCCTCATCACACACGCTCTTGAACCGCAGTACACGTGCCGCCTCACCGTATACATGCCTGGCCCGCTGGTACAGCTTGAACTGGGTCACTGGGAGGAGAGGACAGGTATTGCAGGTTAAAACCTGTTATTTACCTTTAAGAGTTTTATTTTATTTTAGACGGTATGGAAATATATGGAGGAGACAGGTCTCAAGGAGGGGCAGCAGGAAAGGCAGATGTGGAGAATGAACCTTTTTGAAAATAATATATCCGAGCCTGCACACACAATATGGTTTGTATCAAAATGGTGGAGGAGGACCAGTGGTGATCTGCTAGCCTACCAGTTATAATGTACTAGTTATACAGTGATCTGCTAGCCTACCAGTTATAATGTACTAGTTATACAGTAGTGATCTGCTAGCCTACCAGTTATAATGTACTAGTTATACAGTGGTGATCTGCTAGCCTACCAGTTATAATGTACTAGTTATACAGTAGTGATCTGCTAGCCTACCAGTTATAATGTACTAGTTATACAGTAGTGATCTGCTAGACTACCAGTTATAATGTACTAGTTATACAGTGGTGATCTGCTAGCCTACCAGTTATAATGTACTAGTTATACAGTGATCTGCTAGCCTACCAGTTATAATGTACTAGTTATACAGTAGTGATCTGCTAGCCTACCAGTTATAATGTACTAGTTATACAGTGGTGATCTGCTAGCCTACCAGTTATAATGTACTAGTTATACAGTAGTGATCTGCTAGCCTACCAGTTATAATGTACTAGTTATACAGTAGTGATCTGCTAGCCTACCAGTCATAATGTACTAGTTATACAGTAGTGATCTGCTAGCCTACCAGTTATAATGTACTAGTTATACAGTGGTGATCTGCTAGCCTACCAGTTATAATGTACTATTTATACAGTGGTGATCTGCTAGCCTACCAGTTATAATGTACTAGTTATACAGTAGTGATCTGCTAGCCTACCAGTTATAATGTACTAGTTATACAGTAGTGATCTGCTAGCCTACCAGTCATAATGTACTAGTTATACCGTGGTGATCTGCTAGCCTACCAGTTATAATGTACTAGTTACACAGTAGTGATCTGCTAGTCTACCAGTTATAATGTACTAGTTATACAGTGGTGATCTGCTAGCCTACCAGTTATAATGTACTAGTTACACAGTAGTGATCTGCTAGTCTACCAGTTATAATGTACTAGTTATACAGTAGTGATCTGCTAGCCTACCAGTTATAATGTACTAGTTACACAGTAGTGATCTGCTAGTCTACCAGTTATAATGTACTAGTTATACAGTAGTGATCTGCTAGCCTACCAGTTATAATGTACTAGTTATACAGTGGTGATCTGCTAGCCTACCAGTTATAATGTACTAGTTATACAGTAGTGATCAAGGGTTGGAACCGGTTCAAGGAAATGAACAGAAAGCCACAACATAATGACATTTTTCAAAGAATGAAATGGAACAGGGAACGAAAGTGATCTATACAGTTCCGGAACAGAACTGTTATTTTAAATGAATGGGAACTGGTTAACCGGTTATTTTATGTTGCAGACATTTCCTTCCGGTCCCACAAAAAAACGCAACAAAGAGCCTTTGCAAAGCCCTCACTCTGTCACTCAGGAACTTATTCCAGTGTCTGCATGTCAGCTGAAAATCTTTACCTGTGTCTGTGCTTGTTTAGGCTACCTGCCCCTCCCCCCTCTGAAGCACAGGCTACTGTAGCCCCTCCCCCCTCTGAATCACAGGCTACTGTAGCCCATCCCCCCTCTGAAGAACAGTCTACTGTAGCCCCTCCCCCTCTGAAGAACAGTCTACTGTAGCCCCTCCCCCCTCTGAATCACAGGCTACTGTAGCCCCTCCCCACTCTGAAGCACAGGCTACTGTAGCCCCTCCCCACTCTGAAGATAGGGAGATACATTTACATTTACATTTAAGTCATTTAGCAGACGCTCTTATCCAGAGCGAGATACTTTTTATTAGTTAGAGAAGAATGGATTCAATTTGTCAATTGTAGTTAAGGATACTATAGGCCTAGTTATCACATTTCACGGTGCATTTATTAACTACAAAAAGATAAGACGTGCTTTTAATTCTGCTGCCGCTCTGCACACACACAAGCTTCTTAGATAGCTAGCTCAAAGGACATTCAAAGTTTATTTTTATAATTTTATTACCCCTTTTTTATCCCCTTTTTCGTAGTACCCAATTGGTAGTTACAGTCTTGTCTCATCGCTGCAACTCCCGTACAGACTCGGGAGAGGCAAAGGTCAAGAGCCACGCGTCCTCCGAAACACAACCCAACCAAGCCGCACTGCTTCTTGACACAATGCACATCCAACCCGGAAGCCAGCCGCACCAATCAAGTTCCTCCATAGGAGCCGCTCCTCTTAGGTATAATTCTGTGGATCTAATTCAGATAATGCATGTCGTAAAATGCCCAGCGCTTCAAGCCAAGCCTCCTCCTCCTCATCCCTCTCTCCCCACCCTCAAAATGTCAGTCTCAGCTCACTGGTCACCATAGCAACACCCACCCGTAGCACGCACTCCAGCAGGTATATTTCACTGGTCATCCCCAAAGCCAACACTTCCTTTGGCCGCCTTTCCTTACAGTTATCTGCTGCCAATGATTGGGAAGAATTTCAAAAATCACTGAAGCTGGAGTCTTATATCTCCCTCTCTAACTTTAAGCATCAGCTGTCAGAGCAGCTTACCGATCACTGTACCTGTACACAGCCCATCTGTAAATAGCCCACCCAACTACCTCATCCCCATATTATTACTTACCCTCTTGCTCTTTTGCACCCCAGTATCTCTACTTGCACATCATCATCATCATCATCTGCACATCTATCACTCCAGTGTTAATTCTAAATTGTAATTATTTCGCCTCTAGGGCCTATTTATTGCCTTATATATTGCCAGCAACTAGCTTGCCGGCTCCGTCCTCACTGATTGGTGTAAACAACTAGCTTGCCGGCTCCGTCCGCACTGATTGGTGTAAACAACTAGCTTGTCGGCTCCGTCCGCACTGATTGGTGTAAATAACTAGCTTGCCGGCTCCGTCCGCACTGATTGGTGTAAACAACTAGCTTGCCGGCTCTGTCCGCACTGATTGGTGTAAACAACTAGCTTGTCGGCTCCGTCCGCACTGATTGGTGTAAATAACTAGCTTGCCGGCTCCGTCCGCACTGATTGGTGTAAACAACTAGCTTGCCGGCTCTGTCCGCACTGATTGGTGTAAACAACTAGCTTGTCGGCTCCGTACGCACTGATTGGTGTAAATAACTAGCTTGCCGGCTCCGCCCGCACTGATTGGTGTAAACATCTAGCTTGCCGGCTCCGTCCGCACTGATTGGTGAAGTCATTTAATGAGCTAAATGTGTAAACAACTTTTGATTTCACAGGTTTCAAAGGAACAGAAAGGAACGATATAAACCGGTACTTTTTTATGGTTCAAACCGGTTCAGAACTTTATATTGTTGGTCAGAACAATAGAACGGAAACAAAACAAAATGGTGGTTCTATTCAGAATGAAACGATTGTAAAATAACTGGTAGTAATACCAGTGTCTTACCGTGCTGTGTGTTGGGGCTAAGGAGGTCTGTACAGAGCTGTTCTGTGGTGATTCCCAGGGCCTTGCAGACCTCCTCTCTGCTGTAGGGCTCAGGGTGCAGCACCTCAGCCACCAGCCGCAGCATCTCCTCCAGAGAGGCCTCCAGCTCTGCCTGCACCTGGGACAGCTTCAGCAGCCGGCCCCACTCTAGCCCCCGAGCCTTCGCCAACATCTGAGGAAGACCATAGAGTTATTTAAATCATACAGGAGACGGCTTCAGCAGGCGGCCTCACTCCAGGTCCCCTCGCTCTGGCCAGAATCTGAGTTGAGAACACAGTTCAAATCATTCTGGGGTGGCAGGTAGCCTGGTTGTTTGCGCGTTGGGCCAGTAACCGAAAGACTGCTAGATCAAATCCCCCGAGACTGACAAGGTAAAAATCTGCCGTTCTGCCCCTGAACAAGGCAGTTAACCCACTGTTCCTAGGCCGTCATTGAAAATAAGAATTTGTTCTTAACTGACTTGCCTAGTTAAATAAAGGTTTAAAAAATCATAAAAAAATAAAAATAATCACAGTGTTTTGAGGTAAATGCGCACTCTAAGTTGTATCACATCCCTTCTCATTTCAGCTGATTACAATTTGTTTTGATGTACTAGCAGGACAAAACCTTTGAGTGCTTGCTAAGTCATAACATGTGTTGAACGTTCTCTACCAGGCATCTCTAGTGGCATTTGTCATATTCTATTTATTTCTACGATGTTGACAACACCAATATCAATTGGGAGCCGCTGTAATAATAATAATAATAATAATAATAATATTAATTAACCTTGGTGGCTATGCGACACTCGACCACCCGGATGTTGAAGTGAGACGTAGCAGCCTTGTTCATCTCCACGCAGCAGTTAGAGATGACGAACACTGCTCCTTCAGGGAGACGTACGTCAGACGCCCGCAGAGGGTGGAACTCAATCAGCTTGGCCTGGGACAACGACAAAGAGACAGATCGAGAACTAATAACAAGCACTAACAAACTAGAGAATATAGTAACTGTACAGAAGTTCATTAAACTGTTTAACTTATTAAAACACAGCAGCAGCACCACACACTAATACACGCTAATAAACACCAATACACGCTAATAAACACTAATACACACTAATACACACTAATAAACACTAATACACACTAACACACACTAATAAGCACTCCCTGGTATACAGAATGTGTGTGTGTGTGTGTGTGTGTGTGTGTATGTGTGTTTGATTACAGTTCCTTCCTTTGCCAGTGTGTGTGTGTGTGTGTGTGTGTGTGTGTGTGTGTGTATGTGTGTGTATGTTTGCCTACAGTTCCTTCCTCTGCCAGGAATGAGATGGACTGGTCCATGCCCCCACCCTCAGTGCCAATGTAGCGCTCACACTTGGCTGAAATCTCCGCCAGCGCCACCTGGTGGACAGAAAAGGGAACAGTCTATGTCTACTGTTTAGCTTATCAGACTTTACAGCAATATTCATTAACACACTTCTGGCTCAGCAACATGGTGCATCAAAGTGTTGACAGAAATACAACTCCTAAAAATAATTGAAATACATTTGACATTGATCTTGTCTCAGCAATTCATGATCTGAATCTTGTCTCAGCAATTCATGATCTGAATCTTGTCTCGGCAATTCATGATCTGAATCTTGTCTGGGCATATAATATTCTAGAGTGTTGTTTTTAACAAACTGCAGTAGGTTACCCGAGACATTCACTGAATACATGCCTCTGTACTGTACTACCTTGTTGAGGGACTTGTGGTTAACCTCCATAGTGAGGAGCGCAGCACAGCAGACCAGGGCACTGGAGCTGGACAGGCCTGAGCTAGCCGGGATGGTCCCGTCCACAACACACTTCATCCCAGACAGAGGAACCTTCCCTAGGTGCTCCTGGTGAGGACGATGATGATGATGACGATGATATAACACCATGTTGAACAATGCCTCATGTTTATGTTTGATATGGTTAATACTGTAGCAACATGATAGATAGATAGATTATAGATAGATAGATAGATAGATAGATAGATAGATAGATAGATAGGACAGACAAAGTTGATATGACGAAGATGAAGAAGAACAGTAGAATAGAACAACATGAAGAAGAACAGTAGAATAGAACAACAGGAAGAAGAACAGCAGAATAGAACAACAGGAAGAAGAAGAACAGCAGAATAGAACAACAGGAAGAAGAACAGTAGAATAGAACAACAGGAAGAAGAACAGTAGAATAGAACAACAGGAAGAAGAACAGTAGAATAGAACAACAGGAAGAAGAACAGCAGAATAGAACAACAGGAAGAAGAACAGCAGAATAGAACAACAGGAAGAAGAACAGCAGAATAGAACAACAGGAAGAAGAACAGCAGAATAGAACAGTAGAATAGAACAACAGGAAGGACATATACAGGATATTAAAGTAATTACCAGAGTCTACATGACTCACCTGAATCCCTTTCACCCCACAGAGAAAGTAATAGTACCACTGAGGATTGTCCTTGTCTATCTCAATATCTTCTGAAGAGACTGTGAAGTCCCTGTAAAAAAAAAAACACATACCATTTTATGATTTTGAGAGAGCCGTCTCTAATGAAATAACATTTGATAGTTAATCCAATACAGTCGTCAATTCGTCTAGATGGGCAGCAAATCAAGACAGATTCTGGAAGATCCTTACATATGATGAGTATAGGTGAATTGCATGTGCATAAAAAGCTTGGTGTGGAGATTATTTGGCAGATCTTACTTGTATTTAGGTTCTGTGTTGGCCAGGTAGATTTTCTTGGAATCATTGACAGTGACAGCAGCCAGAATACTCTGCTCAATAGCCATTGGGAGCACAGCATAACCACAGTAGTCAATGTGTTCTCCTAACAGTAATGAATAAAGAAAGACAATGTTTGAGTTTACGGTTACGATTTAGAGCTAGCCCTTGTGAAGGATCACATTGATATATTTTTTTCCTGTACATCACTGGTCTTTTTACTGTATTTATGGATTTCTGCGTTATAATAGCATAGCTATATAGATATGAAATTTGTTTACATACCTATTAGATTGACTCTTCCAGGAGCTTGCGCATAAAAAAGAGGAGCTTCTCCATACTTTTTCTCGAAGGCCTCTTTCAGATTTTGCAACCTAGGAATACAATACATCGGGGAAATTGCAAATGACTGCCCAATTCAAGGAGTGATTTGAGGAGTTTAAAAAAACAGTCTTACTTTACTGTAGCCTACTATAAAATGTTTAATACATGCATGGATAGTTTTAGCAACTGTAATTACCCGTACTATTTCGAAAATTATCAAGATAACTCACCTTTTATTTGCACTTATCAGAATCTTTGTCTTTGGCGGGTGTGCTGCCATTTTTTCAAACCAAATACCAGTTCTTACCGGTTGGTTTTAGACTATTGTTAAATCACCAAATCTAATTGCAACTAGATCTATCTGGCGTACTGTACTGAGGAAAAATATAGAAACACACCTAATACTATCAGCTGACTTGTCACACGAGAGTCCCGGATATTATTGAAAAGCTGATCTACGACCAGCTCTTCCCGCCAAAACCACTACCTCAAACGCTTTCTGTTAAACAAAGTAACTGTTTCTAGACCAGCTGTAAACACATTCATTGTAACGAAACGTAACAATACGGAAGAGTAGGAAAGGACCAGTTCAAAGGAATCACGATTCACGCTCATGTTCACGCTGCGCAGCAAGGCATTGATTGCGGATGACGTAATAGCTAGTATCTTTGCTGCGACTGTCTGCTGCCACTAGCAAGGTTGCTATCGATCTAGCTAGCTTCGTAGTAAAGATGTCTGATATGGAAGATGACTTCATGTGCGATGATGAAGAGGATTATGATCTGGTAAACTCCTCAGAAGTAAATATATATGGATATTGTAGCTGATTACCATATACAACTTGTTTAGCTAGCTAGCTAATCAGCGTAAACATTCCATGTTGCACTCCACTTAGTAGCTAGCTAGCTAGCAGCTGAACTAGCTGTTGATGGTTCTCCCATCATTGACAGCTAACTGTTAGCTAGTTAGCCAGCTATGTCTCTAATGATTAGTTCAGTTACTATTGCAAGTTTCAACTAATTGTTGTTAAACCTTTTGCACCGTTAAATGATCCAGCTGTTCGCTTCACAAATCACCAAAACAACACATATCATGAGCTAGCTAGCTGAATATCAATAGGTGGGTGTTGATCTTGTAAACTGCAGTGATGATGAATTGTGTGATTTCAGGAATACTCAGAGGACAGCAACTCTGAGCCCAATGTTGATTTGGAGAATCAATACTACAATTCAAAGGCCCTAAAGGAGGATGACCCCAAAGCAGCTCTCAGCAGCTTCCAGAAGGTTAGTTATCACACACACACATACATCACCGCAGGCTGGTGAGGGGAGGACGGCTCATAATAATGGCTGGAATGGAGTAGTATCAAACCATGTATTTGTAATGATACCATTCTGGGCATTACTAGAAGCCTGTCCTCTCCAATTAAGGTGCCAGCAGCCACCTGTGGCAATCCTTTGCTTCTACACCTGCATTGCTTGCTGTTTGGGGTTTCAGGCTGGGGGTTTCTGTACAGCACTTTGAGATATCAGCTGATGTAAGAAGGGATTTATATAAATACATTTGAAATGCTTCTTTCTTACACCAGGTCTTAGAGCTGGAGGGTGAGAAAGGAGAATGGGGTTTCAAAGCCTTGAAACAGATGATTAAGATTAACTTCAAACTGGTAAGCAGCAGACATGACAGTAAATATGCTGTAGCATATATATATATATATATTCAATATTTAGAAAATATATTCTTCATTGTGCTAAATATTTGATCAAATTTGTTCATGTTTTGTAAAGAACTGCTACCATCTCGTACTGCCTAAATTAGCATTTGATTTTTTTTTTTTTTTTTTGTCTTTTTCCCTCCAGACAAATTTCCCTGAAATGATGAACAGGTACAAGCAGCTGTTGACATACATCCGGAGTGCAGTTACAAGAAACTATTCTGAAAAATCCATCAATTCCATCCTTGATTATATCTCAACGTCAAAGCAGGTAATGTTTGTGACATTTTAAGAACGAACAATGGTGCACAGAATCAAGCATAAATCTGAGCTGTATTGAATTATGGAAAAGTGTCTCAACTCTTAGGGTTGGTTCTCAATACCCTGATTTAAAGCTAGTCCTGGACGTATATGCATGCAAAATTGAGAATCTCCTGAATGTGGGGTTTCCGGGTAGCGCAGAGGTCTAAGGCACTGCAGTGCCACCAGAGAATCTGGGATCGAGCCCAGGCTCTGTCGCAGCCGGCCGTGACCGGGAGGTCCATGGAGCGACGCACAATTGGCCCAGCGTCGTCCAGGTTAGGGAGGGTTTGGTGGGCAGGGATATCCTTGTCTCACCGCGCACTAGCGACTCCTGTGGCGGGCCGGGCACAGTGCACGCTGACCAGATCGCTAGGTGCACGGTGTTTCCTCCGACACATTGGTACGGCTGGCTTCTGGATTGGATGCGCGCTGTGTCAAGAAGCAGTGCGGCTTGGTTGGGTTGTGTTTCGGAGGACGCACGGCTCTCGACCTTCGCCTCTCCCGAGTCCGTACGGGAGTTGCAGCGATGAGACAAGACTGTAACTACTACCAATTGGATACCACGAAATTGGGGAGAAAAAAAGAGAAAACCTCCTGAATGTAAACATTGTGCAGAGGGCCTACTTGACTTCTTTATTTATTTTCAGATGGACTTGCTGCAAGAGTTTTATGAAACAACGTTGGATGCATTAAAGGATGCCAAAAACGACAGGCTTTGGTTTAAAACCAACACTAAAGTATGCTTGATTTTAAAACTTTTCATATAATGTCATTGATTCTATCCACAATATCATAATTTTTTTAATGCAATCCAAAAAACTTGTGTGGCATATAATTTTTATGGAGACACTGAGGTTGATACTTGTGTAATTTAGTTTCATTCCTTACTCCTCCTTGTCCTATGCTTTAGCTTGGGAAGTTGTACCTGGAGAGAGAAGAGTATGGTAAGCTTCAGAAGATCCTGAGGCAGCTGCACCAGTCCTGTCAGGTGAAGAAACACTCCTCATCAATGCAATCAGAGGTTTTCACAGAGGTCTTTACAGAGGTTTTACCACCAAATCTTATTCAGCATTATAACATCATAATGAAAAAACATTCTTGTGTGTTCTTAGTGACAATAGATCATTGGAATCATATTGTATGATTGTAGCCTGGTCTGAGATCTGTTTGTACTGTTTGGACAACTCCTATGGCTGTTGTCGTGACCACAGGAGGCAAGAGAACACAAACAGATCTGACGCTGGGCTAGTATGATTGTGGAATCATTGTGGAAATCTAGAATGCCCTGTTCGTCCTCAAGTGTCTGTGTGAAATTATCTCTCAAGTATTTGTCCCATGTTCTGCCTTGGTGTATAGACGGATGATTAGTATTTGTCCCATGTTCTGTCTTGGTGTATAGACGGATGATTAGTATTTGTCCCATGCTTTGTCTTGGTGTATAGACGGATGATTAGTATTTGTCCCATGTTCTGTCTTGGTGTATAGACGGATGATTAGTATTTGTCCCATGCTTTGTCTTGGTGTATAGACGGATGATTAGTATTTGTTCCATGTTCTGTCTTGGTGTATAGACGGATGATTAGTATTTGTCCCATGCTTTGTCTTGGTGTATAGACGGATGACGGTGAGGATGACCTGAAGAAAGGCACCCAGCTCTTGGAGATCTATGCTCTGGAGATCCAGATGTACACGGCCCAGAAGAACAACAAGAAGCTGAAGGCGCTTTATGAACAGTCTCTACACATCAAGTCTGCCATCCCTCACCCTCTCATCATGGGAGTCATCAGAGGTAGACACATCTCTACCTTAACTATATAACCACGTCTCTACCTTAACTATATAACCACGTCTCTACCTACACCTTAACTATATAACCACGTCTCTACCTTAACTATATAACCACGTCTCTACCTTAACTATATAACCACGTCTCTACCTTAACTATATAACCACGTCTCTACCTACACCTTAACTATATAACCACGTCTCTACCTTAACTATATAACCACGTCTCTACCTTAACTATATAACCACGTCTCTACCTTAACTATATAACCACGTCTCTACCTTAACTATATAACCACGTCTCTACCTACACCTTAACTATATAACCACGTCTCTACCTTAACTATATAACCACGTCTCTACCTTAACTATATAACCACGTCTCTACCTTAACTATATAACCACGTCTCCACCTTAACTATATAACCACGTCTCTACCTTAACTATATAACCACGTCTCTACCTACACCTTAACTATATAACCACGTCTCTACCTACACCTTAACTATATAACCACGTCTCTACCTTAACTATATAACCACGTCTCTACCTTAACTATATAACCACGTCTCTACCTTAACTATATAACCACGTCTCTACCTTAACTATATAACCACGTCTCTACCTTAACTATATAACCACGTCTCTACCTACACCTTAACTATATAACCACGTCTCTACCTTAACTATATAACCACGTCTCTACCTACACCTTAACTATATAACCACATCTCTACCTTAACTATATAACCACGTCTCTACCTACACCTTAACTATATAACCACGTCTCTACCTTAACTATATAACCATGTCTCTACCTTAACTATATAACCACGTCTCTACCTTAACTATATAACCACGTCTCTACCTACACCTTAACTATATAACCACGTCTCTACCTACACCTTAACTATATAACCACGTCTCTACCTTAACTATATAACCACGTCTCTACCTTAACTATATAACCACGTCTCTACCTTAACTATATAACCACGTCTCTACCTTAACTATATAACCACGTCTCTACCTTAACTATATAACCACGTCTCTACCTTAACTATATAACCACGTCTCTACCTTAACTATATAACCACATCTCTACCTTAACTATATAACCACGTCTCTACCTACACCTTAACTATATAACCACGTCTCTACCTTAACTATATAACCACGTCTCTACCTTAACTATATAACCACGTCTCTACCTTAACTATATAACCACATCTCTACCTACACCTTAACTATATAACCACGTCTCTACCTACACCTTAACTGCTTAACTATATAACCCAGACACATTCAAGGGCTCTTTCTCAAGAGTTTTCCCTTATTTTCTGGCATCCTCTCTCCTCTCCTCTTTCTCAAAACGTATTGGAGAAAGAAGATCCAAGGTCTCTCCTCTGTGACCTCGTCCTCCAATGAATGTTAAGTAGGAGGCGAGTAGAGAGGATCCTTAGTCAGGACCATGTTATCCGGTCTCTTGTTTTTCTTTTCTCCAGAGTGTGGAGGTAAAATGCATTTGAGAGAAGGGGAGTTTGAGAAGGCTCACACAGACTTCTTCGAGGCGTTTAAGAACTACGATGAATCAGGAAGTCCTCGACGGACCACCTGTCTAAAGTACCTGGTGTTGGCCAACATGCTGATGAAGTCTGGAATTAACCCTTTCGACTCACAGGAGGTATGAAACATCTCATTAGTGATAAGAGATGAATCCCCCGACCCCGATATCATCATTATTATTATTATTTATTTTTTAAACCAACTAGTCCTAGAATAACTTTTTCAATGAAGGTGGGAAAAATTGTTTTTATTGATTCATCTCTATAGTACAGACTTTTTAGAGTTTGCTTATGTAAAGAGGTCCTAAACATATTGTATTAAGGAGCCTATCACAATATATTAACCTGCTCATAAAGTAAATGACTCCAGAAGGTTCCTATTTTAGTGATCATGGTGTATTGGTACAGTTTCCACGGCGTTGGGAGTATCTTTCCTCATGCTGACATTTGTTCCTCTTAGGCTAAACCCTATAAAAATGATCCAGACATCCTTGCAATGACTAACTTGGTCAGGTAAGACTGCATCTCATTCACTATTACAATCTAACTTTTCTTTGGAAGTGTTTTTGCTTTGGCTGTTTGTCTACACATGGTCTGTTACACAAACGGTTTGATTATTGAATGCAAACTACTGTTAACCCCCAACCCCCCCCCCCCCCCCCAGTTCCTACCAGAACAATGACATCACAGAGTTTGAGAAGATCCTGAAAACCAATCACAGTAACATAATGGATGATCCGTTCATAAGGGAACATATAGAAGGTGTGGTTTAGACGTCACTTTCAGCTTGATGTATTTTCCGTTAATGTTACTTCATTAGTAAGTTAGTAAACGTGCTTTTAACAAGTTATAAATCAGTATACCTGAAGGCAGGTCAAAGTGTTACATGAAAGTTCCTTCTATTTAATCATTGATTTTCTTGATTTTTTTGTCTTTCAGAGTTATTACGAAATATAAGGACGCAAGTACTTATCAAATTAATCAAGCCTTACACGAGAATACACATACCTTTTATGTCCAAGGTAAGATCTATCTCTAACATTTAATATTTTATTTTGAATTAAAAAATATATATATTTTCTCTAAATTTTTGAAGTTTTATAAATAAACTTTTTTTTTTTGGTCTCCTTCAGGAATTAAACATTGATGTCTGTGACGTGGAAAGCCTTCTAGTTCAATGCATTCTAGACGGGTAAATTGCATGTTGATACCAGGATTATTGTAGAACTTTTAAATGCACTATAAGTTGTTTTAAAAAAACAAACAAATGAATTTACCATAATTGACCTTGTATTTCTTTCCGATACCTGTCAGCACGATCAACGGCCGTATCGACCAAGTCAACCAACTGTTGGAGCTGGATCACCAGAAGAGGAACGGCGCCCGATACATGGCTTTAGATAAATGGACGAATCAGCTGAATACTCTCAACCAGGCCATCGTCAGCAAACTGGCCTAGTCAGTAGTGTAACTGAAAAAAGGTTACTAATTCGATGTTGCGGGCGGAGGAGGGGGGGGGAGGGGGTATATCCACATGAGTAGTGAGTTAACCCAATTCACCTCATTTACAGTAGCAGTAAGCTTCCTTTTCAAGATGACCGTAATAGATTGATGATCTCCACAGCTTCCAATATCAATCTTACAGTCACTTCTAGTTATGTAACTGATTATTTAAAAGGTAGAAGTCGGAGGTGCCAGTTACCCAGCTTGTGTTTCTTGGCCTAGGGCCACTTTACTGGTCACAGATTAATAGTCCTGGACTAAGAAGCATGTTCAATGAGAGCTACGCTTAATCGGTGTCCGGGAAACCGGTCCCTAGTGTCCGGAAACCAACAGAGAGAAGACTGTAAAATCCATTTCCTATAGTGAAGCATGTCCGTTCTACCACAGTATTGCCCGCTTCTAAGGAAATGTGAATACACAAATGTATTGAAGTATTAATGATGGTGAGCAGTGAGAACGTTTCATGTCAAAATCAGCATGACTTTTTTTCTGCAAGATGTTCGCTGTACAGTCTTTCATAAAATGGAGCTCCAGATTTCATATGGTACATTGTTGTGATACTGTTAAAGACACATATTAGCTTTTGTTTTGTTACTGAAATAAAAAGGTAATTGTTGCTTCACTCTAACTTTTTAATGTTCTTTTTTTAATTTATTTTTTACAAATCATGTGGAGCCAGCCGGTGACTAATCTGTAAATATCACATAGCAACAACCAGGGGTGTAATGGTGAAGCGGGCATACCCTAATTTTGCCAAAAATGTACCATGCCCGTCTGCCCGGCGAAGGAAAAAAAATATTTGACAAGCAGTGACATACAGTGCATTCGAAAAGTATTCAGACCCCTTGACTTTCTTCACATTTTGTGACGTTACAGCCTCATTCAAAAATTGATTAAATACATTTTTGTTCCTCATCAATCTACACACAATACTCCATAATGACAGATTTGTATATTTTTTTTAAAATAATTTATATATTTTTTTAACTGCAATATAACATTTACATAAGTATTCAGACCCTTTACTCAGTACTTTGTTGAAGCACCTTTGTCAGCGATTACAGCCTCGAGTATTCTTTGGTATGACGCTACAAGCTTGGCATACCTGTAGTCCAGGTATGCCACTACAGGTATGACCTGCCTTGCTGATAGTGTTGTGAAGAAGGCAGAGCAACGCTTTATTATAGACAGACTTCTCCCCATCTTAGCTACTGTTGTATCAATATGTTTTGACCATGACAGTTAACAATCCAGGGTTACTCCAAGCAGTTTAGTCACCTCAACTTGCTCAATTTCCACATTATTCATTATGAGATTTAGTTGAGGTTTAAGGTTTAGTGAATGATTTGTCCCAAATACAATGCTTTTATTTTTGGAAATATTTAGGATTAACTTATTCCTTGCATTATTCATTATGAGATTTAGTTGAGGTTTAAGGTTTAGTGAATGATTTGTCCCAAATACAATGCTTTTATTTTTGGAAATATTTAGGATTAACTTATTCCTTGCCACCCACTCTGAAAGTAACTGCAGCTCTTTGTTAAACGTTGCTGTCATTTCAGTCGCCGTAGTAGCTGACGTGTATAGCGTTGTATCTGGTCAAACACAATGTTTTCCCGAAGGTTGCTAAGGGTTGGTAACAGGCTGATTGGTCGGCTATTTGAGCCAGCAAAGGGGACTTTACTATTCTTCGCTAGCGGAATGACTTTTAGCTTCTCTCCGGGCCTGAGGACACCCTTTCCTGTAGGCTTAAATTGAAGATGTGGCTCTATTATCCGCTATTATCCTCAGTAATTTTCCATCCAGGTTGTCAGACCCCGCTGGCTTGTCATTCTCTGAAAGACCATTTTTTTCACCTCTTCCACACTCACTTTACAGAGTTAAAAATGTCAATGTTTGTCTTTCATAATTTGGTCAGATATACTTGGTGTAGTGTCAGCGTTGGTTGTTTGCATGTTATGCCTAAATTTGCTAATCTTGCCAATAAAAAAAATCATGACAGAAGTTGGCCATATCAATGGGTTTTGTGATGAATGAGCCAACTGATTCAATGAAGGATGGAGCTGAATTTGCCAGTTCTTCCCAAAATATAATTTAAGGTGCTCCAAAAATGTTAATTATCATTCTTTATATCATTGATTTTTGTTTAATAGTGTAGTTTCTTTTTATTTAGTTTAGTCACATGATTTCTCAATTTGCAGTACATTTGGGCTGACAGACTTATATGCCATACCTTTTGACTCAAACTTCTTGTATGACCTCTTATACACTGTATTAGGCCCAGCCTTTGGAACGTTGGTTTTCCTACATATGGCTACTATATTGTGATCACGACATCCCATGGATTTGGATACTGCTTTAAAAACAAATTTCTCCAGCTTTAGTAAAGATTTGACGTTGATGATTTCATTCCTGTACTGTTTGTAAATACCCTCCCTGTTAGGTTGACTGTCAACCTCAACCAGGTTGCAGACACTGGTTACAGTTTGAAGTTTTTTCTTGAGTCGGCAGCTTGACGAAAGCCAGTCAATATTTAAATCACCCAGAAAATATACCTCTTTGTTGATATCACATAGATTATCAAGCATTTTACACATATTATCCAGATACTGACTGTTAGCACTTGGTGATCTATAGCAGCTTCCCACCAGAATGGGCTTTAGGTGAGGCAGATGAACCTGTAGCCATATTACTTCAACAGTATTTAACATGAGATCCTCTCTAATCTTTACAGGAATGTGGCTCTGAATATAGACCGCAACATCTCCACCATTAGCATTTCTATATTTTCTGTAAATGTTATAACCTTGTATTTACTTTTCTGCTCTTTTGCACACCACTATTTCTACTTGCACATCACCATCTGCTCATCTATCACTCCAGTGTTAATCTGCTAAATTGTAATTACTTCGCTACCATGGCCTATTTATTGCCTTACCTTCTCATGCCATTTGCACACACTGTATATAGACTTTATTTTTTTTCTCTTTTTTTCTATTGTGTTATAAAAAACAAGACTGTACGCTTGTTTATTCCATATGTAACACTGTGTTGTTGTTTGTGTCGCACTGCTTTGCTTTATCTTGGCCAGGTCACAGTTGTAAATGAAAACATGTTCTCAACTAGCCTACCTGGTTAAATAAAGATGAAATGAAATAAAATTGTATTGCTACCACTGTATCATCAAAGGTATTATCTAAGTGAGTTTCAGAGATAGTCAGAATATGAATGGCATCTGTTACAAGCAAGTTACAGAAGTAGACATGCTCATGTTATTTATATTGGAGCTGATAGTGCACGGTGAGCTGTACACAGTGGACATCCTGCTAGGGCACACCGCCTCAGTGTTAACAGTGGACTTCCTGCTAGGGCACACCGCCTCAGTGCTAACAGTGGACTTCCTGCTAGGGCACACCGCCTCAGTGTTAACAGTGGACTTCCTGCTAGGGCACACCGCCTCAGTGTTAACAGTGGACTTCCTGCTAGGGCACACCGCCTCAGTGTTAACAGTGGACTTCCTGCTAGGGCACACCGCCTCAGTGTTAACAGTGGACTTCCTGCTAGGGCACACCGCCTCAGTGTTAACAGTGGACTTCCTGCTAGGGCACACCGCCTCAGTGCTAACAGTATAACTCTGGTTCATAGTCACACGATTACTGCATACAATAGCTGTAGTATCAACAGAGGTATGCAGGGCAGTTAGGGGGACATAAATTAGGTTACTACAATTGTGTCTTCCAACGCCCCCTGGTGTAATGTACAATTGCTGAAGCATTATGACAACTCAATGACACAGTGGGAGGGATTAACTGAGCTGGGCTTGGGTCATTGATAAGTCCTTGTTTCAAAGCATACTTGAAATGTGTGGACAGAGTTCCAGGAGCCAAGATAATTTGGATGGACTCCGTTATTCCTGTAGAGTATCTTCTGTTTACAGAAGGTGTCAGAGTTATCTATAAAAGTGATTCCAAAAGAGCTACAGTAATCTTTTAGCCAGGTGTATAATGCCAGTAGCCAGGTGTATAATGCCAGTAGCCAGGGGTATAATGCCAGTAGCCAGGTGTATAATGCCAGTAGCCAGGTGTATAATGCCAGTAGCCAGGTGGATAATGCCAGTAGCCAGGTGGATAATGCCAGTAGCCAGGTGTATAATGCCAGTAGCCAGGTGTATAATGCCAGTAGCCAGGTGTATAATGCCAGTAGCCAGGGGTATAATGCCAGTAGCCAGGTGTATAATGCCAGTAGCCAGGTGTATAATGCCAGTAGCCAGGTGGATAATGCCAGTAGCCAGGTGTATAATGCCAGTAGCCAGGGGTATAATGCCAGTAGCCAGGTGGATAATGCTAGTAGCCAGGTGTATAATGCCAGTAGCCAGGTGTATAATGCCAGTAGCCAGGTGGATAATGCCAGTAGCCAGGTGTATAATGCCAGTAGCCTGCTGAATCTTTTACACCCACGGCCCAACGATGGTATCGTACCTGAAATGATTTGCTGTTTTTTTTTTGTATCTTTCAGTGATAAAATCAGTTCTTTAAAATATTTGTTTTTGTCCTGAAAATCACATTTTTTTCAATAGAAAAACAAACATTGGATGTTCTAAGTCTACAACCACATCAGGAGACCACTTTTGATATCTGGGAAAATTCTACGAAATGTAGATTTTTTTGTGTAGTTGCCCTTTTAATTCAACTGGTCAGGCTCCTAGCACTGTTGATTGGTTAGGGGTGTTCCTGTAGCACACATGAGATGGAGTCTGCAAAACAAATTACCACTGGATTGATGCAAATAATCATGATATCATTCTGCCAGGAAAACACAGGCTACTTTGTAGCTAGTTAACATCTAATTGAGAAGGTTTTCCTGTTCCTTCATTGTTTGAAACCTGGATATTTTGCTTCATATTAGGAGGCATGTCTTACTTTGCTTCAAAGTAGCCTGTTGCCAAAAAAACATTATAGAAACGTGGAGGGAATTATTTTATAAAGACCTCCTCGTATGCCTAGAGGGAATTATTTTATAAAGACCTCCTCGTATGCCTAGAGGGAATTATTTTATAAAGACCTCCTCATATGCCTAGAGGGAATTATTTTATAAAGACCTCCTCGTATGCCTAGAGGGAATTATTTTATAAAGACCTCCTCGTATGCCTAGAGGGAATTATTTTATAAAGACCTCCTCATATGCCTAGAGGGAATTATTTTATAAAGACCTCCTCGTATGCCTAGAGGTAATTATTTTATGAAGACCTCATATGCATGGAGGGAATTATTTTATAAAGACCTCCTCGTATGCAGGGAGGTAATTATTTTATAAAGATCTCCTCGTATGCATGGAGGGAATTATTTTATAAAGATCTCCTCGTATGCATGGAGGGAATTATTTTATAAAGACCTCCTCGTATGCAGGGAGGTAATTATTTTATAAAGACCTCCTCGTATGCATGGAGGGAATTATTTTATAAAGATCTCCTCGTATGCATGGAGGGAATTATTTTATAAAGACCTCCTCGTATGCAGGGAGGTAATTATTTTATAAAGACCTCCTCGTATGCAGGGAGGTAATTATTTTATAAAGATCTCCTCGTATGCATGGAGGGAATTATTTTATAAAGACCTCCTCGTATGAGCTCTCTTGTTCTATTGGTTTTCAAATCAACTTTCTATAATTGTTTAGCAGCCAATGGCGTTATCCTAGTCGTATTATCAACCCGTGATAATGGTTGCATCTTCAGATCTTCCCTCTTTCTATGTCTAAAGGATATTTCCATCTCTGTCCATGAAACCGCTCATATGTGTAGTACACGGGGTGTTTTCCTTCAAATCGCATTTTTTTGGGACATTTGCGCATATAGTCCTATTGCCTTGTGCACATTGCTGCGTTAAAAATGTGAAGAAATAATAGCCTATCGACATTTTCAACTTAACATTCTGATCTGTTCCATCAGCCTTATTAATTGATAGAGTATAGGCTAACTACACTACTTTGATAGGCATAGTGGGGATTAAGAAGTGAGTATATGCAATGCCCACAAAAACATTTGTTGATACCTGCCTTTACACGAGGAAAGAAGCAACTAGTCGAGGTTGAGTTGGAGAAGAAACTTCAAATTCAAGAATACACGTTGAGAGGGTGTAAGAAATTGTATAAGATACTGGTAACTTGTTTTAACCACTTCTCAACATAAGCTATAACTTGGCACAACATCCACCCATCCCCCACTATACCCCCACATTTTGTACCTTGTTAAGTAACCACAGACCCACATACTCAACCCTCCCCCATGAATAGGACTCTGTTAAAACAGATGCACATGCATTCTGCTCAAGGATGAGACTTTAAGACAATGAACTGTGGGAAGGGCCAATGGAAACGTCGACATCAGGCCGAACAGGATTACCCACGACCCAGATCGACCAATCGGAAGGCCAGACTACCAGATCAACCTACTTTGCTAGTTGCCTATATAATCTGTATGTACTGTTTAGAGCCCGCTCTTCTCCGAAGATTCCATAAGAATCAGACAGAAAGGGGCCGTGCGCGCTTTTGCCTGATATCTTTACACTTGAATAAAACGGCCTTATTATAAAATTATCCACCTCGTCCTATGTCTCCACTTGGTCTCCTGTCTCCAGTAAACGTTTTATCAACAAGGGTAATTGGAAGTCTCATGCTGAAATACTCCTTGCTGGACAGTGTTATGTCTATTGACTTTCTCATTGCTCCCGAGGGAGACACCTGCGAGACAAGACAAAATGGTTGCCATATGCTGTGCCTTCGTCAATCTGAATGACCGTTGTGCCATTTGAGTAGAGAGCACCTTCACCTGAATGACGGGAGTAGCAATGACTGCTGATTAAACAGAAACACAGTTTCACAGTTTTAATATAATGTATTGTAAACATACTATACTTTTATAATAGGCTATATTGTCATATGGGTGAAATTAAATGTATTTTGTGTGCAATTGCCATCTCTGCTTTGCCTTCCCCCATGACTAAATAAAATGTATTTCTTATAGACCTAACTCTTTATTTATTTTACAATTAAAAGAAACATCAAAATCAAAATCGAGTGTTATTGGTCACATACACATGGCTAGCAGATGTTAAATGCGAGTGTAGCGAAATGCTTGTGCTTCTAGTTCCGACCTTGCAGCAATATCTAACAAGTAATATCTAACAATTTAACATAGACAATTGAATTGTTGTGCTAGTCTTAGGCAAACCATCTTCATTATCACAGTGGCACCTCCAAGTGCTCCTTCTGGAAGAAAGGTTTTCCAGTTAACTCTGGGAGTTAGCCTTGTTTACCTGTGTTAATGCTGATTGTGTTTACATCCTCTTCATGCTCAACATTCCTTCCTGTTGCCTTAAAATTGTTACTCTTATCACAACCAGCCTTAGATTGGTTGCTACAGCCTTGTTGAATAAACACACTGCTTAAACTCCTTCAAAAATGATTGACATCTTACCATTCAAACAATGAATCCTGATCTAGGATAACTTTTCAAAACATGAAATTATTTGGCTTGCTCTAAAAGGATTTGGCTAAAAGCAAATCTACACTCCAACCTTAAAGTGCTCAGCAATCAGCACATTCTTCTCAAAGAATTCAGCATCTCTCTCTATTCTTTCAACATGAATGTCAGACAACAACAAAAAAGTCGGGCATACAGGACATTGCGTGCGTTCATCTGTTATTAAACATGGTAGTAGTAGTTGTGTGATTTAAGCTAAGGACCCTCATCATCCACTACTTCCAGATATTTGACTCCTCCTTGCTCGTACCCTGGTTTGACAGCATCCTTTCCTCTGGCAGAAAGGACATTTGTTTTCCCACACAGCCCATTCCACAGCAATCGTAACTGAAAAAGTCCATCTGGACTGGCACCAATAAAAAGGGGGGGGGGGGGGGGTTGTGCTGGTTGATGAATAGATCTGCCTTCATAATTTCTAAGTTCTCATGAGAACAGGTCATCAAGCCAACATGAGGTCATCATGCCAACATGAGGGCATCAAGCCAACATCTCCATGCAGTGGCTGCAGAGTTGAATTTGTTTCGCTTATCCGGGAGGCTGATTGTTTTGACAATGCTCTGGGATGGCTTTGAGTTTGTGTTTTTACAGGACCTCACCTACCGTCAACCAATCATGTAAATGCGGAGCTATATAGAGACGGTATTGTTACAACATTTGAGAGGCGCACGGCAATGCGGTACAGAGCTGAGTTTGGCCTATGTGTGCCTCCGGAGGCTCCGCGATTTGCGTCACACCATTCATATGGTGCCTCCGTCCACATTTACAGATCAAGCATAAATAGGCTTCTAAGGTGATAGCTTTTGGGTAAGGCCCTGCAATAGACTAGCGTCCTGTCAATGGGTGTACTTGTACATCAAGCTGCCTCACGCTACAGAAACAGGCTCCTGCCCTATGAGCCATCCCGGCTCGCACAAGCCAAGGCTCATGCAAGGCTACTTACCATAATATTTAGGTTGAGAAAAGCAGCGGTGGAAAAAGTACCCAATTGTAATACTTGAGTAAATCTTAACCCTCCTGTTGTGTTCGTTTCATGTTAGTTCATTCTGTGTTCCCGGTCTAAAATGACCACCCCATTATAGCTGATTATAAATCCATAATAATCCATATATTATCACATAATGTTGTGTTAGATATTTTTATCAATTGAAGTTATTGTGAACATTACACGTTTTGAACTTCTATTTGCTATTTATACTCATTGACCTGAGCTCATACGACTCGTTTTTGAGTAAAAAAAAGCATAATCTATGGATTATTTTGACTATAACAAATACTCTGATGAAACATATTGTGCTATTTATCACAGACTACTTTGTGTCAAAGTTTAACAAGGACTCTCCTCCTCACCAGTGTCATGATCAAAGATATGATCAAGAGCCTCACATACAGTATATTGTTTGGTCATTGTGCTGCCACATAATTAATTGTGAGCAAGGCCTCAAAAAAGCTTTATATACCAGAGCTGCGAGAAAAGTTATATATATTATTGAAACAATGTTGTGATTGTTTGTGAGAATGCCAACAGGTGTGTTTCCCCTGGAGGAAAGATTCTATTGGAGAAAGGTTCCCGTGGGGGTTGCCATGGAAGCCATGAAGGGGAGTGAGGTGTGTATGTGTGTGTTTTCAAACACACATGAATGTGGGGGTCTGGGAGAGGAAGTGTGTCCATCTGATGAATGGGCATGTGCCTGAACTCAATTTTATACACTAATTGTAGTCTCACCCATTAATTTCTAATGACCGGTCAAAGGGAACACCACAGGTGTACAAAAGTTAAATAAAACACCCAAAATGTAATGAAAATCATCAAAATGTATGTTGTGTGTTCAGATGCCATGTGTGGACAAAGTCATGGAACCTTATGACAATCAGATTAAATGAACTACATGTTTTAGAGAGAAAACTTGTAAATCGGCCCAATTCAACCGCAACACAGCAGGAGGGTTAAACGATAATCCGTGCAACACTGCTCCTGTGCAACCCTGAACGACAATGTCACAATAGCTAATAAATGGATACAAATCCAACATTTGGGACCATTCCGTTTTAGCTATGTTGTATGAATATGTCCCAATGACTTACATTTTTTCCCTTCCAAATACCATTCATTTTCTGGCCCAGAGAGGTTTAAAACAGATTGTGCCATCTTCACAAAAGGCCAGCAGGAAGCGCTATACTTCCCGAGTGACTCTCGTCTTCCAACATGGCGCCTGGTGTGGTTGTTAGGTGATTTGTGACGCACCGGGAAGACATCCACTAAACCACTGGCGGCAAGCGTCTCTAAAAATCCTCCCAAAGCACTCTTCTAGCTTCTACGTTTTCTGATTTGGTTGTTTGCAACAAACATCTGTGTTTGAGAATGGGGTTTGATGGGGTCGTTTGAGGATGCTTGTTGTGACCGAGCACTTTTGCCGAAAGTTTGGACGAGCGAACTTTCAAAAGGGCGGCGAGTCGAAACAGGAAGTGGACTACTAGCTAGATAGCCAGTTATCTAACGTTAGTTAATTTCTTTGGTTTATGGGTACCTTTTTTTTATCTGTTTGACAACTGCTAACCAAATTGTACTTTTATCAGACTATAATTAGGTATCATCCCTGTTTGTCAAGAAACATGTGCTTCATTTGTTTTAAGTGGTTGATATGTTAGCTGACCAGACAGCCGGTTTCATCATGTTTATCTTCTGACTGCAGTTATCTTGCTAGTTTTAATTTAGTCCCTGCTGACAACTGATATAACCTTGCACTTCAGACCAAAATGGTAAGAAAATGAGTGTGGCCCGTCAAGCTAACTTTGCTAACTAGCTACGTTTTCATGTGCTGTGTTTTGCTAGCTAGCTAACGTTACTAAAGTTAGATGTTTTGAGTCATACCAAGGTGCATAACTAATAATGACCTATCTGAGGTGGGTGATACATGAAGTGCGTTACATAGCCACATTTAACATCTGTGCTGTCTCGGGTCTTCTGTCGGTATTAGCATTGTGATCATCCTCATCATGTCCATCGACTTTGATCGTGCTGCTCTGCAAACGCAACATGAGGAGGTGGACTATGACCCAGAAGACTATGCCAGAGAGCAAGAGGTGAAAAAAGTCCCCCACCCCATCTAACTGTAACTGATGTTGTTACATTGTAGGTGTCTATCTAGCTAGCTGTCAGATCGCTGCTTTCTGTTTATTTTTGTTACTTGCTTGTTGCTAGGGTAACTCTGCTAGACCAGTGGGTGATTCACAGAGCCCTGTAGGAAGGGGTGGGTATAATTTGTGGAGCGTTCCAACAGGAATATGTTCCAAAAATGTCGTAAATAACAAGATTGCCAACAAACAACACATACAAAGCTGTATAGCGGCAGAATAAGATACCGGGTAGGGAGTGGGCAATTTTGTCACCGGTTTATTCCGAAAAAATGTCTGTCCTCACTCTGGTAGCCTGTGGACAAACATTAAGAATAAGCTACGTTGATGCCTATTCGGCAACTAGTTAGCTAGGGGAATTTATCATGCCACTTTGTATCCGTTGTTTGTTGGCATCCTTGTTATTTACGAAGTTTTTGGAACAGATTCCCGTTGGAACGTTCCACAAATTATACCCACCCCTGTAGGAATGCATCGTGGACCTTCTAGGAACAATATTTCTCCAGTGTTTTCTGCCATTGATTTCAGTGTGACTTCAAAACAATCCAGAATGCACTTAATCAGCATACAGTAGCCATTACATCAATGAGTGTTAATTGAAGTGTGTTCATTGTTGAATTGAGTGAAAATGAGGGAACAAATAGACTCCCATATCTCATTTGTAATGCACTGCTGCGTCAACGTTGAGTCGCAGTTGGTTTTAATTGGTTAGACCACATTCTCATCCAATTTTAATCCTTGGGTTATTTTTCAGACCTGGCTCTTTATGGTCATATTTCCCTCAGTTAGTACTGTACTAGTAGTTGTTGTTGCTATTTAGTGTATTCGTACATTGTCAGTGGAAACCTTAAGTAAGGTACCAGAGGGAGCCTTCAGGCTATAGGGACTGTAGGTGTTTACATTTCAAACACACTGCCTTCTCCAATCAGATGTAGGCATTCTCAGTGTGTTATTATTAAACTCTCAGCCATCTGCTCTGTTCTACCCTGAACCTGTTACCAAGGGTGTAATCATTAGTAAAAAAACAAACATTTTGCAACGGAAACTGTCTACTCTAAAACGGAAAACGTTTTGCAACGACAAAAACAACAGTTTCTATTGGACAAATTCAGGTTGGTCCCGTTCTGTTTGTTTTCTAGTGAATACACCCGTTGTTACCTGTCCTGTGGTATGATTAGCCCAGGCAGGCAGCGCAGGTGAAGGTGTGTCATACACAGAAACAAGCTCTGCTCTGCCCTATATCACCACTCGTTTCTCTTTTTTCTGGGATCATGTGGCTCAGTAGCTGAAGTTGGTTGCGTTATCTTCAGTTCTGTTGATAACTGCCTGAGTGGGACTGTGGGACATTATGGGTCCCGCTCTGGTTGGTGATATGCATCCTATGGTTGAGGACACAGTGGAAGATGTGAGAAACATCCAACAGTCCTTAAGGGAAGTAAGTAGCTGCCTTTTCCTGTTCTCGTCACTCGTACTGCGTCTGAAACGGCACCCTATTGCCTTTTCCTGTTCTCGTCACTCGCACTGCGTCTGAAACGGCACCCTATTGCCTTTTCCTGTTCTCGTCCCTCGCACTGCGTCTGAAACGGCACCCTATTGCCTTTTCCTGTTCTCGTCCCTCGCACTGCGTCTGAAACATGCACCCTATTGCCTTTTCCTGTTCTCGTCCCTCGCACTGCGTCTGAGACGGCACTCTATTGCCTTTTCCTGTTCTCTTCACTCGCACTGCGTCTGAGACGGCACCCTATTGCCTTTTCCTGTTCTCGTCACTCGCACTGCGTCTGAAACATGCACCCTATTGCCTTTTCCTGTTCTCTTCACTCGCACTGCGTCTGAAACGGCACCCTATTGCCTTTTCCTGTTCTCTTCACTCGCACTGCGTCTTAAACGGGCACCCTATTGCCTTTCTAGTAAGTGCAATACTTTTGAACGTGACTGGTTATATAGGTGAATATGGTGCCTTTTCAGACTGAGGTTTACTCTTCACACAGGGCTCCCTGTATCTCTCTGTACTGTAGGGCACATGGATGTGGATGGCTGTCAGGGAAACCTGTTGTGGGAGTCCTGATTCCTGACATAGTGGAAGAGTTGCTGTCTTTCTGTTGGATATTAGGTCAGGAGGAGCTTTTTCTCAAACAAGACTGGCTTATTTGTCTCCACACTGGAGGTTATTCGCTTCACATACAGTTTGTTTGTTTGTCAAATCAGAAATCAATGACTACAGTGAAAATGGAAAAAACACTAAAATATGATGGATTTTTGGAGGAGAGGTGCACTTTTTAAAAATGGGGATGATGTTTGTTAATTTTCTGTTAAGCAGTCCTGTGAATGTTCTCTCTGGAATTGTTCTATTAGTCACGAGACGGAGTTTCAGTGGTTGAGTGAATTCTTTTTTTGACCCATTTGAGCAGTTGCCCCGACTGTTTTCCTAGACTCTGTCACTGTATAACTACAGTTGAAGTCGGAAGTTTACACACACTCAGGTTGGAGTCATTAAAACTCGGTTTTTCAACCACTCCACAAATTTATTGTCAACAAACTATAGTTTTGTCAAGTTGGTTCGGACGTCTACTTTGTTTATGACACAAGTCATTTTTCCAACAATTGTTTACAGACAGATTATTTCACTTATAATTCACTGTATCACAATTCCAGTGGGTCAGAAGTTTACATACACTAAGTTGACTGTGCCTTTAAACAGCTTGGAAAATTCCAGAAAATTATGTCATGGCTTCTGATAGGCTAATTGACATCATTTGAGTCAATTGGAGGTGTACCTGTGGATGTATTTCAAGGCCTACCTTCAACCTCAGTGGCTCTTTGCTTGACATCATGGGAAAATCAAAATAAATTAGGCAAGACCTCAGAAAAAAAATTCTAGACCTCCACAAGTTTGTTTCATCCTTGGGAGCAATTTCCAAATGCCTGAAGGTACCACGTTCATCTGTACAAACAATAGTACGCAAGTATAAACACCATGGGACTACGCAGCCGTCATACCGCTCAGGAGGGAGACGCGTTCTGTCTCCCAGAGATGAACGTACTTTGGTGCAAAAAATGCAAATCAATCCCAGAACAACAGCAAAGGACCTTGTGAAGATGCTGGAGGTAACGGGTACAAAAGTATCTATATCCACAGTAAAACAAGTATGGTAGCATCATGTTGTGGGGGTGCTTTGCTACAGGAGGGACTGGTGCACTTCACAAAATAGATGGCATTGTGAGGTAGGGAAATTATGTGGATATATTGAAGCAACATCTCAAGACATCAGTCAGGAAGTTAAAGCTTGGTCACAAATGGGTCTTCCAAATGGACAATGACCCCAAGCATACTTCCAAAGTTGTGGCAAAACGGCTTAAAGACAACAAAGTCAAGGTATTGGAGTGGCCATCACAAAGCCCTGACCTCAATCCTATAGAACATTTGTGGGCAGAACCGAAAAAGCGTGTGCGAGCAAGGAGGCCTACAAACCTGACTCAGTTACACCAGCTCTGTTAGGAGGAATGGGCCAAAATTCACCCAACTTATTGTGGGAAGCTTGTGGAAGGCTACCCAAAACGCTTGACCCAAATATATTTTTTTAAAGGCAATGCTACCAAATACTAATTGAGTGTATGTAAACTTCTGAACCACTGGGAATGTGATGAAAGAAAGAAAATCTGAAATAAATCATTCTCTCTACTATTATTCTGACATTTCACATTCTTAAAATAAAGTGGTGATCCTAACTGACCTAAGACAGGGAATTTTTACTAGGATTAAATGTCAGGAATTATGAAAAACTGAGTTTAAATGTATTTGGCTAAGGTGTATCTAAACTTCCTACTTCAACTGTACCTCATTCTCTCTCCTCTCCTCCATTCTTCTTCCCTGCAGGTTTTCCTCCAGCCGGTCTTCGTCCTTGCAGAGTGAGATGTAACACTCCTGTACTGCCACCATCTCTCCATTCACCTCACACAGCTTGGCTCTATCCAGAGAAGAAATAACCATGTGATGTTTCTTCTTCTCTACCTCCACAAGCTGCTGACGGACCTGCCTGATGACATCTTGTGTTTCTTCTTCTCTAGCTCCACAAGCTGCTGACGGACCTGCCTGATGACATCTTGTGTTTCTTCTTCTCTAGCTCCACAAGCTGCTGACGGACCTGCCTGATGACATCTTGTGTTTCTTCTTCTCTAGCTCCACAAGCTGCTGACGGACCTGCCTGATGACATCTTGTGTTTCTTCTTCTCTAGCTCCACAAGCTGCTGACGGACCTGCCTGATGACATCTTGTGTTTCTTCTTCTCTAGCTCCACAAGCTGCTGACGGACCTGCCTGATGACATGTTGTGTTTCTTCTTCTCTAGCTCCACAAGCTGCTGACGGACCTGCCTGATGACATCTTGTGTTTCTTCTTCTCTAGCTCCACAAGCTGCTGACGGACCTGCCTGATGACATGTTGTGTTTCTTCTTCTCTAGCTCCACAAGCTGCTGACTGTTAGGAATTTTGTTAACATTTTTTACATTTTAAGTCATTTAGCAGACGCTCTTATCCAGAGCGACTTACAAATTGGAAAGTTCATACATAATTAATAGTTAATAAATAGTTAAAACAAATTCTAGCTTTAGATAAAACTATAACAAATTGAACTCTGCATGCCTGGTGAAAAGAGATTTGTGTTGTGGGTCATAAAATAAGCAGAAAGGGTCGTTAAACTATGGTTGAACTGACCCAACTTAGCCCTGAGGTGTTTAGATAAACTTTTTAGGTCTTCCATTATCTTGAGTTGTCTGCTAAAGTGGTAATCAATTATAGTGAGCCTTCAGGATAAATGATTATATGGTGTTTCATGTGAGTGCCCTGTGAGGTTAGAATGAACTTTTGAACCTGTTTTCTATTTGTCAGGACAATGAGACTCATTCTGTAACCTATGACGTCCTATCTTGTATATAAACCTGTGTTTATGATCAAATGGCAGCGTGCTCCGAGAATAAACACTATTATCTAATTTTAATATGACTGTATCCTGTCTATTTTATGTTAATAAGTATCTTACAAATTCTTATAAATAGACAGATTGAATTTAATTAATGAGTATATTGTAGGAATTATTTAATTCCACTAACAACCACCCATATGTAAAAAAAATAAATATATATATATATGATGTGTGCATGACAAAGTCACTTTGGATAAAAGTGTCTGCTAAATGACATAATTATAATAAATTATTATTATATTATTCTTATTATATTAATATTCTTATTATATTTTATTATTATATGAATTTTATTATTATATTTATTATTATATTAATATTCTTATTATATTTATTTTATAATTATTATTATATTTATTATTATTATGATTCGTCAACCTCTCTTCTTAGTAATACATTCTCAGTTTTCATGTCTGTCCCCCTTCCCAGGCCCTAGAGAAGAGGAACGTTGAGCTGAAGCAGAGGGAGGAGAAAGGGAAGGGGGTTAACTCTGTGCTGTGTCGCAAGACGAGAGAGATGATCCAGGAGTTGGACCAGGAGAAGCAGGAGGTTGCTCAGAGGTTAGTCTGAGGTGTTGTGTTGGGGTTGTCTACGTGAATACTGCATGTCTTAACGTTAACATCTGAACTCTTGCACTAGGTCATACTTCTGATGGGCTGCGTGTCAGATATGTGGATATCTGTGTCCTGGTATCCTAGAGAGATACTAGTTGTAACGCGACGAACACGACATGACAGCGTCGTGGCGTAGAATAGTACACAGCATCATCTGGATATGTGTACAACAACAACAGTTCAACATTCACCTTCTGCTACCATTTCTGTCAAGCCGTCTACAGCATACAGTTTGCTGCAAAGGCAAAACCCAGCGTTTACATTGGAAATGAATGTAATTCTGGTGTACCAAAAATGCAATGACGCTGTCAGAGTGTTTGAGGCGTAAAGCTGGTGTGTTGTATGACACAGTGAATAGTTGTGTATCTATATAGATGGTGTGTTGTATGACACAGTGAATAGTTGTGTATCTATATAGATGGTGTGTTGTATGACACAGTGAATAGTTGTGTATCTATATAGTTGGTGTGTTGTATGACACAGTGAATAGTTGTGTATCTATATAGATGGTGTGTTGTATGACACAGTGAATAGTTGTGTATCTATATAGATGGTGTGTTGTATGACACAGTGAATAGTTGTGTATCTATATAGATGGTGTGTTGTATGACACAGTGAATAGTTGTGTATCTATATAGATGGTGTGCTGTATGACACAGTGAATAGTTGTGTATCTATATAGATGGTGTGTTGTATGACACAGTGAATAGTTGTGTATCTATATAGTTGGTGTGTTGTATGACACAGTGAATAGTTGTGTATCTATATAGATGGTGTGTTGTATGACACAGTGAATAGTTGTGTATCTATATAGTTGGTGTGTTGTATGACACAGTGAATAGTTGTGTATCTATATAGATGGTGTGTTGTATGACACAGTGAATAGTTGTGTATCTATATAGATGGTGTGTTGTATGACACAGTGAATAGTTGTGTATCTATATAGTTGGTGTGTTGTATGACACAGTGAATAGTTGTGTATCTATATAGTTGGTGTGTTGTATGACACAGTGAATAGTTGTGTATCTATATAGATGGTGTGTTGTATGACACAGTGAATAGTTGTGTATCTATATAGTTGGTGTGTTGTATGACACAGTGAATAGTTGTGTATCTATATAGATGGTGTGTTGTATGACACAGTGAATAGTTGTGTATCTATATAGATGGTGTGTTGTATGACACAGTGAATAGTTGTGTATCTATATAGATGGTGTGTTGTATGACACAGTGAATAGTTGTGTATCTATATAGCGGGTGTGTTGTAACAGTGAGAATTTCCTGAAGGTTACAAATAGTAATCACATGGAAAAGTAAGTGATTGTGCGGGTGTGTAATTACTCATTGCATTACTACAGTACTGAGAGGGAGGGAGAGAGAGTGTGTTATCCAGGTATGAGCGGACCTAGCAGCAGTTCAGAAATGGCGTAGTGAACCGTGTTCGGTCAGAACTGACCCTGGAACACAAAGCTCAGATAGATAAATAACATCACAGCAGACCACCAGCTACATCAGTAAGGGCTGCTGTGTGTGGTGCCACCAACGGCCCTGGGGTCAATACCCACAGCGATCACATACAACAAAAATATGTGTTCAGTCACTTTGAGTAACAGTATCTGCTAGTCAGGAACAGGTTTGGTCTCCTGTATATCCTCTTCTACAATGACATAATTTCTTCTCTGGATAGAGCCATGCTGTGTGAGGTGAATGGAGAGATGGTGGCAGTACAGGAGTGTTACATCTCACTCTGCAAGGACGAAGACCGGCTGGAGGAAAACCTGCAGGGTAGAAGAATGGAGGAGAGGAGGAAAGGAGAGAGAATGAGGTATATAGTCTAGTACACACACTTCTCACTTCATAAAGATACTATATGAACAATAGCCTGGTTCCAGATCTGTTTGACTTGTCTACTCTAATGTTGGCGACAAGAGCCCAGACCGGTCTGGAAACGGTTGGCGACAAGAGCCCAGACCGGTCTGGAAACGGTTGGCGACAAGAGCCCAGACCGGTCTGGAAACGGTTGGCGACAAGAGCCCAGACCGGTCTGGAAACGGTTGGCGACAAGAGCCCAGACCGGTCTGGAAACGGTTGGCGACAAGAGCCCAGACCGGTCTGGAAACGGTTGGCGACAAGAGCCCAGACCGGTCTGGAAACGGTTGGCGACAGGGAGCCCAGACCGGTCTGGAAACGGTTGGCGACAGGGAGCCCAGACCGGTCTGGAAACGGTTGGCGACAGGGAGCCCAGACCGGTCTGGAAACGGTTGGCGATAGGGAGCCCAGACCGGTCTGGAAACGGTTGGCGATAGGGAGCCCAGACCGGTCTGGAAACGGTTGGCGACAGGGAGCCCAGACCGGTCTTGAAACGGTTGGCGACAGGGAGCCCAGACCGGTCTTGAAACTGTTGGCGACAGGGAGCCCAGACCGGTCTTGAAACTGTTGGCGACAGGGAGCCCAGACCGGTCTGGAAACGGTTGGCGACAGGGAGCCCAGACCGGTCTGGAAACGGTTGGCGACAAGAGCCCAGACCGGTCTTGAAACTGTTGGCGACAAGAGCCCAGACCGGTCTGGAAACGGTTTAGGAACACTGGTACAAAGAATGCCTTTTGACGGTGTTGTCCTCTTCTCAGCTGAACACTCTAGAAGAGAAGCTCAGAGCAGACCTGGAGACCCAGCTCAGAGCAGACCAGGAGACCCAGCTCAGAGCAGACCTAGAGACCCAGCACCAGGAGACAGTGACCCAGCTCAGAGCCCTGTGGGCTGAAGAGAAGGACAAGGAGGTCAGACAACAGATCCAAACTCAGCTGACCAAGTCCAAGGCTAGATGGAAGGAGAAGGTAGGAGCTGTCTTGTGTTCCATCTGTAGCTAGAGCAGATCAGTACTCCCTGCCACCCCATGGACTACAAATCAAAGTTTATTTCTCATGTACCTTTTACACCCCTCTGTATCCTGTGTATAATGAAATACTTACTTGAAAGCTCTCCTCAACAGTGCACTGAAATATACATAATAATAATATACATAATAATAATAATAATATACATAATAATAATAATAATATACATAATAATAATAATAATATACATAATAATAATAATAATAATAATAATAGAATTGTAAGGCAATAAGTCGTACAAAAGGCATTTTGTTTTGTAAAGAAAGTGAATAAAGCACAAAATGTTTTGAAAAATATAGAGAATGTACTATGAAAAATAGTATATCAGATATAATGGTGGACTAGTGGTGCAGATCTGTGAGTGTCAGGGTTCCCCTCCTAAACCAATATTTGTTGTTTGAAAGTGTATTGGAAGGTTCTTGGTAGCTATCCTATCTTCTTAGTTTGGATCCCGCGACGCAGTTGGCATCAGTTGCTGGGACTGCTTGTCTCTTTCCAGTGATCCTGCCGACCAAGGACAGGTCTGAGGATCTATTTGGCGTCGCAGCTAGCCTAGCCTAGCTAGCTGCATATCAAGCTAGCAAGTTTTTTTTTTTTTTTTTACCCAGCCCATGACGCGGTTAGCCATTGTGGCTGGGACCGTAGATTGTACCAGGTTTGTGGCTGTCTAGATCCCTGCTGTTTGAAAACAACAATCTTCCCCGTGACCTGCCCTGTCTGGAACTGCCAGGAGTAACAGCCTAACATACGTTGCTAGCTACCATGACAAAGACCAAAGTACCGTTGAGGAGTACCGTTGAGGACAGTATCACACGGGAAGGATCTTTTAACATAACAAAAAGAGTTCTACAAGCAGTTGTTGCAACAACAAGAAAATAGTTTCAAGTGTTTTGTCCAAATACTGATGGAGTCAACTAATAAAATAATGGACGACCTGACCAGAGAGGTCCAGGACCTGAAGCACAGTTTACAGTTCTCCCAGGGTCAGCTCAATGAGTTGAAACAGGAGAACAGAGAGGTCCAGGACCTGAAGAACAGTTTGCAGTTCTCCCAGGGTCAGCTCAATGAGTTGAAACAGGAGAACAGAGAGGTCCAGGACCTGAAGAACAGTTTGCAGTTCTCATAATCAGCTCGATGAGTTGAAACAGGAGAATGGCAAGATGACAGCAATCTGAAAGTCATTGAGAGAGAACATCAGTTTTGTGTGTGAATCCATGATAACAATGACAGATAAATCTTGAGGGACAATCGAGGCGAAACAACATGGTTGTAGACGGAATTGCAGAATCTCCACATGAGACCTGAACGGAGTCTGAGGACAAAGTGAGGGAAATGATCTCTGAGAAATTGAAGATGGACCACAGGAAGATTGAGGTGGAGCAAACCCACAGGACTGGAAAACCAACCACGGGCCCAGGTGACAGGCCCAGGTGACAGGCCCAGGCCAATAGTGGTCAAGTTCCTGAGGTTCAAGGACAAGGTAGCTGTTCTGGAAAGAGCCAAGAACTTGAGAGGAACGTATATCTTCCTCAACGAGGACTATCCTGAAGCTGTGCGCCAGAAGAGGAAAGAACTGATCCCAGCCATGAAAGCAGCCAGAGCGCGTGGGGACATTGCGTTCATTGTCCACCCTCTCTGCCAGCCTATGGGTTTGTAGCCTCAATCCCACAACACACACACACACACACACACACACACACACACACACACCAATTGATTAATGGACTGCTGAATGTATATTTTTTTCCTCTTGCTTTGTCTGCTCTTCTCAGTATTATGTCTATCTCTGATCAGCTACCCAGGAAATGGCTGAAAATAACCCATATTAATATATGTAGCCTTAGAAATAAGGTCCATGAAATCATTAACTTGCTAACATCAGATAACATTCATATATTATCCATTTCTAAGACTCACTCTGATATTTCCTTTGATGATACATCAGTAGCAATACAAGGATATAACATCTATAGAAGAGACAGGAATGCTTATGGGGGAGGTGTTGCTGTATATATTCAGAGCCATATCACTGTAATGCTTATGGGGGAGGTGTTGCTGTATATATTCAGAGCCATATCCCTGTAATGCTTATGGGGGAGGTGTTGCTGTATATATTCAGAGCCATATCACTGTAATGCTTATGGGGGAGGTGTTGCTGTATATATTCAGAGCCATATCCCTGTAATGCTTATGGGGGAGGTGTTGCTGTATATATTCAGAGCCACATCCCTGTAATGCTTATGGGGGAGGTGTTACTGTATATATTCAGAGCCACATCCCTGTAATGCTTATGGGGGAGGTGTTACTGTATATATTCAGAGCCACATCCCTGTAATGCTTATGGGGGAGGTGTTGCTGTATATATTCAGAGCCACATCCCTGTAATGCTTATGGGGGAGGTGTTGCTGTATATATTCAGAGCCACATCCCTGTAATGCTTATGGGGGAGGTGTTGCTGTATATATTCAGAGCCATATCCCTGTAATGCTTATGGGGGAGGTGTTGCTGTATATATTCAGAGCCACATCCCTGTAATGCTTATGGGGGAGGTGTTGCTGTATATATTCAGAGCCACATCCCTGTAATGCTTATGGGGGAGGTGTTGCTGTATATATTCAGAGCCACATCCCTGTAATGCTTATGGGGGAGGTGTTGCTGTATATATTCAGAGCCACATCCCTGTAATGCTTATGGGGGAGGTGTTGCTGTATATATTCAGAGCCATATCCCTGTAATGCTTATGGGGGAGGTGTTGCTGTATATATTCAGAGCCATATCCCTGTAATGCTTATGGGGGAGGTGTTGCTGTATATATTCAGAGCCACATCCCTGTAATGCTTATGGGGGAGGTGTTGCTGTATATATTCAGAGCCACATCCCTGTAATGCTTAGAGAAGATCTCATGTCAAGTGTTATTGAAGTGGTTTGCAGGTTCACTTGGCACATCTAAAACTTTTTCTTTTGGGATGTTGCTATCGGCCACCAAGTGCTAACAGTCAGTATCTTAATAATGTGTGTGAAATGCTTGATAGTGTATGTGATGTAAACAGAGAGCGTCTACTTTCTTGGGGACCTGAATATTGACTGGTTTTCATCAAGCTGTTTGCTCAAGGTTATTAATCAACCTACCAGGGTGTTTACAAACACTACAGGAACAAGATCATCCACATGTATCGATCACATATTTACTAATACTGTAGAACTTTGTTCTGAAGCTGTATCCGTACCCATTGGATGCAGTGGTCACAATATAGTGTATCGGATCTGTTTGTTAACTTGGCTTTCGTAGACCTTAGAAAGGCAGGGTAGGATAGATATAGGTCTGTAGCAGTTTGGGTCTAGAGTGTCTCCCCCTTTGAAGAGGGGGATGATTGTGGCAGCTTTCCAATCTTTGGGAATCTCAGACGATACGAAAGAGAGGTTGAACAGGCTAGTTATAGGGGTTGCAACAATTTCGGCAGATCATTTTAGAAAGAGAGGGTCCAGATTGTCTAGCCCGGCTGAGTTGTAGGGGTCCAGATTTTGCAGCTCTTTCAGAACATCAGCTATCTGGATTTGGGTGAAGGAGAAATGGGGGAGGTTTGGGCGGGTTGCTGTGGAGGGTGCCGGGCAGTTGACCGGGGTAGGGGTAGCCAGGTGGAAAGCATGGCCAGCCGTAGAAAAATGCTTATTGAAATTCTCAATTATAGAGGATTTATCGGTGGTGACAGTGATTCCTAGCCTCAGTGCAGTGGGCAGCTGGGAGGAGGTGCTCTTATTCTCCATGGACTTTACAGTGTCCCAGAACTTTGAGTTTGTACTAAAGGATCCACATTTCTGTTTGAAAAAGCCTTTGCTTTCCTAACTGCCTGTGTATATTGGTTCCTAACTTGAAAAGTTGCTTATCACGGGTGCTATTCGATGCTAATGCAGAACGCCACAGGATGTTTTTGTGCTGGTCAAGGGCAGTCAGGTCTGGAGTGAACCAAGGACTATATCTATTCCTGGTTCTATTTTTTTTTGAATGGGGCATGCTAATTTAAGAAGGCGAGGAATGGCACTTTCAAAGAATAACCAGGCATCCTCTACTGACGGGATGAGGTCAATATCCTTCCAGGATACCCCGGTCAGGTCGATTAGAAAGGCCTGCTCGTTGAAGTGTTTTAGAGAGCGTTTGACAGTGATGAGGGGTGGTCGTTTGACCGCAGACCCATTACGGATGCAGGCAATGAGGCAGTGATCGCTGAGATCTTGGTTGAAAACAGCAGAGGTGTATAATGGATTGTCCTGATCGCATCATCCCTGGATAAAATACATCTCTCTGTGCCCCCCCCCCCCCCCCTCCCATTTGTCCTGTAAAGATGAAGAGGTCCTGGGCTCAGAGGTTCGAGGCAGACGCCAGAAGACCTACAGACCCCCAGGAGTCTTCCTCTCAGACAGATCTCACTGAGAAAGAGGAGGAAGCCTGTCAGACATCCAGCCCTGAGAGGACCAAGGCTGCTCCAGGCTGCACTACGGAGGAGCTGGACACCAGGTATTTTTCATAGTGCATTATATAAAAATGATTGTGCTATGGCAGGATTTAATTGTTTCATGAAACAATCTATGATTTATAGATTGGAGTACAAATCTGTCCTATGATTGACTGACTTGACTTAAGCCCTTGGCTCCAATGAGAATCATAGGCTATCGACGAATGTCTATGACTGAACAACCAATAACCTCTACTACTACAACTACAACAGGCTCTGGGAACAGAAGCTGCAGCGAGAGGCTGACACGACTCGACGCAGGGCAGTGGAGGATACTGGGAAACGAGTCCAGAGAGAACTACAGGAGAAACACCTGGATGACAAGACTAAACTGGTCAGGGAGGAAACGTTGAATAAAATCTTCTCTGAATCATGTGTTGTTGTTTTTTTTCCCGGTTGCTTATACATTTTTATTTAGACTTTTTCGAAAGTACATACCGGCTGTAACGGGAGTATATGCTAAGCGAAACTCCATATTTGGAGAGTAACAAACGTATTTATAGGGAAAAAAAATGGTAAAGCTTGCAGAGCTGTCTAATGGGAGTTTGAATAGGAGCTTCCTGGGCGTTAGAGAAAAGTCACTCATCATCGACATCTCTAAAGCACAGATACTGGGGCAGCAGGGACCCACTCTCAGATCCTCACATGGTCTCTCCTATCATTGCTATGCAGACGACACACAATTAATCTTCTCCTTTCCCCCCTCTGATAACCAGGTGGCGAATCGCATCTCTGCATGTCTGGCAGACATATCAGTGTGGATGACGGATCACCACCTCAAGCTGAACCTCGGCAAGACGGAGCTGCTCTTCCTCCCGGGGAAGGACTGCCCGTTCCATGATCTCGCCATCACGGTTGACAACTCCATTGTGTCCTCCTCCCAGAGTGCTAAGAACCTTGGCGTGATCCTGGACAACACCCTGTCGTTCTCAACTAACATCAAGGCGGTGACCCGTTCCTGTAGGTTCATGCTCTACAACATTCGCAGAGTACGACCCTGCCTCACACAGGAAGCGGCGCAGGTCCTAATCCAGGCACTTGTCATCTCCCGTCTGGATTACTGCAACTCGCTGTTGGCTGGGCTCCCTGCCTGTGCCATTAAACCCCTACAACTCATCCAGAACGCCGCAGCCCGTCTGGTGTTCAACCTTCCCAAGTTCTCTCACGTCACCCCGCTCCTCCGCTCTCTCCACTGGCTTCCAGTTGAAGCTCGCATCCGCTACAAGACCATGGTGCTTGCCTACGGAGCTGTGAGGGGAACGGCACCTCCGTACCTTCAGGCTCTGATCAGGCCCTACACCCAAACAAGGGCACTGCGTTCATCCACCTCTGGCCTGCTCGCCTCCCTACCTCTGAGGAAGTACAGTTCCCGCTCAGCCCAGTCAAAACTGTTCGCTGCTCTGGCACCCCAATGGTGGAACAAACTCCCTCACGACGCCAGGTCAGCGGAGTCAATCACCACCTTCCGGAGACACCTGAAACCCCACCTCTTTAAGGAATACCTAGGATAGGATAAAGTAATCCTTCTACCCCCCCCCCCCCCCCCCCCCTTAAAAGAGTTAGATGCACTATTGTAAAGTGGTTGTTCCACTGGATATCATAAGGTGAATGCACCAATTTGTAAGTCGCTGGATAAGAGCGTCTGCTAAATGACTTAAATGTTAAATGTAAATGTAAATACTGGGGCAGGAGGGACCCACTCTCAGATACTGGGGCAGGAGGGACCCACTCTCAGATACTGGGGCAGGAGGGGCCCACTCTCAGATACTGGGGCAGCAGGGACCCACTCTCAGATACTGGGGCAGCAGGGACCCACTCTCAGATACTGGGGCAGCAGGGACCCACTCTCAGATACTGGGGCAGCAGGGACCCACTCTCTGATACTGGGGCAGCAGGGACCCACTCTCTGATACTGGGGCAGCAGGGACCCACTCTCAGATACTGGGGCAGCAGGGACCCACTCTCAGATACTGGGGCAGCAGGGACCCACTCTCAGATACTGGGGCAGCAGGGACCCACTCTCAGATACTGGGGCAGGAGGGACCCACTCTCAGATACTGGGGCAGGAGGGGCCCACTCTCTGATACTGGGGCAGCAGGGACCCACTCTCTGATACTGGGGCAGCAGGGACCCACTCTCTGATACTGGGGCAGCAGGGACCCACTCTCTGATACTGGGGCAGCAGGGACCCACTCTCTGATACTGGGGCAGCAGGGACCCACTCTCTGATACTGGGGCAGCAGGGACCCACTCTCTGATACTGGGGCAGCAGGGACCCACTCTCAGATACTGGGGCAGCAGGGACCCACTCTCTGATACTGGGGCAGCAGGGACCCACTCTCTGATACTGGGGCAGCAGGGACCCACTCTCAGATACTGGGGCAGCAGGGACCCACTCTCAGATACTGGGGCAGGAGGGACCCACTCTCAGATACTGGGGCAGGAGGGGCCCACTCTCTGATACTGGGGCAGGAGGGGCCCACTCTCTGATACTGGGGCAGCAGGGACCCACTCTCTGATACTGGGGCAGCAGGGACCCACTCTCTGATACTGGGGCAGCAGGGACCCACTCTCTGATACTGGGGCAGCAGGGACCCACTCTCTGTTACTGGGGCAGCAGGGACCCACTCTCTGATACTGGGGCAGCAGGGACCCACTCTCTGATACTGGGGCAGCAGGGACCCACTCTCTGATACTGGGGCAGCAGGGACCCACTCTCTGATACTGGGGCAGCAGGGACCCACTCTCTGATACTGGGGCAGCAGGGACCCACTCTCTGATACTGGGGCAGCAGGGACCCACTCTCTGATACTGGGGCAGCAGGGACCCACTCTCTGATACTGGGGCAGCAGGGACCCACTCTCTGTAACATTGGCACTAAGTGATCATCATAGAACTGATTGTCTCAGATTCTGAAAACTCTTAATGTTCAAATGAGGCAATTCATTTAGCAGAAACATACATACATGCATACATACATACATACAGGCAAAATCACATATTAAAAACAAACAGATTGTAAAGTAAATTTTTCAAACCATGTAGGCTGAATAAGTGCCTATTCATCCAAATGTCCAAATGTGTGGTACAGGTTGAAGGAGCAGTCAGCAGAGTCTATAGCAGCTTGGCTCCAGGACGTCCCGTCCCTGCCGGAGTACAAGGCAGTGCTCCAGAGAGAACGAGAGAAGTGGGAGAAGGAGCAACACGTTCAACAACAGGTACAACTGTCACGGTTTCACTGTGTTTCTTGTCTGAATCATCAGTTTGTGATTTTGCTTATATTGGGGATACTATTCATCTTTGTCGCTAAGTTATACAGTATTTAACGTCATCCCTGGATAAAATACGTCTCTCTTTGTCGCTAAGTTATACAGTATTTAACATTATCCCTGGATTGAAAGAGATTTGCGTCAGTTCAAATCTGGTATCAGGACAAAATGTGATTCAGAGTCACCGAATATATTTTAAGTATTTTAAATAAACTCAAGCGATAAATGGTAAATGCAATTTTCGTATATACGGGTTCGCTGTATCACCGCGCAGGGTAAAACAGGGAACTGGCAGGAAGTACGTAAACAGCTGTTCTTATACCGTGATGACGTAGTTCCAACGCGTCTGTTGGCCTATCACAGTAGAAGCTGAGCGCGGTTTAGACTTTGCCCAGCCTATGCTGGCACCCGGACTTGTCCAAGTCCCTTAGTGCTCTCCTCTGTCCACATCTGGTTGTTGGGTAGATTAGATCCGTCTTGTGTCTTCCCCGATGCTACACTCAAACAGTTCCTAATATGGTAATGTCCAGTGCCCTACCCACCCTGGTTGGCTTAGAGAGATGCACCCCTCCCCTCTCCAGATTGACCACAGATTTTATGGCCTGTCACTCAATGTTGGTCAGTCTTTAGCCACCTACACACACACACATCTGTATTGTTTGGGTGTGTGTGTAACAAAACAATATTCATCTTCAAACAATATGCTAGCGGGCTATAGTGCATAAACATAAATCCTAACATCAGGGATGTGAGAAACAAGATTCTCTGGTCTGATGTCACCAAGATTGAACTCTTTGGCCTGAATGCCAAGCGTCACCATCCCTACGGTGAAGCATGGTGGTGGCAGCATCATGCTGTGGGGATGTTTTTCAGCGGCGGGGACTGGGAGACTAGTCAGGATCGAGGGAAAGATGAACGGAGCAAAGTACAGAGAGATCCTTAATGATAACCTGCTCCAGAGCGCTCAGGACCTCAGACTGGGGCAAAGGTTCACCTTCCAACTGGACAATGACCAAAAGCACACAGCCAAGACAACGCAAGAGAGGCTTCGGAACAAGTCTCTGAACGTCCTTGAGTGACCCAGACAGAGCCCGGACTTGAACCCGATCGAACATCTCTGGAGAGACCTGAAGATAGCTGTGCAGCGACGCTCCCCATCCAACCTGACAGAGCTTGAGAGGATCTGCAGAGAAGAATGGAAGAAACTCCCCAAATACAGGTGTGCCAAGCTTGTAGCGTCGTACCCAAGAAGACTCGAGGTTGTAATCGCTGCCAAAGGTGCTTCAACAAAGTACTGAGTAAAGGGTCTGAATACTTATGTAAATATGATTTCTTATTTTATTTAAATAAATTAGCAAAAATACACTTTTTGCTTTGTCATTATGGGGTATTGTGTGTAGATTGATAAGAAAGAAAAAAAGCTTTTAATTCATTTTAAAAAGGCTGTAACGTAACTTTATCATCATTAATTCAATTTAGACGTACACATGACCAAACCCGGCTTGGATAACACTAGAGGCCCCTTCGGTCTCCAGAGTTGGGAAAAGCTCATTTTAGTTTTTTAAATCTTGCACCCTTTATGTGGAACAACTCACAGAGCTCTCTGAAATGAGATGTTCTGGTCCCCCTTTTGGTCTGTTGAGTAATGATCGGAGACCTCTGATAAATCCAGGCTGTATCACAACCGGCCGTGATTGGGAGTCCTATAGCGCGGTGCGCAATTGGCCCCAGCGTTGGCTGGTGTAGGCCCTCATTGTAAATAAGAATTTGTTCTTAACTGGTTAAATAAATAAAAATGTATGTTTTTCTTAATTATGTTTTGTAATGTTGTATATTTTGTGTTTGATGTATTTTATGCAGGACTCATCTTTAAAAAAGAGAGCCTAGTCTCAGTATGACTTCCCTGTCAAAATAAAAGTTTCATAAATTGTCCTCTAAGAAAAAAAGATTCACAGGCTCGTAACAGTTTACACAAACACCAAAACTACAACTCATCTCCCAGACATGACATTTCCTGTAAATCTCTACATCCAGTAACGACAGCAGATAAACAGAGACAACACAGAGAAAGAAGAGCTCTATGGCTGTGTACACGGCAGGCCAATTCTCATCTTTTACCCAAATATTGTCAAAAGACCAATTACTGGGGGAAAAAAAGAAGATTTGGGCTGCCTGTGTATACACAGTATATGAGATCTCCCATCAGCCTAGGTTATCCCAAGTGGCGCAGCATCTCAGTGCTAGAGGCGTCACTACAGACCCTGGTTCGATTCCAAGCTGTATCACAACCGGCCCAGCGTCATCCGGGTTAGGGTTTGGGCCTGGGGTAGGCTGTCATTGTAAAATAAGAATTTGTTCTTAACTGACTTGCCAAGTTAAATAAATAATGCATCTAACTCACAGGCGAGCCAAAGTTGTGTCCTATTACATGTGCGAAGGTGATGTGTGAGACTTTAGGAGGGACGTGAGAGGCGTAGTTCTGCACTGTGATGATGCCGGTATTCAGGGACTTCTTCTTCCCGTCAGAGTACAGCTTACTTTTCTCACAGATCCCTCCAGAACTCCCTGTGGATACACAGTCAAGTATTAGTGAGGGGTAGGATTATCCTCTCATAATGATGAACCCAATTTGATAATACAAAACTGGATAACACAAGTTTATCAAATAAAAAGACTCAGCAAAGAAGGGAAAAAGTAGGAGAGATGCTCAATAATAAAAAGACAGGAATAGGGCTAATTTCATAAGACAGAAAGACTGACTGATTCCATGACAACGTCTGTCATTCCAGCGTGTAATATCTGCTGTTGATCTACAGGGTGTAAGAAGTGTAACTGTAATGTGTGTAAATAGTGAAAAGGAAGTCTTATGGACCTGCAGGAGCTCCGACCCAGGCCAGGCCCAGGACACCATCATCAAAGTCCCTGTCAGTGAAGACGTAGGCCAGACAGTAGTCGTCATGGTTCTGCTCAGAGTTCAGCTCCAGGAACTTCTCCACGCCGATGTTAGCGAAGCGGAATGGGTTGGACCGGTCCCGCTCATCTGTAGTGGTGTTGATCTGGAGCAGGGAGTGGTCAAATGTTGTGTTGATAAGAGGAAGTGGAAACAGGAAGTGACATCATGACAGACAACAGGAAGTAATGGTGATGACTGCTGAACTAACAAGTTGAAAGAGGAGAAGAGGCCGAGGGACAGCGGACACTTTGAATCGCTAAAACGGAATGCACTTTGTGACAACTGTTTTTGTAAAAAAAAAGGGGTTTTAGAAATATAATTTAATTTGATTGATGCCAGGTCAAACAACTAGGTAGGGAGGGACTCACCCGTATCCAACTAGAAGTAATCAATCTTTAGACATGCTTTGAGGGGGCTGGGTGGAGCAGAGCGGAGGGATAATGGGGACAGACAGCCTACTAAATGCCACCCTATCCCCTATATAAGGGTTCTACATAGGGAACAGGGTGTCATTTGAGACGCAGCACTCGGTTGATGTCACGTCACATGAAATCCTCGTAGTCTTGTACGTAACCTCCATCGAACTCGCCGTAGTCCGCTAGGTCATCCTTCATCTTGGACTTCATCCCTCCGGCAGGAACCACGCCTTTCTTTTTCTTCTTTCCTTTATTCAGCTGCTGTTGGAAACAAAGAGGGATGATTAGTATTGTCCTTTATTCAGCTGCTGTTGGAAACAAAGAGGGATGATTAGTATTGTCCTTTATTCAGCTGCTGTTGGAAACAAAGAGGGATGATTAGTATTGTCCTTTATTCAGCTGCTGTTGGAAACAAAGAGGGATGATTAGTATTGTCCTTTATTCAGCTGCTGTTGGAAACAAAGAGGGATGATTAGTATTGTCCTTTATTCAGCTGCTGTTGGAAACAAAGAGGGATGATTAGTATTGTCCTTTATTCAGCTGCTGTTGGAAATAAAGAGGGATGATTAGTATTGTCTTATGACAGTAATTATTTTTTGTTGTTGCGTAATTTCCATTAGGGCACGCAACTCCAGGTAGTACTGTTCCAGTCTGTTTTCTTCCGTTTGATGCCTAATGAACATGACCCGGACAAGACTGAATACCGGTCTAAGTAGACCATGTGTACTGGTGATAAATGTCAATACTTGTCTGTCATTTAAATTAAATAAACCACTAACCTTTTCCTGTTTCTGTTTTTCACTTAGTAAGACTGTGGGAGTTGCTGACTTTTTTCAAGTCCTCCACCTCCACTGTAACATAAGAGGTGCACAGTTAAAACATGATTTCATATAATACAGGGACATAATACAGGCCCCACTGACCGTTGAGATGCACGACCAATAACATTGGTTACTTTTCAAACTGTATATTATTAAATTAATACTTACGTGAGAGACAGAGGTCTCGAAACAAGGACTCTAGGAAGCCGGAATAGTGTATGGAACTCTCAAAAGGTGATATCTTGTCTTTTAACAACTTTTCAAACTCTGTGAACTCATCTTTAGAAGACGGGCTTATACCATCAATTCCTTTGACGTTGTTGACGACACCTGATTTGAGAAGGGAAAATGATTTGAGCACCATGATATTGTAGCGACCCGCACAGACAGCTGTGTGTTATGTGTTAGGCTAGTAGGTGGTTGTGTTGGACTGACCAGTACCCAGTGTTCTCGGGGTCCGACATGTCAATCAACCTGCTATCTGCCAATCACGGGAATGCCTGGAATGTTCTGATGCCGGGTTGGCGGAATGGCGTGGAGGGGGGTTGGGCAGGGGGGTGGAGCATTGGAAGTTAAGACCAGGTTCAGCCTTTGTTCTCTCTTATGTCTGGCCTTCACAAGAGAAGGTCACGGTTGGCTTGTGGGTTATCTTTCATTTATTTGGCGTGGGCTACGGCCAAACAGTAGCCTGTGTAATGTTGGGTTAATAAACCGTTAATTCGTAAACTCAAACCTCTGTCTGGACAATTGTTCCTTTATGATCTAGTCAGGTCATTACATTGGTGTCAGAAGTGAAAACGTTGATAAAAGTTAGCCAGCTAGCTAGCTGACTTCTGTGGCTAGCTACCGTAGGTGAGAACGGGGTTGAAAATGCTTCGAGGGAATCCGAAAGTGAAGGTGGAGGTAGGGGACGATTATGGCCAAGGAGGTACGTGTGAATGGACGTCGGAGGATCTGGCTGAGGAGACCGCCAGGGCGTCGGAGTTTATTGTGTTGAGCACACATTTAGGCAGCCGGGACCACTCCGTAGGCCGCACTGTCGGTCTAGCTCTCACTGCAGTCCAGTGCCATGGACATCTTTGAAGTTTGGCCTCGAGTAATTTAGGAGGGCAACTTTATAAAGGCCTCCTCACAATGGCCTTATCATACAAGGCTCTATAGACAGATTTAAAAATACATAGGCTATTTTTGCGTTGATGATGTATGTATTGAAGTGGTTCAACATTCAAGTGTATTTTATTGACAACATAGAACTGCTTGTACAAGGCGACGGTCGGTGGAAGTCTGGCGCCACCAAGTGGACAATTTGTTTTATTCCCTTGTGGCATCAACGCTTCCCGAGATATTTTATAAAATATCAAATGTATTGTCCGTTTTATTATCTACAAATTATTTATCCAACCCCTATTTGATAGAATATTATTCCAATTTAGCTGTAAATCTGGTTTTAACTCAATAAGGATTTGTCTAGTTTCCGATTGGAGGGCGGATGACCGCGTGACTTTGTATCCTACCAATGTGTTACTTTGTATCAGTGAAAAGTGTATTTTCCCGACGTTGATCAAATCCCGATCTATGCCACCATTTTTTAACAGCATCATCATCTTTGATATTTGATGTAAAGTTTACAGAGCTCATTTTGCTGTAGCCGTTACCGGATTTGACGTGTCTGAGAACAGCACCTTCCTCCCGAAAGCATTGCGGTATCGCTTCTCGGCCTTTTGGCTAAGATCAAGTGTAGTATCTGTTCTTATCAGTTTAATATCTGATACGTCCCCTATCTGGGGACCATATATTAAATTGATTTTTGGAATAGGGAGATGGAATAGGGGCTTGCTCCGTCCACTCCACGCATCGACCTGGTATTGCAGTACCTCCAGGAACGGTGCACCCCCTGCCGTTGTAAAGAAAAAGCTGACGAATTCAACCGGATTGTTATTTTATTATAATCATGATGGATATTGGGTTTAATTAAGCAAGTCTATGTCACTAGATAGTGGTCAGTCACCCATTTAATCAAAACAAATTCAAATAGTTTTTGATGCTTTAATGCCGTTTTTATGTGTATACAATTATGTACAAACATATATGTGAGCTGTTTTCAAAGGAAATGCAACAATAAAACTTTTCCAAAAGAAAATATATGTTCTCTGGGAGACCCGCCAGGGACCTGTGGAAGAAAACCGGCCCTGATCTCATGTCTGCCAGCAGGGGAAGACCTAACGCCCCAGCTCGTGCTGTTATGGGGTGGGCCGAAGGCCTCCACCAAGCTCTGGCCCACCCTCACGTGTCTGAAGGACGCACTGTGGTCCTCCCGCAACCTGCTGGTAGCGAAACGAGTAGAGACCACCCTCCAGGCAGTGGCCATGGTAGCCACGGATGCCCTGGGGTGATACAGAAGAAATGGAGCCTCGACCCCAGGCGAAGGGTCCCCCACAACACCCAAGGTCCCGGCGGGCCATTTTTTATAAACTATCTCTGGAAGCACTGCTGCCACAAGGGAACTGAAATAATTGTCCACTTGGTGGCGCCAGACTTCCACCGACCGTTGCCTTGTTACAAACTGTTCTATGTGGTCAATCAAAACGCGTTTGTATGTTGAACCACTTAAAAATAAATATTTAACTAGGCAAGTCAGTTAAGAACAAATTCTTATTTACAATGACCCACCCACCTAGGAACAGTGGGTTGAGGGGCAGAACGACAGATGTTTTACCTTGTCAGCTTGAGGTTTCGATCTTGCAACCTTTACAGTTACTAGTCCAAAGCTCTAACCACTAGTCTACACCTGGCTTCAATACATACATCACCAACGCAAAAATAGCCGTATTTTTTAATCTGTCTGTAGAGCCTTGTATGATAAGGCCATTGGGAGGAAAATTCCCTATGGGAAAAATGAATGGTGGAAAAACAATTGGAAACATTTCCTTGTTTATGGGTATTATGACTCCAGTGTGTGTTCGCTGCATGGACAGTGGCATTGAGGACTTAAGTCATTTTTTAAAACATTGGTCAACTGGGTGCAAGGATGGGCAAGAATGACAAAATACCATAAACATCAATGTATCAAAATAAACAGTTTTTATTAAAATACAGAAATATATGTGCAAGTAGCTTGAACAGCAACAACATTCTCAGTTACAGAAACCTTTAACTTGCTATGACAGTGATACACTACATGACCAAAAGTATGTGGACACCTGCTCGTCAAACATCTCAATCCAAAATCATGGGCATTAATGTGGAACTGGTCCCCCCTTTGCTGCTAGTACAGCCTCCACTCTTCTGGGAAGGGTTTCCACTAGATGGTGGAACATTGCTGTGGGGGACTTGCTTCTATTCAGCCACAAGAGCATTAGTGAGGTCGGGCACCGATGTTGTGCGATTAGGCCTGGCTCGCAGTCAGCGTTCCAATTCATCCCGATGGGGTTGAGGTCAGGGCACTGTGCAGGCCAGTCAAGTTCTTCCACACTGATCTCGACAAACCATTTCTGTATGGACCTTGCTTAGTGCACGGGGGCCTTGTCATGCTGGAACAGGAAAGGGCCTTCCCCAAAGTCGCCACAAAGTTAGTAGCACAGAATCATCTAGAATGTCATTGTCTGCTGTAGCGTTAAGATTTTCCTTCACTCGAGGGGCCCGAACCATGAAAAACAGCCCCAGACCATTATTGCTCCTCCACCAACCTTTACAGTTGGCACTATGCATTGGGGCAGGTCGTGTTTTCTCCTGGCATCCGCCAAACCCAGATTTATCCTTCAGACTGTCAGATGGTGAAGAGCGATTCATCACTCCTGAGAACGTATTTCCACTGCTCCAGAGTCCAATGGCGGCGAGCTTTACACCACTCCAGCCAACGCTTTGCATTGCATATATATTGCATATTGCACATGCCAACGGCCAATCACTGTATTGAGGATCTGTATTGACAATCAATGACACAGCACATGTCCTGGTATGTGCTATGGCCCTGGGGGTTTCCATGAAAAACACACACAGTGTGGACACGATCCTATCGGTTTCTATTAACGTCATGATTTTACAATACATAGATAATGTACGTCATACATTAGAATGACATCAGTTGTAATACCCACTCTATGGTATGGATATCTAGGAGATCAACGTGGTTTTAGGGTTGAAAGGATCTGGCCAGGGGGTCTCCCCAAATAAAAACATGCAAGACGGGCCAAAACTCAGAATAGCATTCCCATTAAAAAGACAGTCAGTCTCAGATTGTATTCCCATTTAAAAGACAGTCAGTCTCAGATTGTATTCCCATTAAAAAGACCGTCAGTCTCAGATTGTATTCCCATTTAAAAGACAGTCAGTCTCAGATTGTATTCCCATTAAAAAGACAGTCTCAGATTGTATTCCCATTAAAAAGACAGTCAGTCTCAGATTGTATTCCCATTAAAAAGACAGTCAGTCTCAGATTGTATTCCCATTAAAAAGACAGTCAGTCTCAGATTGTATTCCCATTAAAAAGACAGTCAGTCTCAGATTGTATTTCCATTAAAAAGACAGTCAGTCTCAGATTGTATTCCCATTAAAAAGACAGTCTCAGATTGTATTCCCATTAAAAAGACAGTCTCAGATTGTATTCCCATTAAAAAGACAGTCAGTCCATTGCAATAGAACACCAATAGAAGAGCTGATGAAAATTCTAAAATAAAATAAACAGTGATTCCTGGATCCGGTTAATTTTGAACGAGTCTTTTAATTAATGCATTTCAAGTACTCCAAAAAATTACATCTCTTTGCACAATACATTTTTTGAAATTTTTAGTAAAAATGTTCAAAAGTGAACAACATTTTTTGATACTGTATAAAACACAGTGAACATTAAAATCAGACAGTAGTTTCTAACTTTTGAATCATCTTGTGTTCTTTTCGCCTACATCATTTCACCTACAACATTTTCAACTCAATTTGACATTTCAGTGCATGTTTTATATCTAGAAACTTTTCTCTTTTTTTACCATGAAGAATAAAAAATAAAGTACATTTTTCTGGCATTATTTATTGTGTTGTTCTTCTAATCCAAACCATGCCACAGGAGAACAGACACAATGAAACGACAATGAATGAAAGATTTAGGATGCGTTTGTAAATTCACTCTGGAGTGACAGAGAGCGCCAGAAGTGCCGCTCTGGGCGTTCGTAAATTGAGAGCGTTTCGCTCACGGAGCGTTCAGAGCGCACATCTGGCCGAGGAGTAGCGTTGATCCGAGCGTTCTGGCCTCACAACGGCAGTCAAGCACACAAGCTAACCAGCTAAAATTAGCTAGTTACTTCCAGACACAAATGAGAGAACACCTCACTCTGACCATTTTACTCGCCCTAGCAGAGCTGGTGAGGCTTTTTTCACGTTATCCAGAGCGTTGGTGACTGTAACTGTGCTGCTGGCAACAATTGAATTACGCTTTTTGACTGACGTTTACCGACACTGTCCATTCAGCAGTTATTCTGCGCTCTGACACTCAGACGGGAGTGCTCTGAAATCGGAGTAGATCGCCAGAGCGAATTTACGAACTCACAGTTAGTCCATCACAATTAATTGTTTTTAACATTTTCATGATGGTGGAGAAAAAAAAAGTTGTACAAATATTTAAAATGAATCCCATTTAAATTAGCATAGATAACATAAATAACTCAGAAAGGTTGGTAACACTTTATTTGAAGGGTACCTAAATAAAAAGGACTTTATAACATTCATAAACCATATACATAACATTCATAAGCAGTGTGTAAGTATTTAATATGAATGTGCAATTTATGATTGATGAATGTTATGTAATTCTAATATAAGTACCCTTCAAAAAAAGTGTTACTGAGAAGGGGAGGTTTTATCACATACACTACATGACCAAAAGTATGTGGACACCTGCTCGTTGAACATGTCATTCCAAAATCATGGGCATTAATATGGAACTGGGCCCTCCTTTGCTGCTATAACAGCCTCCACTCTTCTGGGAAGGCATTAATATGGAGCTGGTCCCCCCTTTGCTGCTATAACAGCCTCCACTCTTTTGGGAAGGCTTTCCACTAGATGTTGGAACATTGCTGCGGGGACTTCTATTCTATTCAGCCACAAGAGCGTTAGTGAGGTTTGGCACTGATGTTCGGCGATTAGGCCCCGCAGTCAGCGTTCATCCCAAAATATGTTAGATGGGGTTGAGGTCAGGGCTCTGTGCAGGCCAGATAAGTTGTTCCATACCGATCTTGACAATTATTTCAGTATGAACCTCGCATTGCTGAAACAGGAAAGGGCCTTCCCCAAACAGTTGCCACAAAGTTGGAAGCACAGAATCGTCTAGAATGTCATTGTATGCTGTAGCGTTAAGATTTCCCTTCACTCGAACTAAGGGGCCTAGCACAAACCATGAAAAACAGACCATTGTTCCTCCTCCACCAAACTTTACAGTTGGCAGTACCCATTGGGGCAGGTAGCGTTCTCCTGGCAGCCGGCAAACCCAGATTCATCCGTCGTACTGCCAGATGGTGAAGTGTGATTCATCACTCCAGAGAACGTGTTTTCACCATTCCAGAGTCCAATGGTGGTGAGCTTTACACCACTCCAGCCGACGCTTGGCATTGCATATGGTGATCATAGGCTTGTGTGTGGCTGCTCAGCCATGGAAACCCATTTCATGAAGCTCCCAACAAACAGTTATTGTGCTGACGTTGCTTCCAACAGCAGTTTGGAACTTGGTAGTGAGTGTTACAACCGAGGACAGACGATTTTAACGCACTACACGCTTCAACACTCAGCAGTCCCGTTCTGTGAGCGTGTGTGGCCTACCACTTCACGGCTGAGCCGTTGTTGCTCCTAAACGTTTCCACCTCACAATAAACAGCACTTACAAGCAGGGCAGAAATTTGACGAACTGACTTGCTGGAAAGGTGGAATCCTGTGACGGTGCCACGTTGAAAGTCACTGAGCTCTTCAGTAAGGCCATTCTACAGCCAATGTTTGTGGCTGAAATAGCCAAATCCACACATTTGAAGGTGGGGAGGGTCCACATACTGTTGTATATATAGTGTATGAACATCTCTGAACAGTTTCTCTGGATTTACAAAACAAAAAAAAGAAAGTAACAGACGTATCGAAATTCAAATTTTTATCTTCAAATAAAAAACTCTAAATTCTCCCAAGTACTGTACAAGTTTACAAGGAAATAAGTCTGGGTGAGTGAGTGTACTGTGAGTGTACTAGCCAGTAGTATGGTTTTTAAAACAACTTCATTTTCTACAGAAAAACTCCATGATGACTTTAGCAACCATTTATTCAGCAATGTGAAATACAGGATTCAAAATGTGAGAAAGTCCCCTACAGAGCCCATGACTGTTTTCACACAACCGAGCTGAACCGAGCCAAGCCAAGCCAAAGCAAGATATACTGCCCTGGCCTGGTTACATATCTACCATCGTTGCTGGAACCGTGCTGGAAAGGACAATGTGAAAATAACAGTTCTGACCCAGAATTGTATGGTTGGAGTCAGCACGATAGTGTGAAAATAACAGTTCTGACCCAGAACGGTACGGTTGGAGTCAGCACGATAGTGTGAAAATAACAGTTCTGACCCAGAACGGTATGGTTGGAGTCAGCACGATAGTGTGAAAATAACAGATCTGACCCAGAACGGTACGGTTGGAGTCAGCACGATAGTGTGAAAATAACAGTTCTGACCCAGAACGGTATGGTTGGAGTCAGCACGATAGTGTGAAAATAACAGTTCTGACCCAGAACTGTACGGTTGGAGTCAGCATGATAGTGTGAAAAGGGTACGAAAAAAAATATGAACTTAATGTTAAGTTATAATGGTAGAATACACAAGGTCCAATTTCTACATTTGGTTTTGTATCAGCAGTTTCTCTCTTGTTATGTCAGTCACTCAATTAGCCCATGTTAGAAATAAAAATAAAACATTTTGATTGGTAAGGTAGTCTAGCCATGGTCAAATTACCGACCGGGGGGGGGGGCGACCCCATTGATTTTGTTAGTCACTCTCACTCAGACATCATATTTAAAACGGCAAACATTTCTCTCCACCCTACGGCAAGATGAGCAGAATTGTGGGAAATAGCAATGGTGTGGGTGTGGGTACACAGACCAGAGAGCCACTGCTGCCCCTCGTGATGAGTTTAGATTGTGTAGCTCCCACCCCACATCAAAGTTGCCCATCCCTGATCTAGGCTGTTCTAAAATCAACCTAATCCACTGCCTTTGTAGTATTAAGGGCAGGAGTAAACACCGGAAGTCAAACAGTCCCACTACCAGTCTCCTACTCTCCTCTTTCTTTAGACGTTGCACGCATCAACCAATGGTTACGTACCACATCATTGACTGTGTCGTCAGGCACCAGTTGCTATAACATATGATGCGGTTAGCTCGTACTTAAAATAGCTATCCGGGCTTTGTAAGATCTGGCATGCGTCTGCAAAGTCTGAGCAGAGGTACACGACCAACTTCTATGGTCAGTCAGAGTCAAAATGACTGTTTGGCATGACAATTACACCACAGGAGTTGGCCAGACAGCCTGGTCCCAGAACGGTTTGTGCTCTGAGTCTTCCATTCGTCCATTCAAACTAGTGCATCGTTTTTAGAGACCTTCCTACTGGCTTTTCCTATATAAAAGTAAAGATAAAAATATAAGACTCATTCATAAAGTATGGCACAATAACACTCATGTTAACTAATGTAAAGGGTCACAGAGACACTCATCTCTGTAGGGGACACAGTCTTTTAACAGAACAGGGTCATGTTCATTAGGGCACACAGCAACAACAAAAAAAATAACGTTTTAAAAACCATTTTTGCAACACCAAAAAAAAAAAAAAAAAAAAAAATTTCTTATTGGAAAAGCCCAGGTAAGTCCTTCCCCGTTGCGTTCTGTTTTCTTCCGTTTGGTGCCCAAATCAACACAACCCAATCATCCACACACATTTTTACAGGGCAGGTGATCAACGCATGGGGGGAAAATGACCATTTATGACCAACTAGCTCTAAAAACAAAGTGTTAGGTCATAGTGGACAATTAGAATGTGCAATCGTCTTGGAATAACTGCTGTTTGTTCCGGTGGTTAAAAGACCTAAGACCTAAAGCTAAATCAACCCCCAGCTATCATAGGAACATGATCAGTTATCATTAATTGTGTAACAGACAAAATATTACAGACCTTACAGCCTAGTACAGTCAATCAACAATGGTCACATTTAAATAAAAAAATAACATGACTGCATGGCCACATCGTACATTGTCAGACTTTTGATCTGAAAATTAACTGTCTTTTTTTCCCTTCCCATATTGGAATTTATTTTCGATTTATTTTCACGTAAAACCTAGAAATGTGTCGTAAATATCCTCTCTGTAGTAAAGTAAGTGTACATACGAAATGGCACCCTAACACCTACAGTTGAAGTCGGAAGTTTACATACACCTTAGCCAAATACATTTAAACTCAGTTTTTCTACAATTCCTGACATTAAATCCAAGTAAAAATTCCCTGTCTTAGGTCAGTTAGGATCATCACTTTATTTTTTAGAATGTGAAATGTCAGAATAATAGCAGATTTATTTCAGCATCACATTCCCAGTGGGTCAGAAGTTTACATACACTCAATTAGTATTTGGTTGCATTGCCTTTAAATTGTTTAACTTGGGTCAAATGTTTCAGGTAGACTTCCACAAGCTTCCTACAATAAGTTGGGCGAATTTTGGCCCATTCCTCCTGACAGAGCTGGTGTAACTGAGTCAGGTTTGCTCGCTTTTTCAGTTCTGCCCACAAAATGTCTATAGGATTGAGGTCAGGGCTTTGTGATGGCCACCAATACCTTGACTTCGTTGTCCTTAAGCCATTTTGCCACAACTTTGGAAGTATGCTTGTGGTCATTGTCCATTTGGAAGACCCATTTGCGAACAAGCATTAACTTCCTGACTGATGTCTTGAGATGTTGCTTCAATATATCCACATAATTTTCCTGCCTCATGATGCCATCTATTTTTTAAAAATGCACCAGTCCCTCTTGCAGCAAAGCACCCCCACAACATGATGCTGCCACCCCCGTGCTTCACGGTTGGGATGGTGTTCTTCGGCTTGTAAGCCTCTCCCTTTTTCCTGCAAACATAACAATGGTCATTATGGCCAAACAGTTCTATTTTTGTTTCATCAGACCAGAGGACATTTCTCCAAAAAGTACAATCTTTGTCCCCATGTGCAGTTGCAAACCGTAGTCTGGCTTTTTTATGGCGGTTTTGGAGCAGTGGCTTCTTCCTTTGCTGAGCGGCCTTTCAGGTTAAGTCAATATAGGACTTGTTTTACTGTGGATATAGATACTTTTGTACCTGTTTCCTCAAGCATCTTCACAAAGTCCTTTGCTGTTGTTCTGGGATTGATTTGAACTTTTCGCACCAAAGTACGTTCATCTCTAGGAGACAGAACGCGTCTCCTTCCTGAGCGGTATAACGGCTGTGTGGTCCCATGGTGTTTATACTTGCGTACTATTGTTTGTACAGATGAACTTGGTACCTTCAGGCATTTGGAAATTGCTCCCAAGGATGAACCAGAATTGTGGAGGTCTACAATTTTTTTTCTGAGGTCTTGGCTGATTTCTTTTGATTTTCCCATGATGTCAAGCAAAGAGGCACTGAGTTTGAAGGTAGGCCTTGAAATACATCCACAGGTACACCTCCAATTAACTCAAATGATGTCAATTAGCCAATCAGAAGCTTCTAAAGCCATGACATAATTTTCTGGAATTTTCCAAGCTCTTTAAAAAGGCACAGTCAACTTAGTGTATGTAAACGTCTGACCCACTGGAATTGTTATACAGTGAATTATAAGTGAAATAATCTGTCTGTAAACAATTGTTGGAAAAATTACTTGTCATGCACAAAGTAGATGTCCTAACCGACTTGCCAAAACTATAGTTTGTTAACACGAAATTTGTGTAGTGGTTGAAAAACAAGTTTTAATGAGTGTATGTAAACTTCCGACTTCAACTAGATATAGTGCACTAGTTTGGACCAGGGATAAATAGGGAATAGGGTGCTATTTTTGATGCACACTATGCCAAGCTTAGCCTAGCCTTCAGTGACCTGACAGGCAGAATCAGATTTTAATTAGTGGTTATTTGTTCTATTCATTCTACTGCATCAAAACGTATATCAAATTTTTAAAAACTGGGACAAAACAAAAATGTGTGTAAAAACTAAGTGAACTTCCCTTTCCTTTCTATCACGTTGCGACCAGAACAAGTTGTTACGTCGCGACCAGAACAAGTTGTTACGTCACGTCCAGAACAAGTTGTTACGTCGCGACCAGAACAAGTTGTTACGTCACGACCAGAACAAGTTGTTACGTCGCGACCAGAACAAGTTGTTACGTCACGACCAGAACAAGTTGTTACGTCACGTCCAGAACAAGTTGTTACGTCGCGACCAGAACAAGTTGTTACGTCACGACCAGAACAAGTTGTTACGTCACGACCAGAACAAGTTGTTACGTCGCGACCAGAACAAGTTGTTACGTCGCGACCAGAACAAGTTGTTACGTCACGACCAGAACAAGTTGTTACGTCACGACCAGAACAAGTTGTTACGTCACGACCAGAACAAGTTGTTACGTTGCGACCAGAACAAGTTGTTACGTCACGACCAGAACAAGTTGTTACGTCACGTCCAGAACAAGTTGTTACGTCGCGACCAGAACAAGTTGTTACGTCGCGACCAGAACAAGTTGTTACGTCGCGACCAGAACAAGTTGTTACGTCGCGACCAGAACAAGTTGTTACGTCGCGACCAGAACAAGTTGTTACGTCACGACCAGAACAAGTTGTTACGTCGCGACCAGAACAAGTTGTTACGTCGCGACCAGAACAAGTTGTTACGTCGCGACCAGAACAAGTTGTTACGTCGCGACCAGAACAAGTTGTTACGTCGCGACCAGAACAAGTTGTTACGTCACGACCAGAACAAGTTGTTACGTCACGACCAGAACAAGTTGTTACGTCACGACCAGAACAAGTTGTTACGTCACGACCAGAACAAGTTGTTACGTCACATCGCGACCAGAACAAGTTGTCACGTCACGACCAGAACAAGTTGTTACGTCACGACCAGAACAAGTTGTTACGTCACGACCAGAACAAGTTGTTACGTCACGACCAGAACAAGTTGTTACGTCACGTCCAGAACAAGTTGTTACGTCGCGACCAGAACAAGTTGTCACGTCGCGACCAGAACAAGTTGTTACGTCACGACCAGAACAAGTTGTTACGTCACGACCAGAACAAGTTGTTACGTCACGACCAGAACAAGTTGTTACGTCACGACCAGAACAAGTTGTTACGTCACGACCAGAACAAGTTGTTACGTCACGACCAGAACAAGTTGTTACGTCACGACCAGAACAAGTTGTTACGTCACGACCAGAACAAGTTGTTACGTCACGTCCAGAACAAGTTGTTACGTCACGACCAGAACAAGTTGTTACGTCACGACCAGAACAAGTTGTTACGTCACGACCAGAACAAGTTGTTACGTCGCGTCCAGAACAAGTTGTTACGTCGCGACCAGAACAAGTTGTTACGTCACGACCAGAACAAGTTGTTACGTCACGACCAGAACAAGTTGTTACGTCACGACCAGAACAAGTTGTTACGTCACGACCAGAACAAGTTGTTACGTCACGACCAGAACAAGTTGTTACGTCACGACCAGAACAAGTTGTTACGTCGCGACCAGAACAAGTTGTTACGTCACGACCAGAACAAGTTGTTACGTCGCGACCAGAACAAGTTGTTAGCAAAAATACCAGATGAAGAGATGAGGGAGCTCTTGAACGTCACAAAAGGTCAAAGGTGAGAAGTAGTGAGATATGGTGGTGACCTTATGTTCTACCTCTGGAACCTCTTGAAACTAAACACTATGAGAATTCCATCCATAGGATTCCATGATTGCAGCAAAATGAGAACTTGATTGCTGAAATGCTGTCAAAATTCCCAACTTCAGTGTCCAGTCCACAGAACTTACCCATATACTCTTTCAGATACCTTCTTTTGTGTTACTGTCCTGAGAGTACAGTACTAACCAAAAACAGTAAAGAATCATATGTACATTTACAGTAGAAGAAATAGTTGTGTTTTTTCACTCATGTTATACTGAAATCTTTACAGACAGTCAGTCAAAGACAGACAGGTCAGACAGACAGACAGGTCAGACAGTCTGCACGGAGAAACAAAGAGAAGAGCCTTGTGTCTTTTTGCTGTTGAGTTTGAAACGTTGTGTCGTAATCACAAGTCCAGCAAATCTCTTTAATTTCTGGCTAAGATGGCTGACAAAACATTTCAACCAACCAGGAGCCTTGGAACATATGTGTGTTCTCACTCAGGAGGGACTTTGCAAATGGAAAGAAAAAAAAAACACGTGACTAAATCTACATGTGATGGAACCATTCCTCCACTCCTTGGAACTCCATTAAAATAAACAAATTGCAATGGCTGATGGTCACTTCCACTCCACAGAATGACAAAATGGAGGAAGGTCAACTAAAATGGCGGATCTCACTCTCACAGCGAGAGCCCCAGAAAACAGCTGGATGAAGACTGAAGAGGTCAGAGGTCTTCAGCTCCAGTGGTGGTCGTTGGAGGGGGTCTTTATTTGAAGAGGTCAGATGTGGTCGTTGGAGGAGGTCTTTATTTGAAGAGGTCAGAGGTCTTCAGCTCCAGTGGTGGTCGTTGGAGGGGGTCTTTATTTGAAGAGGTGTAGAGGTCTTCAGCTCCAGTGGTGGTCGTTGGAGGGGGTCTTTATTTGAAGAGGTGTAGAGGTGGTCGTTGGAGGGGGTCTTTATTTGAAGAGGTGTAGAGGTCTTCAGCTCCAGTGGTGGTCGTTGGAGGGGGTCTTTATTTGAAGAGGTGTAGAGGTGGTCGTTGGAGGGGGTCTTTATTTGAAGAGGTGTAGAGGTCTTCAGCTCCAGTGGTGGTCGTTGGAGGGGGTCTTTATTTGAAGAGGTCAGAGGTGGTCGTTGGAGGGGGTCTTTATTTGAAGAGGTCAGTGGTGGTCGTTGGAGGGGGTCTTTATTTGAAGAGGTCAGAGGTCTTCAGCTCCAGTGGTGGTCGTTGGAGGGGGTCTTTATTTGAAGAGGTCAGAGGTCTTCAGCTCCAGTGGTGGTCGTTGGAGGGGGTCTTTATTTGAGCTCTCTCAACTCCGTCCTGTTTGTCTGTTTGTAGATGGAGGGTCTGACGAATGGGGATGGTAAACAACCAGTTTAGGCCGTTCTTTGGGCGGAGTGAAGCACGTGTTGTATCCCACTGTTAGGTGTAAACCGGTGGGATTTGAATCCGGGTCTCCCACGTGGCAACACAACGCCGTAACCATTAGATAAAGAGGACATCCTAAAAAAGTGTGTAAAAACTAAAAAAGTGTTGTTCCCTTTTCTTTCCCTTTCCCAATTCCATCTATCCTAAATCATAAAACATCTAAGACAATCCTCTAGGTTTAATGGTTAAGATGTGGGATTTTCACCCTGGAGACATGGGTTCAAATACCAACAAATGGGTTCAAATCTCAATCCCAGCAGTGTCATAGATAGGCACAAGGAGGAGCCAAGGCAAGGCAAGGAGCAGTCGATGGCGGGAGCAGCGTTCCCACCCCGAACCCCAGTGTCCCAGCAGCTCAGCGTCTCATCTGGCCCATCTGGTAGTTTTCTCTGGGCTGGCCCTGGCTGCGGTGGTGCCTCTGGGGCTGGGGCTGGCGGGAGGGCTGCTGCCGCTGGCCCCCGGAGACAGGGTGGTGCTGGCCGTGACTGACATCTCCGTGGTGGGACTGGGACTGGTGCACCTGGGCCTCCCTGGCGTGCTGCTGGGCTCTCCTCCTCTTCAACGTGCCTGGGGTAAGAGGGAGAGAGAGAGGTTAGTCTAGCACAGTGGTCAACAACCAGTCGATCGCGATTGACTGGTTGATCACCAAACATTTCTGTAAAAACCCAACGATAAAGCATTTGCATTCAAATGTTTTATATTATTTTCGCTCTGTTTTCGCCAGGAAAGCAAAGTGTTCCCATTTTGAACTAGTTCATGTGTCTGAAGGTAGAGCTCTGCCTACCCGGCAGGCCCAGAGAGCAACTCAAGTGCACCTATAGGCCTACCGCTGAGCAATCAGAAATCTCGGATCACCTTGTCTGCACAGTTTCCTGAATCCAGACACTGTAAAAAAGTACACAGCAAAGTTGATACTGTGAGATTAAAACGTTTCAGACCATGACTAGAGAGAGACTCAACGAATAAAGCTGCTGTTTTTATGAGTAAATGTATGTTTAAGTTGCTATTCAGCACTGTCAACATCTTGTTCAACACTTTTATAAGCCATAAAATGCACATTTCCCCTACTAAAGTCAGTCAGACGCATAAAGAACACCATGGAGGACCCTTAGGAAGGCAAAGTGTTCCCATGTTGAACTAGTTCATGTGTCTGAAGGTAGAATTCTGCCTACTGTCAACACATTGTTCGACACTTTTATAAGCCATAAAATGCAAATTTTTCCCTACTTCCACTCAAGCTACAACTTGCACTGCAGCAGCACGAGTATAGCAACGTGTTTCGATAAGCTTTGTTGTCGATAAGCTTGTGTTGTTGTGCTGAACTAAAATATAAACGCAACATGTAAAAAGTGTTGGTCCCATGTTTCATGAGCTGAAATAGAAGATCCCTGAAATGTTTCATACGCACAAAAAGCTTATTTCTCTCAAATTTTGTGCATAATTTTGTTTACATCCCTGTTAGTGAGCATTTCTCCTTTGCCAAGATAATCCATCCACCTGACAGGTGTGGCATATCAAGAAGCTGATTAAACAGCACGATCATTACACAGGTGCACCTTGTGCTGGGGACAATAAAATGCCACTCTAAAATGTGCAGTTTTATCACAACACAATGCCACAGATGTCTCAAGTTGAGGGAGTGTGCAACTGGCATGCTGACTGCAGGAATGTCCACCAGAGCTGTTGCTAGAGAATGTAATGTTCATTTCCCTACCATAAGCCACCTCCAACGTCATTTTAGAGAATTTGGCAGTACGTCCCACCACGCTCACAACCGCAGACCATGTGTTACCACGCCAGCCCAGGACCTCTACATCCGGCTTCTTCACCTGCGGGATCATCTGAGACCAGCCACCTAGACATCTGATGAAAGTGTGGATTTGCACAACTGAAGGATTTCTGCACAAACTGTCTCAGTGACGCTCAACTGCATGCTCGTTGTCCTCACCAGGGTCTTGACCCTACGGTAGTTTGGTGTCGTAATCGACTTCAGTGGGCAAATGCTCACCTTCGATAGCCACCAGCATGCTGGACAAGTGTGCCTGGTTTTGACTGGTTTTCTGATCCACGCCCCTACCCTTTTTGTTTAAGGTATCTGTGACCAACAGATGTATATCTGTATTCCCAGTCATGTGAAATCCATAGATTAGGGCCTAATGAATTTGTTAATTTACTGATTTCCTTCTATGAACTGTAACTCAGTAAAATCGTTGACATTGTTGCATTTATATTTTTGTTCAGTGAATTATTGGCGTCTTCCGGCTTGACTTTTTTAAATATCGAGGAATATTTCACTTTCTCTGGTCGTAGGAGTAACAACATTAATTGCTGCATGCAGTTCGACTTGATTTGCGTCATCAGCTGGAAGACTGTGTACCCTTTTCTCAGCGGGGAGCGGCGGGACGGTGAGTCAAGTGAGAGACAGCCTCAACGCTACTCCCTCCTCTCAGACTGACCATCAGATGAGGCAGCCTCAACGCTACTCCCTCCTCTCAGACTGACCATCAGATGAGGCAGCCTCAACGCTACTCCCTCCTCTCAGACTGACCATCAGATGAGTCAGCCTCACCGCTGCTCCCTCCTCTCAGACTGACCATCAGATGAGGCAGCCTCACCGCTGCTCCCTCCTCTCAGACTGACCATCAGATGAGGCAGCCTCACCGCTGCTCCCTCCTCTCAGACTGACCATCAGATGAGGCAGCCTCACCGCTGCTCCCTCCTCTCAGACTGACCATCAGATGAGGCAGCCTCACCGCTGCTCCCTCCCCTCAGACTGACCATCAGATGAGGCAGCCTCACCGCTGCTCCCTTCCCTCAGACTGACCATCAGATGAGGCAGCCTCACCGCTGCTCCCTCCCCTCAGACTGAACATCAGATGAGGCAGCCTCACCGCTGCTCCCTCCCCTCAGACTGACCATCAGATGAGGCAGCCTCACCGCTGCTCCCTCCTCTCAGACTGACCATCAGATGAGGCAGCCTCACCGCTGCTCCCTCCTCTCAGACTGACCATCAGATGAGGCAGCCTCACCGCTGCTCCCTCCTCTCAGACTGACCATCAGATGAGGCAGCCTCACCGCTGCTCCCTCCTCTCAGACTGACCATCAGATGAGGCAGCCTCACCGCTGCTCCCTCCTCTCAGACTGACCATCAGATGAGGCAGCCTCACCGCTGCTCCCTCCCCTCAGACTGACCATCAGATGAGGCAGCCTCACCGCTGCTCCCTCCCCTCAGACTGACCATCAGATGAGGCAGCCTCACCGCTGCTCCCTCCTCTCAGACTGACCATCAGATGCAGGCCATCAGTCCAGTAAAAAAATTAATTACGTTATCACTTACACTTAAACACTCCGAAGTTTCTAAAACTGTTTGAATGATGTCTGTGAGTATAACAGAACTCATATGGCAGGCAAAAACCTGAGAAAAAATCCAAACAGGAAGTGGGAATTCTGAGGTTGGTAGCTTTTCAACCAAGCCCCTATTGAATACACAGTGGGATATGGATGAGTTTGCACTTCCTACGGCTTCCACTAGATGTCAACAGTCTGTAGAACCTTGTCTGATGCCTCTACTGTGAGGTGGTGCCGAAGGAGACAGGAATTAGTCAGGTCTGCCATGAGGTGACCATGCTCTGACCATGGGCGTTCACATGAGAGGGAGCTCTGTTCCATCGCACATCTGAAGTCAATGTAATTTTCCGGTTGGAACGTTACTGAAGATTTATGTTAAAAACATTCTAAAGATTGATTCAATACTTCGTTTGACATGTTTCTATTGACTGTTACGGAACTTTTTTACATTTCGTCTGCTTTTAGTGAACGCGCTTCCTGACTTTGGATTTGTTTACCAAACACGCTAACAAAAATAGCTATTTGGACATAAATGGACATTACCGAACAAAACTAAAATTTCTTGTGGGAGTCCTGGGAGTGCATTCCGACGAAGATCAGCAAAGGTAAGTGAAGATTTATAATGCTTTTTATGAGTTTTGTTGACTGCACAATTTGGCAGGTAATTGTATGGCTTCCTTTTGTGGCTGAACGCTGTTCTCAGATTGAATATTGTGCTTTTGCCGTAAAGCTTTTGAAATCTGACACAGCGGTTGCATTAAGAACAAGTGTATCTTTAATTCTATGTAAAACATGTATCTTTCATTTTTATTTATTTTTATTTTTTTTATTTCACCTTTATTTAACCAGGTAGGCTAGTTGAGAACAAGTTCTCATTTGCAACTGCGACCTGGCCAAGATAAAGCATAGCAGTGTGAACAGACAACACAGAGTTACACATGGAGTAAACAATAAACAAGTCAATAACATGGTAGAAAAAAAAAAAGAGAATCTATATACAATGTGTGCAAAAGGCATGAGGTAGGCAATAAATCGAATAATTACAATTTAGCAGATTAACACTGGAGTGATAAATCATCAGATGATCATGTGCAAGAAGAGATACTGGTGTGCAAAAGAGCAGAAAAGTAAATAAATAAAAGCAGTATGGGGGGTGAGGTAGGTAAATTGGGTGGGTAGTTTACAGATGGACTATGTACAGCTGCAGCGATCGGTTAGCTGCTCGGATAGCAGATTTTTAAAGTTGTTGAGGGAGATAAAAGTCTCCAACTTCAGAGATTTTTGCAATTCGTTCCAGTCGCAGGCAGCAGAGAACTGGAAGGAAAGGCGTCCAAATGAGGTTTTGGCTTTAGGGATGATCAGTGAGATACACCTGCTGGAGCGCGTGTTGCAGGTGGGTGTAGCCATCGTGACCAGTGAACTGAGATAAGGCGGCACTTTACCTAGCATAGCCTTGTAGATGACCTGGAGCCAGTGGGTCTGACGACGAACATGTAGCGAGGGCCAGCCGACTAGGGCATACAGGTCGCAGTGGTGGGTCGTATAAGGTGCTTTAGTAACAAAACGAATGGCACTGTGATAAACTGCATCCAGTTTGCTGAGTAGAGTATTGGAAGCTATTTTGTAGATGACATCGCCGAAGTCGAGGATCGGTAGGATAGTCAGTTTTACTAGGGTAAGTTTGGCGGCGTGAGTGAAGGAGGCCCTGTTGCGGAATAGAAAGCCGACTCTTGCTCTGACTTTGGATTGGAGATGCTTGATATGAGTCTGGAAGGAGAGTTTGCAGTCTAGCCAGACACCCAGGTACTTATAGATGTCCACACATTCTAGGTCGGAACCGTCCAGGGTGGTGACGCTAGTCGGGCGTGCGGGTGCAGGCAGCGAACGGTTGAAAAGCATGCATTTGGTTTTACTAGCGTTTAAGAGCAGTTGGAGGCCACGGAAGGAGTGTTGTATGGCATTGAAGCTCGTTTGGAGGTTAGATAGTACAGTGTCCAAGGAAGGGCCGGAAGTACATAGAATGGTGTCGTCTGCGTAGAGGTGGATCAGGGAATCGCCCGCAGCAAGAGCAACATCATTGATGTATACAGAGAAAAGAGTCGGCCCGAGAATTGAACCCCGTGGTACCCCCATAGAGACTGCCAGAGGACCGGACAACATGCCCTCCGATTTGACACACTGAACTCTGTCTGCAAAGTAGTTGGTGAACCAGGCAAGGCAGTCACTAGAAAAACCGAGGCTACTGAGTCTGCCGATAAGAATATGGTGATTGACAGAGTCGAAAGCCTTGACCAGGTCGATGAAGACGGCTGCACAGTAATGTCTTTTATCGATGGCGGTTATGATATCGTTTAGTACCTTGAGCGTGGCTGAGGTGCACCCATGACCGGCTCGGAAACCGGATTGCACAGCGGAGAAGGTACGGTGGGATTCGAGATGGTCAGTGATCTGTTTGTTGACTTGGCTTTCGAAGACCTTAGATAGGCAGGGCAGGATGGATATAGGTCTGTAACAGTTTGGGTCCAGGGTGTCTCCCCCTTTGAAGAGGGGGATGACCGCGGCAGCTTTCCAATCCTTGGGGATCTCAGATGATACGAAGGAGAGGTTGAACAGGCTGGTGATAGGGGGTGCGACAATGGCGGCGGACAGTTTCAGAAATAGGGGGTCCAGATTGTCAAGCCCAGCTGATTTGTATGGGTCCAGGTTTTCCAGCTCTTTCAGAACATCTGCTATCTGGATTTGGGTAAAGGAGAAGCTGGGGAGGCTTGGGCGAGTAGCAGCGGAGGGGGCGGGGCTGTTGGCCAAGGTTGGAGTCGCCAGGAGGAAGGCATGGCCAGCCATTGAGAAATGCTTGTTGAAGTCTTCGATTATCACGGATTTATCGGTGGTGACCGTGTTACCTAGCCTCAGTGCAGTGGGCAGCTGGGAGGAGGTGCTCTTGTTCTCCATGGACTTTACAGTATCCCAGAACTTTTTGGAGTTAGAGCTACAGGATGCAAATTTCTGCTTGAAAAAGCTGGCCTTTGCTTTCCTGACTGACTGCGTGTATTGGTTCCTGACTTCCCTGAACAGTTGCATATCGCGGGGGCTCTTCGATGCTATTGCAGTTCGCCACAGGATGTTTTTGTGCTGGTCGAGGGCAGTCAGGTCTGGAGTGAACCAGGGGCTATATCTGTTCTTGGTTCTGCATTTTTTGAACGGAGCATGCTTGTCTAATATGGTGAGGAAGTAACATTTAAAGAATGACCAGGCATCCTCAACTGACGGGATGAGGTCAATATCCTTCCAGGGAACCCGGGCCAGGTCGATTAGAAAGGCCTGCTCGCAGAAGTGTTTTAGGGAGCGTTTGACAGTGATGAGGGGTGGTCGTTTGACCGCGGACCCGTGGCGGATACAGGCAATGAGGCAGTGATCACTGAGATCTTGATTGAAGACAGCAGAGGTGTATTTGGAGGGCAGGTTGGTCAGGATAATGTCTATTAGGGTGCCCATGTTTACGGATTTAGGGTTGTACCTGGTGGGTTCCTTGATGATTTGTGTGAGATTGAGGGCATCAAGCTTGGATTGTAGGACTGCCGGGGTGTTAAGCATATCCCAGTTTAGGTCACCTAACAGAACAAACTCTGAAGCTAGATGGGGAGCGATCAATTCACAGATGGTGTCCAGGGCACAGCTGGGAGCTGAGGGGGGTCGGTAGCAGGCGGCAACAGTGAGTCATCAAAGTTTATGATGAGTATGTATGTTATTTAACATTTCTGAACATTTCTGAACATAGCGCCAATGTAAACTGAGGTTTTTGGATATAAATATGAGCTTTATCGAACAAAACATATATGTATTGTGTAACATGAAGTCCTATGAGTGTCATCTGATGAAGATCATCAAAGGTTAGTGAAAAATTACTGTGTTTGTCTGTGATTTTGCGGTGACCTAACATAATCGTTTGTGGTGCTTTCGCTGTAAAGCCTATTTGAAAATCGGACACTTTGGTGGGATTAACAACAAGATTACCTTTAAAATGGTATAAGATACATGTATGTCTGAGGAATTTTAATCATGAGATTTCAGTTTTTTTTTAATTTGGCGCCCTGCACTTTCACTGGCTTATATCATATCAACCCATTAACGGGATTGCAGCCATAAGAAGATAACAAACGATCTATTACCAGGGTGATCATATACCTTACAGGTCTTAGAAGAAATTAAAAAAAAACACTGGCAGGGCAATTCAAGCCAAGACCATATGCAGTAATAATGTATTGGGCCTATAAACCTACTGCACAATCCTAATTTCTACAGAACTGTTTTTAAAAATAGGTCAATGTTGCATAAGGCTTACGTTTTTTTAAAGTCAGGGTTAAAACTAGGAATGCATGATATATCGGTATCGGACGATATTAGCTAAAAATGACAACATCGGTATCGGCCCGATGTCTAGTTTAATGCCCCGATTTGTAAAACAGACGTCAAAGCTGACGTGCATACCTATATAACGTAGGTACATGACGTAATGACGCCACGTAAAATGTAGCGCTACACGTGCAACACAGCATTCCTAACCTAGCCCACAATGTCTGCTGTGTGTATCGAGCGGTCAACAAGTCCAGCAGTCATTTGAAATAGTAAGAACATTTCAGCAAGGCAACTCAAAGGCGAAATCCATTAAAGCCAAGATAATGGAATTCATTTCCTTTTCCAATCAACCGTTCTCTGTCGTGGGTGGTGTTGGCTTTCGCCGACTGGTCGAGCACCGGTACACACTACCAAGTGCGCTGTTTTTCAGATGTTTCCCTACCGGAGTTACACAGTAATAGCGTCACTGCTATTAGCTTCACGACATACATACTATGGAACGCCGTTTGGGTCTTTGCCTGTCAAAAAACATTGCTAGAGGGGGTGCGGAGACTCACCTGGTAGTGGTTTGGGGTTGCTAGAGGGCGTGTGGAGACTCACCTGGTAGTGGTTTGGGGTTGCTAGAGGGGGTGCCGAGACTCACCTGGTAGTGGTTTGGGGTTGCTAGAGGGGGTGCCGAGACTCACCTGGTAGTGGTTTGGGGTTGCTAGAGGGGGTGTGGAGACTCACCTGGTAATGGTTTGGGGTTGCTAGAGGGGGTGCCGAGACTCACCTGGTAGTGGTTTGGGGTTGCTAGAGGGGGTGCCGAGACTCACCTGGTAGTGGTTTGGGGTTGCTAGAGGGGGTGCTGAGACTCACCTGGTAGTGGTTTGGGGTTGCTAGAGGGGGTGTGGAGACTCACCTGGTAGTGGCTTGGGGTTGCTAGAGGGGGTGCTGAGACTCACCTGGTAGTGGTTTGGGGTTGCTAGAGGGGGTGCCGAGACTCACCTGGTAGTGGTTTGGGTGGGGGCAGTTTGGGGTTGCTGGAGGGAGTGTGGACACTACAGATCTTAATGAAGCCAGCCATCAGCATGATCAGAGCAATGCCCATCAATAGCACTGCCCACCAGTGAGCCTGGAACCAGAAGAAAAACACAAAGAAATGGAGATATATTTTTCATAAACACACAACAACTTCTAACAACATCTGTCCACTAAAGTCCACAAAGAAAATACAATTGTTTTTGTGTTATCCTCCATGGTATTCTTTATGCATGCGTCTGACTGGTCGGTTGCACGTACTGCCAAATTCTCTGAAACGACGTTGGAGGCGGCTTATGGTAGAGAAATTAACATTAAATTCTCTAGCAACAGCTCTGGTGGACATTCCTGCAGGCAGCATGCCAATTGCTCGCTCCCTCAAAACTTGAGACATCTGTGGCATTGAGTTGTGACAAAACTGTACATTAGCATTTTATTTTCCCCAGCACAAGGTGCACCTGTGTAATGATCATGCTGTTTAATCAGCTTCTTGATATGCCACACCTGTCAGGTGGATGGATTATCTTGGCAAAGGAGAAATGCTCACTAACAGGGATGTAAACAAATCTGTGCACAAAATTTGAGAGAAATACGTTTTTTGTGCGTATGAAACATTTCAGGGATCTTCTATTTCAGCTCATGAAACGCAGGACCAACACTTTTTACATGTTGCGTTTATATTTTAGTTCAGCACAACAACACAAGCTTATCGACAACAAAGCTTATCGAAACACGTTGCTATACTCGTGCTGCTGCAGTGCAAGTTGTAGCTGGAGTGGAAGTAGGGAAAAATTTGCATTTTATGGCTTATAAAAGTGTTGAACAATGTGTTGACAGTAGGCAGAATTCTACCTTCAGACACATGAACGAGTTCAACATGGGAACACTTTGCAGTGAAATACATAGTAAGTCAGAATTACAGTCATGGGAATATAGTGACCTTTTCTGGTCAGCTGACAGAATCAGTCAGTCAGTCAGTAAGCTACGTACCACTATTCACTCAGTCGGTAAGCTACGTACCGCTATCCACTCAGTCGGTAAGCTACGTACCGCTATCCACTCAGTCGGTAAGCTACGTACCACTATCCACTCAGTCGGTAAGCTACGTACCACTATCCACTCAGTCGGTAAGCTACGTACCACTATCCACTCAGTCAGTAAGCTACGTACCACTATCCACTCAGTCAGTAAGCTACGTACCACTATCCACTCAGTCGGTAAGCTACGTACCACTATCCACTCAGTCGGTAAGCTACGTCCCACTATCCACTCAGTCGGTAAGCTACGTCCCACTATCCACTCAGTCGGTAAGCTACGTCCCACTATCCACTCAGTCGGTAAGCTACGTCCCACTATCCACTCATTCTGTAAGCTACGTCCCACTATCCACTCAGTCGGTAAGCTACGTCCCACTATCCACTCAGTCGGTAAGCTACGTCTCACTATCCACTCAGTCGGTAAGCTACGTCCCACTATCCACTCAGTCGGTAAGCTACGTCCCACTATCCACTCAGTCGGTAAGCTACGTACCACTATCCACTCAGTCGGTAAGCTACGTACCACTATCCACTCAGTCGGTAAGTTACGTACCACTATCCACTCAGTCGGTAAGCTACGTACCACTATCCACTCAGTCGGTAAGCTACGTAACACTATCCACTCAGTCGGTAAGCTACGTACCACTATCCACTCAGTCAGTAAGCTACGTACCACTATCCACTCAGTCAGTAAGCTACGTACCACTATCCACTCAGTCGGTAAGCTACGTATCACTATCCACTCAGTCGGTAAGCTACGTATCACTATCCACTCAGTCGGTAAGCTACGTATCACTATCCACTCAGTCGGTAAGCTACGTATCACTATCCACTCAGTCGGTAAGCTACGTACCACTACCCACTCAGTCGGTAAGCTACGTACCACTATCCACTCAGTCAGTAAGCTACGTACCACTATCCACTCAGTCAGTAAGCTACGTACCACTATCCACTCAGTCGGTAAGCTACGTACCACTATCCACTCAGTCGGTAAGCTACGTACCACTATCCACTCAGTCAGTAAGCTACGTACCACTATCCACTCAGTCGGTAAGCTACGTCCCACTATCCACTCAGTCAGTAAGCTACGTACCACTATCCACTCAGTCAGTGAGCTACGTACCACTATCCACTCAGTCGGTAAGCTACGTACCACTATCCACTCAGTCGGTAAGCTACGTACCACTATCCACTCAGTCAGTAAGCTACGTACCACTATCCACTCTGCAATGTTTTCATAGAGCTCAGGGTTGAAGATGGCCTTCTTCAGTCTGGCCAGAGGGCCGTCCGCGTCCACCAGCCGACACTTCATGAACACGTCACAGTAGCCCTTGAAGTCGTTGCAGGGAGACCCCGCGGGCAGCGTGGTGATTTTCTTATTGAAGAACCGGGCCAGTTTCTCTGAGCCTGTACTGCTGCAGGTGTTGGGGTTCACTGCAAGACAATCAACTAATAATAACTTTTATAGCACTAGTCATTTATTTAACCTTTATTTAACCTTTATTTAACCTTTATTAAACTTGGCAAGTCAGTTAAGAACAAATTCTTATTTACAATGACGGCCTACCGGGGAACAGTGGGTTAAATGCCTTGTTCTGGGGGCAGAACGACAGATTTTTACCTTGTCAGCTCAGGGATTCGATCCGGCAACCTTTACAGTTACTGATCCGACGCTCTAACTATTCATTACATAAATAATCCCAAAGCCCTTTAAAAACCTTGTCATACAATGTAGTTGTCATACAATGTAGTTGTCATACAATGTGGTTGTCATACAATGTGGTAAAAGTAAGGCTGAAAAATTCCAGAAAAGATACTTGGTTTTTCAGAAAACCTGGATTGGAGTATTCCCAGAATCACGAGGGAATGTTCCAACTGGGAATGCTCCAACTGGGAATGCTCCAACTGGGAATACTGCAACTGGGAATACTCCAACTGGGAATACTGCAACTGGGAATACTGCAACTGGGAATGCTCCAACTGGGAATGCTCCAACTGGGAATGCTCCAACTGGGAATGCTCCAACTGGGAATGCTCCAACTGGGAATACTCCAACTGGGAATACTGCAACTGGGAATACTGCAACTGGGAATGCTCCAACTGGGAATGCTCCAACTGGGAATGCTCCAACTCCAACTGGGAATGCTCCAACTGGGAATGCTCCAACTGGGAATGCTCCAACTGGGAATGCTCCAACTGGGAATGCTCCAACTGGGAATACTGCAACTGGGAATGCTCCAACTGGGAATGCTCCAACTGGGAATGCTCCAACTGGGAATGCTCCAAATGGGAATGCTCCAACTGGGAATGCTCCAACCGGGAATGCTCCAACTGGGAATGCTCCAACTGGGAATGCTCCAACTGGGAATGCTGAAAAACGCAGCAACTTTGGGAAAGTATCTAGAATTTTGCAACCCTGCTGAAAAGGACTTAATACTACTGAAATATGCCCCTAAAACATGTTAATGTTAACGTCAGGACATAATACCACTGAAATACGCCCCTAAAACATGTTAATGTTAACGTCAGGACATAATACCACTGAAATATGCCCCTAAAACATGTTAATGTTAACGTCAGGACATAATAGCACTGAAATATGCCCCTAAAACATGTTAATGTTAACGTCAGGACATAATACCACTGAAATATGCCCCTCAAACATGTTAATGTTAACGTCAGGACATAATACTACTGAAATATGCCCCTAAAACGTCAGGAATCCAGTTAAGAGAGTAGTGCTCACACTCTTTGGGGTAGAGTGACCTGAGGCGGCAACACACACACACACACACACACACACACACACACACACACACACACACACACACACACACACACACACACACACACACACACACACACACACACACACACACACACACACACACACACACACACACACACACACAAACAAGCAGGACTCACTCTTCTCGTTACAGCAGACGTGGCACAGCTCGTCAGTCTCGTCCTTGCCCTCCACGCTGGCACAGGTACAGACCTCCAGACCATACTTCTCACAGATGGAGCCAGAGCAGCCCTGGAGGAGGAGCACATGGAGGAGATGGGTCAAACTCAAATTACTTTTATATTTAAGGTGTATTTTATTTTGGAATTGTAGACATGTGTAGCTAAAAGTAGAATTTCAGCAAACATAGGCATTTGTAAGTGAATAAAATAAAAAGGTTCCTGGTATTTGAGATTAAGTATAAAATATTACAGTCAAGCAGCATCAAGCAATCACTATTTTAAAGCTAGAATCCTTAGTTGCTCCATCCATTTTTTTACTTATAAATTGATGACACATACACCCATTGATTGTTGAAGAATAGAACTTATAAATGCCTCAACTGTCGTACCACATCAGAACCCAACATAGAAGTCTGTTTGACCCCAATGTTTGTAAACAACACCAACGTAAACAAACACTGTAGAGCCTCATAACATGGTTCAACTATAATGGTTGTATCATGTATGGTCAGTCCTTGCATCCGTAGCTCTGTCCATGAATTTGACAGTGGTTACATTTATCCGGGTCGATCCGTCCGCTTTTTACCCAAACAGAGGCGGGGTGTTTCAATTACAAGCGTTTCGCTACACTCGCATTAACATCTGCTAACCATGTTAACCATGCTAACCAATACAATTTGATTTGATTTGGCACTCAGCCATTACAATGTTTTCCTGTGAGGGAGGGAGCTTCATATGTGGTGACTGATAAATTGGTAGACAGACAGACAGTAGGGTTGGGTTCAGGAAGTACACTGAAATTCAGGAAGTACACTGAAATTCAGGAAGTACACAGAAATTCAGGAAGTACACAGAAATTCAGGAAGTACACAGAAATTCAGGAAGTACACAGAAATTCAGGAAGTACACTGAAATTCAGGAAGTACACAGAAATTCAGGAAGTACACTGAAATTCCAATTCTCTTCAATGCTTTTCAAATGAGGAACATTTGGAATACTTTCTGAATTGACTGGAATTGAAATGGAATTGACCCCCAAACCTTGAAGGTAGCCAGGTATTTAACTACACACTTCAGGTAGCCAGGTATCCACTCACCCCGTTGAGGCAGACTTGAGTCTCTCCGTGGCAGGCGGTGAAGTTGGCCTTGGGTTCTGAGGTGGGGCACTGAGCCGTACCCCCGTTACACATGCCCTGATGGGCACACTCAGACTCTTCACGACACTTCTCATTACGACCTTTATAGAAGCACTCAGGAGTACAGCACAGGCCCTGGCTAGGACTGGGGGAGGGAGAGAGGGGGGGGGGGGGGGAGGTTAAAATAACTAAATGACAGAAATAACACTTTAATTCCCACTTTAACACTTTAATTCCCATGACATTTGCATGGTAACTAAGTGTGCAGGAGTATCTATTCCTTAGCTTGTGTCACTTCCTGCACCACAGGTTAGAAAAAAAAAACTAGAACAGAATAGCATTGTACTGTATCGCAGCTCTTAAAAAAGGGCTACCGTATCTTACCTGCAGACTTTGTTGGGTTTTAGTTTACACTTCCTGTTGTCAGGCTGCCCGGCGTCATAGCAACACTGATCTCTGCACTGATCGCTGTATCCACAGTCACACTCCTCCCCTGGTTCCACTAACCCATTACCACAGATGGGCTGGCCTGACTCTGCATGAGGAGGCAGATAGAACACACACACGTTAGGAAATGACATTTAAAAACAACACATTTTATCTGTGACACAGCGTAGATTTCCAAACATCTATACTTTACCAAAATTCCAAGGCTTTCCAGGAATCCAAGTTGAAGGATTCTGGGAATCCTCCAACAGCGATTTCCTAAAAACCTTAGAAGTTTCCAGAATTCTGCAACCCTTACACACAGCTTTAAACACCCAAACTAAGGGCTAATCTCAAACACCATAGACAGCAGTGGAAACATCCCGACAAAGCAGCTTTAAACACCATAGACAGCAGTGGAAACATCCCGACAAAGCAGCTTTAAACACCATAGACAACAGTGGAAACATCCCGACAAAGCAGCTTTAAACACCATAGACAGCAGTGGAAACATCCCGAACAAAGCAGCTTTAAACACCATAGACAGCAGTGGAAACATCCCGACAAAGCAGCTTTAAACACCATAGACAGCAGTGGAAACATCCCGACAAAGCAGCTTTAAACACCATAGACAGCAGTGGAAACATCCCGACAAAGCAGCTTTAAACACCATAGACAACAGTGGAAACATCCCGACAAAGCAGCTTTAAACACCATAGACAGCAGTGGAAACATCCCGACAAAGCAGCTTTAAACACCATAGACAGCAGTGGAAACATCCCGACAAAGCAGCTTTAAACACCATAGACAGCAGTGGAAACATCCCGACAAAGCAGCTTTAAACACCATAGACAGCAGTGGAAACATCCCGACAAAGCAGCTTTAAACACTATAGACAGCAGTGGAAACATCCCGACAAAGCAGCTTTAAACACCATAGACAGCAGTGGAAACATCCCGAACAAAGCAGCTTTAAACACCATAGACAGCAGTGGAAACATCCCGACAAAGCAGCTTTAAACACCATAGACAGCAGTGGAAACATCCCGACAAAGCAGCTTTAAACACCATAGACAGCAGTGGAAACATCCCGACAAAGCAGCTTTAAACACCATAGACAGCAGTGGAAACATCCCGACAAAGCAGCTTTAAACAACATAGACAGCAGTGGAAACATCCCGACAAAGCAGCTTTAAACACCATAGACAGCAGTGGAAACATCCCGACAAAGCAGCTTTAAACACCATAGACAGCAGTGGAAACATCCCGACAAAGCAGCTTTAAACACCATAGACAGCAGTGGAAACATCCCGACAAAGCAGCTTTAAACACCATAGACAGCAGTGGAAACATCCCGACAAAACAGCTTTAAACACCATAGACAGCAGTGGAAACATCCCGACAAAACAGCTTTAAACACCATAGACAGCAGTGGAAACATCCCGACAAAACAGCTTTAAACACCATAGACAGCAGTGGAAACATCCCGACAAAGCAGCTTTAAACACCATAGACAGCAGTGGAAACATCCCGACAAAGCAGCTTTAAACACCATAGACAGCAGTGGAAACATCCCGACAAAGCAGCTTTAAACACCATAGACAGCAGTGGAAACATCCCGACAAAGCAGCTTTAAACACCATAGACAGCAGTGGAAACATCCCGACAAAACAGCTTTAAACAACATAGACAGCAGTGGAAACATCCCGACAAAGCAGCTTTAAACACCATAGACAGCAGTGGAAACATCCCGACAAAGCAGCTTTAAACACCATAGACAGCAGTGGAAACATCCCGACAAAGCAGCTTTAAACACCATAGACAGCAGTGGAAACATCCCGACAAAGCAGCTTTAAACACCATAGACAGCAGTGGAAACATCCCGACAAAGCAGCTTTAAACACCATAGACAGCAGTGGAAACATCCCGACAAAGCAGCTTTAAACACCATAGACAACAGTGGAAACATCCCGACAAAGCAGCTTTAAACAATATAGACAGCAGTGGAAACATCCCGACAAAGCAGCTTTAAACACCATAGACAGCAGTGGAAACATCCCGACAAAGCAGCTTTAAACACCATAGACAACAGTGGAAACATCCCGACAAAGCAGCTTTAAACACCATAGACAGCAGTGGAAACATCCCGACAAAGCAGCTTTAAACACCATAGACAGCAGTGGAAACATCCCGACAAAGCAGCTTTAAACACCATAGACAGCAGTGGAAACATCCCGAACAAAGCAGCTTTAAACACCATAGACAGCAGTGGAAACATCCCGAACAAAGCAGCTTTAAACACCATAGACAGCAGTGGAAACATCCCGAACAAAGCAGCTTTAAACACCATAGACAGCAGTGGAAACATCCCGAACAAAGCAGCTTTAAACACCATAGACAGCAGTGGAAACATCCCGAACAAAGCAGCTTTAAACACCATAGACAGCAGTGGAAACATCCCGACAAAGCAGCTTTAAACACCATAGACAGCAGTGGAAACATCCCGACAAAGCAGCTTTAAACACCATAGACAGCAGTGGAAACATCCCGACAAAGCAGCTTTAAACACCATAGACAGCAGTGGAAACATCCCGACAAAGCAGCTTTAAACACCATAGACAGCAGTGGAAACATCCCGACAAAGCAGCTTTAAACACCATAGACAGCAGTGGAAACATCCCGACAAAGCAGCTTTAAACACCATAGACAGCAGTGGAAACATCCCGACAAAGCAGCTTTAAACACCATAGACAGCAGTGGAAACATCCCGACAAAGCAGCTTTAAACACCATAGACAACAGTGGAAACATCCCGACAAAGCAGCTTTAAACAATATAGACAGCAGTGGAAACATCCCGACAAAGCAGCTTTAAACACCATAGACAGCAGTGGAAACATCCCGACAAAGCAGCTTTAAACACCATAGACAACAGTGGAAACATCCCGACAAAGCAGCTTTAAACACCATAGACAGCAGTGGAAACATCCCGACAAAGCAGCTTTAAACACCATAGACAGCAGTGGAAACATCCCGACAAAGCAGCTTTAAACACCATAGACAGCAGTGGAAACATCCCGAACAAAGCAGCTTTAAACACCATAGACAGCAGTGGAAACATCCCGAACAAAGCAGCTTTAAACACCATAGACAGCAGTGGAAACATCCCGAACAAAGCAGCTTTAAACACCATAGACAGCAGTGGAAACATCCCGAACAAAGCAGCTTTAAACACCATAGACAGCAGTGGAAACATCCCGAACAAAGCAGCTTTAAACACCATAGACAGCAGTGGAAACATCCCGACAAAGCAGCTTTAAACACCATAGACAGCAGTGGAAACATACCGACAAAGCAGCTTTAAACACCATAGACAGCAGTGGAAACATCCCGACAAAGCAGCTTTAAACACCATAGACAGCAGTGGAAACATCCCGACAAAGCAGCTTTAAACACCATAGACAGCAGTGGAAACATCCCGACAAAGCAGCTTTAAACACCATAGACAGCAGTGGAAACATCCCGACAAAGCAGCTTTAAACACCATAGACAGCAGTGGAAACATCCCGACAAAGCAGCTTTAAACACCATAGACAGCAGTGGAAACATCCCGACAAAGCAGCTTTAAACACCATAGACAGCAGTGGAAACATCCCGACAAAGCAGCTTTAAACACCATAGACAGCAGTGGAAACATACCGACAAAGCAGCTTCCCCTCTTCTTCTCCAGGACCTGGCTGATGTTCCTGACACTACAGACGGAGAACTTGTTGTTGTTGAGTTTGTCTCCTGATGTGGCCCGGGCGTACATGATGTAGTTCCCTTTCTCCTTCTTATCCTGGGTCTTAGACTCCCCCGGGGTGCACTCTGACCCCGAGTCATGCTGTAAGGAGGATGGAGACAAATTCGATTTTAGAATAGATTTAAACGTAGTACTACTAATGGCTACCATGTTTGTTGTAAATTACATTGCAAATGCCTTAGAAGATAGAAAGAATTGTACTCTCAATGTGTGTACACAACGTTATTCTTTTGAATAAGCTGGTAGTGTTGGGTACTGATGCTTGCCGATGGTTTCATAATTATCTCAATGACAGAACTCAGGCCATCAAGGTAGGTTGGGGTGAAATCGGGAGTTCCTTGAGTTACATAAAAAGGGGTGCCCCAAGGTTCGATACTCGGCCCACTAGTGTTTACAATCTATATAAATAACATTGGTAATGCTTTAAATACAATGATGCAGTGTTGTATTACATTGCTCCATCGGTTGGCCAATACTTTTCCAATTTGAAATCTGATTTTCAAGGACTGCAGAGGTCACTATTGGAGCTAGTGGTCAATGCAAACAAAATGCATTTTCAAGGTCCCATAACCCAGATTTTAATTAATTAATTTTATTATAATAATTTTTCTCCACAATTGCGATCCAATTACAATCTTGTCTCATCGCTGCAACTCCCCAACAGGCTCGGGAGAGGCGAAGGTCAATTCATGCGTCCTCCGAAACATGACCCGCCAAGCCGTGTTTCTTAACCCGGAAGCCAGCTGCACCAATGTGTCGGAGGAAACACCGTTCAACTGATGACCGATATCAGCTTGCAGGCGCCCAGCCCGCCACAAGGAGTCAGTAGAGCACGATGAGCCAAGTAAGTTGAAATTGAACAAAGTATTGGGTCTCCACAATTCTTTATTTCACTGTTATTATTACAGAACCATTGTTTTTAATTCAGCACCCCATATATCCATTTAAATCTGATAATTAACAGAAATGGCATTAAAAAAATTCACACCCTGGACTATATATATATATATATATATGGTAGCACAGCCTTTGGTCAAAATAACTGCAATTAAGCGCTTCCTATAGTCCTCAATGAGCTTCCTGTAGCTCTGTACTGGCAGTTTGGCCCACTCCTCTTGTACAAACTGCTCCAGTTCTCCCAGACTTGAAGGGTGTCTTCTCCCAACTGCTGTTTCCAGATCTCTCCACAAGTTTTCAATGAGATTTAGATCTGGACTCCTTGCTGGCCACTTCAGAACAGTCCAGCGTTTTGTCTTGAACCGTTCCTGGGTGTTTTTTGAAGTGTGTTTGGGGTCATTGTCCTGCTGGAAGACCCATGGCCTTCGAAGGAGACCCAGCTTTCTGACACTGGGTCTGACATTACACTCCAAAATGCCTTGGTATTCTCCTGATTTCATGATGCCATGCATACGTTCAAGGTGTCAGGATTTACCTAGGGGTCATGATTGGGGCTGTGCAAATGTTTGGTGTATTTTGAATAATTGATTATGCTTATGTTAATAGAAGGGGAGGGGTTATAAGACCCCTCCCTCCTTACATTTATAGGGTCATAGACTACAGATTAACAATACAAATTCATTGTAGAGGTTTAGAATTCCACAATTGTTTTTAGTTCTCTCTCCATTTCATTATGAAGAGGCCCCTCTGAGTAATGTGTGACTGTGAAGAAGGAGCTCTGCAGGGGAGTGGAGGAGATAAGGCTAGTCAAACATTCCACAAGAAATCAGCTTTGGGGAGTGGACGTTTACTGCTAAGTTTAAGATAACACTAAAAGCCATTGTTTATATAGGGGTTTTGGTCTCGGGAGTAAAAAAGGTAATGACTAGTCAGTGACATCACTAAGGCGGGACTTCGGTTTAACAAAACAACTTGAGACCTTTTGTTTGAGGCAGAACTTACTCGGAAACATGCGTGCTATGTTCCTGTGTGTCAACTTCTGTCTGCAATTGCATTAATAAAGGTTTTTGAATGATTTAATTAAAGATATTGTCATAATGCTAATTTCACCAATGATTGACAAAGAAGGACGTAAGGAACGAACCCTAACAAAGGTCACCGAACCTCCTCCATGTTTGACTGTAGGGAAGGTGCTTTTTTCGTTGAAGGCTTCATTTTGTTTTCTGTAACCATAGAGATGGTGTGCTTCACCAAAAAGCTCTAATTTGGTCTCGTCTGTCCACAGGAAATCCTCCCAGAAGGATTTTGGCATGTTCAGGTGTGTTTTGGCAAATTGCAGTCGGGCTTTCTTATGTCTCCCTCTCAGCAGTGGGGTCCTGCTTGGTCTCATATCCTATAACCCCCTTTTCATTGAGTTGGCGACGGACGGTGCGAGGTGAAACTGTCGTACCTTGTGTCTGAAGGTCAGCTGGAATCTGTGTGGCAGTTGGCGACGGACGGTGCGAGGTGAAACTGTCGTACCTTGTGTCTGAAGGTCAGCTGGAATCTGTGTGGCAGTTGGCGACGGACGGTGCGAGGTGAAACAGCCGTACCTTGTGTCTGAAGGTCAGTTGGAATCTGTGTGGCAGTTGGCGACGGACGGTGCGAGGTGAAACAGCCGTACCTTGTGTCTGAAGGTCAGCTGGAATCTGTGTGGCAGTTGGCGACGGACGGTGCGAGGTGAAACTGCCGTACCTTGTGTCTGAAGGTCAGCTGGAATCTGTGTGGCAGTTGGCGACGGACGGTGCGAGGTGAAACTGTCGTACCTTGTGTCTGAAGGTCAGCTGGAATCTGTGTGGCAGTTGGCGACGGACGGTGCGAGGTGAAACTGTCGTACCTTGTGTCTGAAGGTCAGCTGGAATCTGTGTGGCAGTTGATTGAGGTGTTGTCTTCACCAGTCAAACAATCCTTCTCTGTAATCTTCCATCAAGTTCTCTCTTGCGGCCACGTCCAGGGAGGTTGGCTACAGTGGCATGGGCCTTAAAGCTCCTTGATAACATTACGTACGGTGTAAACAGGAACATCAAGGTCTCTGGAGATGGTCTTGAAGCCTTGAGATTGTCCACGCTTGGCTACAATCTTGTGTCTGACCTCGGATAATTATCTTGATTTCTTTATTTTTTCTCTCTACATGCTCATTGCGGTACACACAGTGACACAAAACAGGAGAATGAGTCCTTTTCTCTATTTAAACAGGAGAATGAGTCCTTTTCTCTATTTAAACAGGAGAATGAGTCTTTTTCTCTATTTAAACAGGAGAATGAGTCTTTTTCTCTATTTAAACAGGAGAATGAGTCTTTTTCTCTATTTAAACAGGAGAATGAGTCTTTTTCTCTATTTAAACAGGAGAATGAGTCCTTTTCTCTATTTAAACAGGAGAATGAGTCTTTTTCTCTATTTAAACAGGAGAATGAGTCCTTTTCTCTATTTAAACAGGAGAATGAGTCTTTTTCTCTATTTAAACAGGAGAATGAGTCTTTTTCTCTATTTAAACAGGAGAATGAGTCTTTTTCTCTATTTAAACAGGAGAATGGGTCCTTTTCTCTATTTAAACAGGAGAATGAGTCTTTTTCTCTATTTAAACAGGAGAATGAGTCTTTTTCTCTATTTAAACAGGAGAATGAGTCCTTTTCTCTATTTAAACAGGAGAATGAGTCTTTTTCTCTATTTAAACAGGAGAATGAGTCTTTTTCTCTATTTAAACAGGAGAATGAGTCCTTTTCTCTATTTAAACAGGAGAATGAGTCCTTTTCTCTTTTCAAACTGGTTGAATGAGGGATTCTTATATTGCAGGCACCTGCAACTGTCCACAGGTGAGTTCAATTACAAAGTGAAGGAGAATCACCTGCTTGACATGTAATTATTTCGAACTACTTCTAGAAGGTGCCAATGATATTATCCTGGCCATTTTAGGATTTCTATGTGGAATAAGACAACATTTAGTTAATTATTCTGATTATTATTATTTTTTTCAACTGCAAAACCAAAGACATACGTGAATACCAAACTATGTTAAGTTTCAACAGTTTTCTAGAAGAAATTGTGCAGTATTTGAAAAGAGTGCAAAGGTGCCAATATTTTTGTCCAGGACTGTATTTCCCACAGTTGTGTCAAGTTGGCTGGATGTCCTTTGGGTGGTGGAACATTCTTGATACAAAACAGGTAACTGATGAAGTTGAAAAACACAGCAGCGTTGCAGTTCTTGACACAAACCGGTGCGCTTGGCACCTGCTACCGAACCCTGTTCAAAGGCACTTAAATCTTTTGTCTTGCCCATTCACCCTCTGAAATGGCACATACACAATCCATGTCTCAAATGTCTCAAGGCTTGAAGATCTTTCTTTAACCGGTCTCCTACCCTTCATCTACACTGATAGAAGTGGATTTAACAAGTGACACCAATAATGGATAATGGAAAGTATTCTGAGCCCTTGACTTTTTACACATTTTGTTACGTTACAGTCTTATTCTAAAATGTATGAAATATATTTTTTTCAGCAAAAACAGTTTAGTCATTTTTGCTAAAATAAATTAACTAAAAAACTGATTCAGACCTTTTGCTATGAGACTCGAAATTGAGCTCAGGTGCATCCTGTTTCCATTGATCATCCTTGAGAGGTTTCTACAACTTGATTGGAGTCCACCTGTGGTAAATTCAATTTATTTCACATGATGTGGAAAGGCATACACCTGTCTATATAAGGTCCCACAGTTGACATGGCATGTCAGAGCAAAAACCAAGCCATGAGGTAGAAGGAATTGTCCATAGAACTCCCGAGACAGGATTGTGTCGAGGCACAAATCTGGGGAAGGGTACCAAAACATTTCTGCAGCATTGAAGGTCCCCAAGCACACAGTGGCCTCCATCATTCTTAAATGGTGGAAGTTTGGAACCACCAAGACTCTTCCTAGAGCTGGCCGCCTGGCCAAACTGAGCAATCGGGGGAGAAGGGCCTTGGTCAGGGATGTGAGAAACAAGATTCTCTGGTCTGATGTCACCAAGATTGAACTCTTTGGCCTGAATGCCAAGCGTCACGTCTGGAGGAAACCTGGCACCATCCCTACGGTGAAGCATGGTGGTGGCAACATCAACGTCAGGATCGAAGGAAAGATGAACGGAGCAAAGTACAGAGAGATCCTTAATGATAACCTGCTCCAGAGCGCTCAGGACCTCAGACTGGGGCAAAGGTTCACCTTCCAACAGGACAATGACACAAAGCACACAGCCAAGACAACGCAAGAGTGGCTTCGGAACAAGTCTCTGAACGTCCTTGAGTGACCCAGACAGAGCCCGGACTTGAACCCGATCGAACATCTCTGGAGAGACCTGAAAATAGCTGTGCAGCAACGCTCCCCATCCAACCTGGCAGAGCTTGAGAGGATCTGCAGAGAAGAATGGAAGAAACTCCCCAGATACAGGTGTGCCAAGCTTGTAGCGTCAAACCCAAGAAGACTCGAGGCTGTAATCGCTGACAAAGGTGCTTCAACAAAGTACTGAGTAAAGGGTCTGAATACTTATGTAAATATGATTTCTTGTTTTATTTAAATAAATTAGCAAAAATTCACTTTTTGCTTTGTCATTATGGGGTATTGTGTGTAGATTGATAAGAAAGAAAAAAAAGCTTTAATACATTTTAAAAAGGCTGTAACGTAACTTTATCTATCATCATTAATTCAATTTAGACGTACACATGACCAAACCCGGCTTGGATAACACTAGAGGCCCCTTCGGTCTCCAGAGTTGGGAAAAGCTGATTTTTAGTTTTTTTTATTATCTTGCACCCTTTATGTGGAACAACTCACAGAGCTCTCTGAAATGAGATGTTCTGGTCCCCCTTTTGGTCTGTTTAGTAATGATCGGAGACCTCTGATAAATCCAGGCTGTATCACAACCGGCCGTGATTGGGAGTCCTATAGCGCGGTGCGCAATTGGCCCCAGCGTTGGCTGGTGTAGGCCGTCATTGTAAATAAGAATTTGTTCTTAAATAAATAAAAATGTATGTTTTTCTTAATTATGTTTTGTAATGTTGTATATTTTGTGTTTGTATTTTATGCAGGACTCATCTGTAAAAAAAGAGAGCCTAGTCTCAGTATGACTTCCCGGTCAAAATAAAAGTTTCATAAATTGTCCTCTAAGAAAAAAAGATTCACAGGCTCGTAACAGTTTACACAAACACCAAAACTACAACTCATCTCCCAGACATGACATTTCCTGTTGCATCTCTATATCCAGTAACGACAGCAGATAAACAGAGACAACACAGAGAAAGAAGAGCTCTATGGCTGTGTTTACACGGCAGGCCGATTCTCATCTTTTACCCAAATATTGTCAAAAGACCAATTACTGAAAAAAAGAAGATTTGGGCTGCCTGTGTATACACAGTCTATGAGATCTCCCATCAGCCTAGGTTATCCCAAGTGGCGCAGCGGTCTAAGGCACTGTATCTCAGTGCTAGAGGCGTCACTACAGACCCTGGTTCGATTCCAAGCTGTATCACAACCGGCCCAGCGTCATCCGGGTTGGGTTTGGGCCTGGGGTAGGCTGTCATTGTAAAATAAGAATTTGTTCTTAACTGACTTGCCTAGTTAAATAAATAATGCATCTAACTCACAGGCGAGCCAAAGTTGTGTCCTATTTCATGTGCGAAGGTGATGTGTGAGACTTTAGGAGGGACGTGAGAGGCGTAGTTCTGCACTGTGATGATGCCGGTATTCAGGGACTTCTTCTTCCCGTCAGAGTACAGCTTACTTTTCTCACAGATCCCTCCAGAACTCCCTGTGGATACACAGTCAAGTATTAGTGAGGGGTAGGATTATCCTCTCATAATGATGAACCCAATTTGGGAATACAAAACTGGATAACACAAGTTTATCAAATAAAAAGACTCAGTAAACAAGGGAAAAAGTAGGAGAGATGCTCAATAATAAAAAGTCAGGAATAGGGCTAATTTCATAAGACAGAAAGACTGACTGATTCCATGACAACGTCTGTCATTCCAGCGTGTAATATCTGCTGTTGATCTACAGGGTGTAAGAAGTGTAACTGTAATGTGTGTAAATAGTGAAAAGGAAGTCTTATGGACCTGCAGGAGCTCCGACCCAGGCCAGGCCCAGAACACCATCATCAAAGTCCCTGTCAGTGAAGACGTAGGCCAGACAGTAGTCGTCATGGTTCTGCTCAGAGTTCAGCTCTAGGAACTTCTCCACGCCGATGTTAGCGAAGCGGAATGGGTTGGACCGGTCCCGCTCATCTGTAGTGGTGTTTATCTGGAGCAGGGAGTGGTCAAATGTTGTGTTGATAAGACGTGGAAACAGGAAGTGACATCATGAAAGACAACAGGAAGTGATGGTGATGACTGCTGAAGAGGCCGAGGGACAGCGGAGACTTTGAATCGCTAAAACGGAATGCACTTTGTGACAACTGTTTTTGTAAAAAAAAGGGTTTTAGAAATATAATTTAATTTGATTGATGCCAGGTCAAACAACTAGGCAGGGAGGGACTCACCCGTATCCTCTTGACCATAAAGCTGATGTTACGGATGCCCATGAAGTCTGTTCCCTGGTAGATGGCATCTATAGCCTTGACGTGACTAGAGATCTGAGACATAACATACATCAGTATTCACATCATTATTATGGAATAGAAAAAAACTGCAAACGTCTGAAAGCATTGTTGACATGTTTTCCCATAATCCACTTGGTGTTATTGAGGACTAGTGTGTGTGTGTATCATCCAGTACACCTGTGCGATAACAGCTTCCCTGGTCTTGTAGTACTTGAAGAAGAGGTGGTCTGTCTGGATGAAGAGCTGACAGGTGTTCTTTTCTATCTGAGCCATCCTCCTCTTCCTCAGCAACACCGGGTCACTGGACGCCTCCTCAGAATGGAGCTCCTGGGAGGAGGAGGGGGATGAGGAGGAGGATGAGGAGAGAGATGTAAAGGATTAAATATTGTTATTGTAGACTGTATTGTACCAACATTTCCCCATGGGGATAATAAATCCACTCTCTTATATAGTATTATAGTGTTATAAACCCCTTTTGGCTGAAGCTCAGATGAGATGTTGAGGCAAGAAGTTGATGCAATATGCAGTATGTTAGTATCCACTCCAATTAAAAATACTTACACGGAGTATCATCACATAGCTCAATAGAGGAAACAAAGCTATGAGTACTGAATTTGTTTCCCTTCCAGTTCCATGCTTACTGCTCCTTATGTTGAAAACCACTATCGTATAATGTGTATGGGTTAAACAATTCCAGTGACTTTTCCCAAAACTCCCAGAAGTCCTGGTTGAACGATACCAAGTTTCGTGCCTTTTCCTTCCGATTCAGGGAATCTTCCAACTGGGAATTCTGGAAAGTCTAGGGGTTTTTGGGGAAAGTTTCCAAAAATTGTGTGTTAAAATCACCTTGGCTGGCTTCTCTATGGCAGTGGCTTGGTACTTTGTCATCCTCTCAAACACTGAGTGGCCGGCACAGCCCCCCTCCGGACCATACTTGTGGGGATAGTCTAGGAGAGAGATGGACATGAATTGTTTAGATAACATTTTCCACTAAAAGCTCATATAAATCTTACTCACTCTACACCTTGTTGTGTCGTGACAAGGTAGGGGTGGTATACAGAGAACAGCCCTATTTGGTAAAAGACCAAGTCCATATTATGGCAAGAACAGCTCAAATAAGCAAAGAGAAACAACAGTCCATCATTACTTTAAGACATGAAGGTCAGTCAATCTGGAAAATTTGAAGAATTTTAAAACGTTTCTTTAGTTGCAGTCGCAAAAACCCATCAAGCGCTCTGATGAAACGGTCTCTCATGAGGACCGCCACAGGAAAGGAAGACCCAGAGTTACCTCTGCTGCAGAGGATAAATTCATTAGAGTTACCAGCCTCAGTAATTGCAGTCTAAAATAAATTCTTCACAGAGTTCAAGTAACAGACACATCTCAACATCAACTGTTCAGAGGAGACTGCATGAAATCAGGCCTTCGTGGTCAAATTGCTGCAAGAAACCACTAATAAAGGACACCAATAAGAAGAAGAGACTTGCTTGGGCCAAGATACACGAGCAATGGACATTAGACCGGTGGAAATCTGTCCTTTTGGTCTGATGAGTCCAAATTTGAGATTTTTGGTTCCAACCGCCGTGTCTTTGTGAGACGCTGAGTAGGTGAACCGATGATCTCTGCATGTGTGGTTCCCACCGTGAAGCATGGAGGAGGAGGTGTGATGGTGCTTTGCTGGAGACACTGTCAGTTATTTATTTAGAATTCAAGGCACACTTAACCAGCATGACTACCAAAGCATTCTGCAGCGATACGCCATCCCATCTGGTTTGCGCTTAGTGGGACTATCATTTGTTTTTTAAAAGGACAATGACCCAAAACACACCTCCAGGCTGTGTCAGGGCTATTTGACCAAGAAGGAGAGTGATGGAATGCTGCATCAGATCACCTGGCCTCCACAATCACCTGACCTCAACCCAATTGAGATGGTTTGGGATGAGTTGGACCGCAGAGTGAAGGAAAAGCAGCCAACAAGTGCTCAGCATATGTCAAAATCAAATCAAATTTTATTGGTCACATACACATATTTAGCAGATGGTGTAGAGAAATGCTTGTGTTCCTAGCTCCAACAGTGCAGTAGTATCTAACAATTCACAACAATACACACAAATCTAAAATTAAAAGAATGTAATTAAGAAATATATAAATAATAGATCGAGCAACGTCGGAGAGGCATTGACTAAAATACAGTAGTATAGAAAACAGTATATACATATGAGATGAGTAAAGCAGTATGGAAACATTATTAAAGTGACTAGTGTTCCATTATTAAAGTGGCCAGTGATGCCAAGTCTATGTATATAGGGCAGCAGCCTCTAAGGTGCAGGGCTGCATAACAGGGGGGAAGCCGGGCAGTGATGGCTATTTAACAGTCTGATGGCCTTGAGATGGACCGAGAGACTGCTTCTGAGGTCAGTATACCTATACTGACCTCACCTTCTGGATGATAGCGGGGTGAACAGAACGTGGCTCGGGTGGCTGATGTCCTTGATGATCTTTTTGGCCTTCCTGTGACATCCGGTGCTGTAGGTGTCATGGAGGGCAGGTAGGTTGCCCCCGGGGATGCGCTGGGCAAACCGCACCACCCTCTGGAGAGCCTTGCGGTTGAGGACGGTGCAGTTGCCGTACCAGGCGGTGATACAGCCCGACAGGATGGTCTCATTTGTGCATCTGTAAAAGTTTGTAAGGATTTTAGGGGCCAAACCAAATTTCTTCAGCCTCCTGAGGTTGAAGAGGCGTTGTTGCGCCTTCTTCACCACACTGTGCGTAGGTGGACTATTTCAGATCGTCAGTGATGTACGCCGAGGAACTTGAAGCTTTCTACCTTCTTCACTGCGGTCTCGTCGATGTGGATAGGGGTATGCTCCCTGCTGTTTCGATCAGCTCCTTTGTTTTGTTGACGTTGAGTGAGAGGTTATTTTTCTGGCAACACTCTCCCAGGGCCCTCATATCCTCCCTGTAGGCCGTCTCGTCATTGTTGGTAATCAAGCCTACTACTGTTGTGTCGTCTGAAATCTTGATGATTGAGTTGGAGGCGTGCATGGCCACGCAGTCGTGGGTGAACAGGGAGTACAGGAGGGGGCTGAGAACGCACCCTTGTGGGGCCCCGGTGTTGAGGATCAGCGAAGTGGAGGTGTTGTTTCCTACCTTCACCACCTGGGGTCGGCCCATCAGGAAGTCCAGGACCCAGTTGAACAGGGCGGGTTTCAGACCCAGGGCCTCAAGCTTAATGATGAGTTTGGAGGGTACTATTGTGTTGAATGCTGAGCTATAGTCAATGAACAGCATTCTTACATAGGTATTCCTCTTGTCCAGATGGGATAGGGCAGAGTGCAGTGCCATGGGTATCAGGTAAGGTAAAGGTGATATGATCTTTAACCTCTCTGGGATATTCGGGGAAAGTGCAGGGCGCCAAATTCAAAACAACAGAAATCCCATGATTAAAATTCCTCAAACATACAAGTATTTCACACCATTTTAAAGATAAACTTGTTGTAAATCCAGCCACAGTGTCTGATTTCAAAAAGGCTTTACGATGAAAGCAAACCAAACGATTATGTTAGGTTAGTCAAACAGTCTAAAACTGTTTGAATGATGTCTGTGAGTATAACAGAACTCATATGGCAGGCAAAAACCTGAGAAAAATCCAACCAGGAAGTGGGAAACCTGAGGTTTGTAGGTTTTCAACTCTTTGCTTATCCAAGATACAGTGGAAATGGGGTCATGTTGCACTTCCTAAGGCTTCCACTAGATGTCAACAGTCTTTAGAACCTTGTTTGATGCTTCTACTGTGAAGTGGGGGCGAATGAGAGGAGATTGAGTAAGGTCTCTCCCAGAGTGCCACGAGCTGACCATGCGCATTCATGTGAGAGTTAGCTGCGTTCCATCGCATTTCTGGAGACAAAGGAATTCTCCGGTTGGAACATTATTGAAGATTTATGTTAAAAACATCCTAAAGATTGATTCTATACATCGTTTGCCATGTTTCTACGGACTGTAACGGAACTTGTTGGACTTTTCATCCGTACTTTCCGCAGGACTTGCCCGCGCGTCGTGAGTTTGGAAAGTGTACTGAACGCGCAAACAACAAGGAGGAATTTGGACATAAATTATGGACATTATCGAACAAACAAACATTTATTGTGGAACTGGGATTCCTGGGAGTGCATTCTGCTGAAGATCATCAAAGGTAAGTGAATATTTATAATGCTATTTCTGACTTATGTTGACTCCAACATGGCGGATATCTCTTTGGGTTGATTTGTCGTCTGAGCTCCGTACCCAGATTATTGCATGGTTTGCTTTTTCCGTAAAGTTTTTTTGAAATCTGACACAGCAGTTGCATTAAGTAGAAGTGGAACTAAAATTCCATGTATAACACTAGTATCTTTTAGCCAATCAATTGAATTTACCACAGGTGGACTCCAATCAAGTTGTAGAAACATCTCAAGGATGATCAATGGAAACAGGATACACCTGAGCTCAATTTTGAGTCTCATAGCAGAAGGGTCTGAATACTTATGTAAATAAGGTACAGTTGAAGTCGGAAGTTTACATACACCTTAGCCAAATACATTTAAACTCAGTTTTTCACAATTCCTGACATTTAATCCTAGTAAAAATTCCCTGTCTTAGGTCAGTTAGGATCACCACTTTATTTTAAGAATGTGAAATGTCAGAATAATAGTAGAGAGAATGATTTATTTCAGCTTGTATTTCTTTCATCACATTCCCAGTGGGTCAGAAGTTTACATACACTCAATTAGTATTTGGTTGCATTGCCTTTAAATTGTTTAACTTAGGTCAAATGTTTCAGGTAGACTTCCACAAGCTTCCCACAATAAGTTGGGTGAATTTTGGCCCATTCCTCCTGACAGAGCTGGTGTAACTGAGTCAGGTTTGTAGGCCTCCTTGCTCGCTTTTTCAGTTCTGCCCACAAAATTTCTATAGAATTGAGGTCAGGGCTTTGTGATGGCCATTCCAATACCTTGACTTCGTTGTCCTTAAGCCATTTTGCCACAACTTTGGAAGTATGCTTGGGGTCATTGTCCATTTGGAAGACCCATTTGCGACCAAGCATTAACTTCCTGACTGATGTCTTGAGATGTTGCTTCAATATATCCACATAATTTTCCTGCCTCATGATGCCATCTATTTTTTTTAAATGCACCAGTCCCTCTTGCAGCAAAGCACCCCCACAACATGATGCTGCCACCCCCGTGCTTCACGGTTGGGATGGTGTTCTTCGGCTTGTAAGCCTCTTCCTTTTTCCTCCAAACATAACGATGGTCATTATGGCCAAACAGTTCTATTTTTGTTTCATCAGACCAGAGGACATTTCTCCAAAAAGTACAATCTTTGTCCCCATGTGCAGTTGCAAACCATAGTCTGGATTTTTTATGGCAGGTTGGGAGCAGTGGCTTCTTCCTTTGCTGAGCGGCCTTTCAGGTTATGTCGATATCGGACTCGTTTTACTGTGGATATAGATACTTTTGTACCGATTTCCTCAAGCATCTTCACAAGGTCCTTTGCTGTTGTTCTGGAATTGATTTGCACTTTTCGCACCAAAGTGCGTTCATCTCTAGGAGACAGAACGAGTCTCCTTCCTGAGCAGTATGAAGGCTGCGTGGTCCCATGGTGTTTATACTTGCGTACTATTGTTTGTACCGATGAACGAGGTACCTTCAGGCGTTTGGAAATTGCTCCCAAGGATGAACCAGACTTGTGGAGGTCTACAATTCTTTTCTGAGGTCTTGGCAGATTTCTTTTGATTTTCCCATGATGTCAAGCAAAGAGGCACTGAGTTTGAAGGTAGGCCTTGAAATACATCCACAGGTACACCTCCAATTGACTCAAATGATGTCAATTAGCCTATCAGAAGCTTCTAAAGCCATGATGTCATTTTCTGGAATTTTCCAAGCTGTTTAAAGTCACAGTCAACTTAGTGTATGTAAACTTCTGACCCACTGGAATTGTGATACAGTGAATTATAAGTGAAATAATCTGTCTGTAAACAATTGTTGGAAAGATTACTTGTGTCATGCACAAAGTAGATGACCTAACCTACTTGCCAAAACTATAGTTTGTTAACAAGAAATTTGTGGAGTGGTTGAAAAACGAGGTTTAATGACTCCAACCTACAGTGAGGGAAAAAAGTATTTGATCCCCTGCTGATTTTGTACGTTTGCCCACTGACAAAGAAATTATCAGTCTATAATTTTAATGGTAGGTTTATTTGAACAGTGAGAGACAGAATAACAACAAAAATATCCAGAAAAATGCATGTCAAAAATGTTATAAATTGATTTGCATTTTAATGAGGGAAATAAGTATTTGACCCCTTCTCAATCAAAAAGATTTCTGGCTCCCAGGTGTCTTTCATACAGGTAACGAACGGAGATTAGGAGCACACTCTTAAAGGGAGTGCTCCTAATCTCAGTTTCTTACCTGTATAAAAGATACCTGTCCACAGAAGCAATCAATCAATCAGATTCCAAACTCTCCACCATGGCCAAGACCAAAGAGCTCTCCAAGGATGTCAGGGACAAGATTGTAGACCTACACAAGGCTGGAATGGGCTACAAGACCATCGCCAAGCAGCTTGGTGAGAAGGTGACAACAGTTTCTGTGATTATTCGCAAATGGAAGAAACACAAAAGAACTGTCAATCTCCCTCAGCCTGGGGCTCCATGCAAGATCTCACCTCGTGGAGTTGCAATGATCATGAGAACGGTGAGGAATCAGCCCAGAACTACACAGGAGGATCTTGTCAATGATCTCAAGGCAGCTGGGACCATAGTCATCAAGAAAACAATTGGTAACACACTATGCCGTGAAGGACTGAAATCCTGCAGCGCCCGGAAGGTCCCCCTGCTCAAGAAAGCACATATACATGCCCGTCTGAAGTTTGCCAATGAACATCTGAATGATTCAGAGGACAACTGGGTGAACGTGTTGTGGTCAGATGAGACCAAAATGGAGTTCTTTGGCATCAACCCAACTTGCCGTGTTTGGAGGAGGAGGAATGCTGCCTATGACCCCAAGAAACCATCCCCACCGTCAAACATGGAGGTGGAAACATTATGCTTTGGGGGTGTTTTTCTGCTAAAGGGACAGGACAACTTCACCGCATCAAAGGGACGATGGACGGGGCCATGTACCGTCAAATCTTGGGTGAAAACCTCCTTCCCTCAGCCAGGGTATTGAAAATGGGTCGTGGATGGGTATTCCAGCATGACAATGACCCAAAACACACGGCCAAGGCAACAAAGGAGTGGCTCAAGAAGAAGCACATTAAGGTCCTGGAGTGGCCTAGCCAGTCTCCAGACCTTAATCCCATAGAAAATCTGTGGAGGGAGCTGAAGGTTCGAGTTGCCAAACGTCAGCCTCAAAACCTTAATGACTTGAAGAAGATCTGCAAAGAGGAGTGGGACAAAATCCCTCCTGAGATGTGTGCAAACCTGGTGGCCAACTACAAGAAACGTCTGACCTCTGTGATTGCCAACAAGGGTTTTGCCACCAAGTACTAAGTCATGTTTTGCAGAGGGGTCAAATACTTATTTCCCTCATTAAAATGCAAATCAATTCATAACATTTTTGACATGCGTTTTTCTGGATTTTTTTGTTGATATTCTGTCTCTCACTGTTCAAATAAACCTACCATTAAAATTATAGACTGATCATTTCTTTGTCAGTGGGCAAACGTACAAAATCAGCAGGGGATCAAATACTTTTTTCCCTCACTGTAAGTGTATATAAACTTCCGACTTCAACTGTATCTGTTTAAGTTTTTATAAAATGTGCAACAAAAAAAAATGTTCAACTGTTTTTGCTTTGTCATTATGGGGTATAGTGTGTAATTGAGGAAAAATATTTAATCCATTTTAGAATAAGGCTGTAACTTAAACATTTTGGGGGGGAAAAGTAAACAGGTCTGTAGAATACATGGATACAATAGTATATGTACAGTAATAGTTGAATAGGATGAACTTGACTAGAATTCAGTATATACATATGAAGTGGGTAAAACAGCATGTAAACGTTAATAAAAAGTGACCAGTGTCTCATTTGGGTTAGTATATCCCAAGCCAGAGCGTTTGAGGTCCGCAGCAGCAGGATCGGACTGCAGCTGACGTGATAATTACAGATGAGAACTCTCTTGGTAGAGCAGGTGAGCAAAAGCTCCAGATTTCCTTCACACTGGAAGCAGCACACTAGTTGTTATTTATGAGAAGAAGAAAAAAAAACACTCACTGTCCTTTCGTTTTCCCCGAAGCTCCAGTCCGATCCAGCCTCGTTTCAGTAAGACATTGAATATTATAGCTTTTCAAGTCTCTCTGATCAGAGACTCTGGAACAAAGCTCATCCATCTTATTCTCCAGTGACTGGACATTAGCCAATAGAACGGAGGGGAGTCACCAGGACCCCACCTCGAATGTCTCACTGCTGCGTTTTGATAGCCCATGGAACAAAGGAATAAGGTCCGGTATGAACAGTGGAACAGCTGAGTTGGAGTTGATTGGTCGGCATCAGCGGTTGATTGACGGGCCTGAAGGCCAATCAGATTGAGAGGGCTTTTTTTAATACACCCAGTCACTCAGCTAATGAGTGTCTCCTCTCCCTAGGGGACAGCACTGAGCCTGTCTCTATCCTCCAGATGGAACAGGAACAAGCATGCACTCACACAATTAAAATATGACAAAAGGGTACACCAAAGCCTGTGTGTTTGTATGGGGACAGAAGCAGTAGAGGATTGGGTGTAAAGAGTGGAAGGGTAGGTCTTTGACCCCCCCCCCCCCCACACACACACACCCACAGTACTCACTGATGTCGTCCTCGTGGTAGATAACAGAGTGGAAGGGTAGGTTCTTTGACCCCCCCCCCCCACACACACACCCCCACAGTACTCACTGATGTCGTCCTCGTGGTAGATAACGGAGTGGAAGGGAATGTCCCGGTCCTTCAGATATCTCTCCGCTGGCTCTACGTAGAACTTCCCCTGGTACGTCTGGATGAAGCCCTCGAACTTGCCATCCACCACCGAACCATGGCTCAGTGTGCCCTTTTCACCTGGAGATAGAGAAAGCAGGGGCGTAGTCATTTAGTCTTGTGATACCAGACCTCAACACCCTATTTTCAATCCAGAATCAAGCTTCATCTGCAAAACCCCCAGAACAGCTGGAGTGGAGGCCAGTATACAATAGACCCCCAATAGAAGAAGCAGACTGAGGGAGGGACTACCTAGACCTGTTCATTAATGTAGCATACAGGCCAGGGTTAGATATATAACACATAGAAGGAACATTAATGTAGCATACAGGCCAGGGTTAGATATATAACACATAGAAGGAACATTAATGTAGCATACAAGCCAGGGTTAGATATATAACACATAGAAGGAACATTAATGTAGCATACAGGCCAGGGTTAGATATATAACACATAGAAGGAACATTAATGTAGCATACAGGCCAGGGTTAGATATATAACACATAGAAGGAACATTAAAATGTAGCATACAAGCCAGGGTTAGATATATAACACATAGAAGGAACATTAATGTAGCATACAGGCCAGGGTTAGATATATAACACATAGAAGGAACATTAATGTAGCATACAGGCCAGGGTTAGATATATAACACATAGAAGGAACATTAATGTAGCATACAAGCCAGGGTTAGATATATAACACATAGAAGGAACAGTAATGTAGCATACAAGCCAGGGTTAGATATATAACACATAGAAGGGACATTAAAATGTAGCATACAAGCCAGGGTTAGATATATAACACATAGAAGGAACATTAATGTAGCATACAGGCCAGGGTTAGATATATAACACATAGAAGGAACAATAAATATAGCATACAGGCCAGGATTAGATATATAACACATAGAAGGAACATTAATGTAGCATACAGGCCAGGGTTAGATATATAACACATAGAAGGAACATTAATGTAGCATACAGGCCAGGGTTAGATATATAACACATAGAAGGAACATTAATGTAGCATACAGGCCAGGGTTAGATATATAACACATAGAAGGAACATTAATGTAGCATACAGGCCAGGGTTAGATATAAAACACATAGAAGGAACACAGAAACAGACATATGAGGTGAAGCGTCCTCCAGTCTCACCATATATTTCTCCTGTGTAAATGTGAGAGGTGTCATAGATCACCTCCTGGCCTCCTACGGACACCTTCAGGTCCTCCGCAAACAGACTGGTGTCTCTCCTCATCCTCAGGTTGAAGTGTCTGACGGACGGAAACAGAGCAGGTTTAGTACCAAGTCATTCAAGTCATTCAAGTCATTCAAGTCATTCATGTCATTCAAGTCATTCAAGTCATTCAAGTCATTCAAGTCATTCATGCCACCTTTCTGTATGGACTTATTTGAGGAGGGACAGATACAAACACATTGACATATTAAATAAACACTCACCTGATATATAGATATATATGATGTTTAGTTTAATTTATGAGAATCCCCAGTAGCTGTCTGGAAGACACGTCCTAAAACAACCTCTATAAATATTCTTGTTTATCAGTGTTAGGTTCTATTACGATATAGAGCAACAACAAAAAAATGTGGAGGACAACAATTAAATTCTGAATACACCCACTGAGATTCAACGTTTCAGTTATATGGTGTTTCAATGGCTCGTGATAAGAGTCTCATCTCAAAACCCCCTTTTCTCCTGTCACCCTGTACTATGTTATTAACACGTGGCACTAAAACGTGGTGCCTTCAGACCTGAGAGAGTGAGTCTCTGAATCACGGAAATATAAACTATAGAATTTCCATTCTATAGAATCTATTTCTATAGTCTGAACATGGCAACACGATGATCCAGGTTGTTATTATAGAGTGTTGGTTGGTGTTAATAATAACATAGGTGCCTACCCTGATAACATAAATCAAAAAGGTCAAATAAATCCATAAGAATATAATAAAACTCTGGATGGAACTAGCCCTGTGTTTCACAGGACTCAGGGGAGAAGAATGAAAATGAAAAAGAAAGGGAGAGGGATAAAAGACAAGGTTATTGGCCCAGCAGAAAATAAAATTTAAAAATCTATTTTTTGACCGTACAAGGGCAGTGAGTATTATTTCCAACTCAAACAGCAAAATGAGGTCACCTTAAAAAACGGTGCGGCTTTCCTGCATATTAAACGATGTTGGAGGGGAGAGAAAAAAAACTCAAAAAGTAGCACTGTAAATAATTGAAGAACGAAATTCATTACGTTCTGGTTAGCTCCTCAAACACTAACAGTAAAAAGGAGAGAATTTTGAGTTGGTCAACACCAGTGACTTCTCCCCAAAATGAATCTCCAAATGAGGTGTACATAGCACAGGGACAGACACATCTCCAACTTGTACGTGTATTCGTGTCATTCGGAGGGGTAGGGGATAAAGCGGAAGGTACATTTCGGTTCGATCATGTGTACAATTGACGAATACTTAAGCAATAAGGAATGAGAACCCGGGGGATTATCGTGTGATAACAGCCGACCAAGGGCTGTTCTGAGGCCCGAGGTGAAACCAAAAGAGCTGGGAAAAACCCTTAGGAGGGAGTGATCACCATAACCCCTGGCTTCGAGGGTCTTATTGCGTTTAGAAAACAGTTGCCAACATAAACATTTAAAAAAAAAAAAGATTAACAACATGTTTTCAATTAAAACTTGATTTTACTGAGAAAATGTGTTTTATTTCGTACTTCCCACCAGACGATATAGTCCGGGTCAAAAGCCAGTTGTTAATTCTGAAGTTACGAATCAAAACAGTGGATGTCAAAACTTTTAGTCGGAAGCACAGAGTCCTCGTGGACGTTCTAGTCTAGAGCACAGAGTCCTCGTGGACGCTCTAGTCTAGAGCACAGAGTCCTCGTGGACGTTCTAGTCTAGAGCACAGCGTCCTCATGGACGCTCTAGTCTAAAGCACAGCGTCCTCATGGACGTTCTAGTCTAGAGCACAGCGTCCTCATGGACGTTCTAGTCTAGAGCACAGAGTCCTCATGGACGCACTAGTCTAGAGCACAGCGTCCTCATGGACGCTCTAGTCTAGAGCACAGCGTCCTCATGGACGCTCTAGTCTAGAGCGCCTGGTTCAAATTGTGTTCCGGAGCATGTTTCAACTAGTGAGAAATACAGTTCCTTCAGGAAGTATTCATACCCCTTTGACTTTTTCCACATTTTGTTGTGTTACAGCCTGAATTTAAAATGGATTACATTTAGATTTTTTTGTCGTTACTGGTCTACACACAATAATGTCAACGTGGAATTATGTTTTTCATTATTTAATATTTTACTAATTAATTTAAAAAAAAATGGAAATCTGAAATGTCTTGAGTCAATAAGTATAAAAAGCAGACAACGAATCCCTTTGAGCATGGTGAAGTTATTAATTACACAATCAATACACCCAGTCACTACAAAGATACAGGCGTCCTTCCTAACTTAGTTGCCCGGAGAGGAAGGAAACCGCTCAGCGATTTCAATTTGTCGCTTTTAAAATGTTTGTTTTCTTCTATCACAGCCTTAAACCCTGAGGCTGAATCAACGACATTGTATTTACGCCACAATATGAACCTAACTGACAGAGTGAAAAAAAAAATATAATAATAATAATTCAGGGGAGATTACATTTATAAATGCCTGGCTGGGCTGCGGGACATTGGATGCACATTGATAAATCTAATGGAACTGTTAACAGGCATGTCCACGTGGAATGCTGGGATTGTGGCGCTATAACTATCAACCAATCAGCATTCAGGATCGAAACAACACGTTTTATAAAAGAGATCTTAATCTGTGTCAATAGAATTATCCCACAAGCCTTAATCAATTCTAGCCTGGTCCCAAATCTGTTTGTGCAGTCTGGTCAACAATGACCATAGCATAAGTGTTGTTGTCCTTTAGTTTACTCCAATTAGGGGAGGGGTGGTAGGGTTAGGGGAAAATAATAAAGAAGGAAAATATATATATTTAAAAGAATACATATATATTTACAAAAAAATATATGGGGGGGTTGGAAATTATGCAGATAATTACATTGATAGGACCCTCAATCTGCAATATAAAAGCTGATCTACTCCCCCAAATTATTATTTTTTAAATAAAATGACCATAGTAGTTGGCAAGACAACACAAACAGATCTTGTTCCAGGCTAAATAAATTCCAAGCCAGAACACGGAGTTCTCCCACCTGTTTTACACTAGGAACTGCCATTATCCAGCGAAACATCGGAAGCCATTCACTTTCAATGGAAAGAAAACAAGAGAAGCAGAGTGGTCGGGGGGACCGTTGAGCGATGCAAGCATGGGTGAGGAAGATGAGCGATGCAAGCATGGGTGAGGAAGATGAGCGATGCAAGCATGGGTGAGGAAGATGAGCGATGCAAGCATGGGTGAGGAAGATGAGCGATGCAAGCATGGGTGAGGAAGATGGGCAACGCTGAACTTTATTCAAATCCTCTGTAATATCGCAAAGGGGAGTGGCCAATAGCCTCCAACTCCCTACTGGATTTTTTTATGATCCATTAAGCCAGGCAAGCTCAATCAAGCACAGATTAAGTATTTTAAATGATTTCAAATAAATCTGACTAACAGCCAGATGGTCTTCCTGCAATTCTACAGTTTGCCATGCAGCTGAGAGAATTTTGCAGTTTTAAAACAAATTTGCTGCAATTCTACATTTCATGGCATGGAGCTAAGATATTGCGATACTGGTATCGTCACTGTCCTAACCAATACTGCTAAATTCATTGTTTTGGCAATTTTTCAATTATCTTTGACTATAACTTTAATTTTGGTGATTGTTAGTTCTCAAAAGTTAATATTATATAGGTCTATTATCTTTTCTAAATACTTTATCTATGGTTTTAGCCATTTAAGTTTACATTGAAAGTACCCCCCCCCCAAAAAAATACAATAATGAACAAGATGAATCATGAACTTATAAGGTTTACACCTGCTGCTTTACTTTGAATATTTAACAAAAGAAACTATCACAAACTGACAGACACACAGAGAGAGACACACAGAGAGACACACACAGAGACACACACAGAGAGAGACACACAGAGAGAGACACACAGAGAGAGACACACAGAGAGAGACACACAGAGAGAGACACACAGAGAGACACAGAGAGAGACACACAGAGAGACACACAGAGAGAGACACACAGAGAGAGACACACAGAGACACACACAGAGACACACACACAGAGACACACACAGAGAGACACACAGAGAGACCCACAGAGAGACACACACAGAGACACACACAGAGAGACACACAGAGAGTAAAAAAAAGGTCTGGGAGACGTAGGCCTACCTTCCGTGTGCATGGAAGTCTAAATGGAGAAACTTGTCTTGGTGGTGGAGGGCCCTCTTGGCTCTCAGGTGCTTGTCATGTGTCTCATAGGTGTTATAGGAGAGACCCTCGTAGTGATGCACATACTTGTTCAGGGGGTTCCCATAATGGTAACCTGTGAAGATGACAAGACAGGAACTTAAGGCCACGAGAACAAAAAAATCACACTGCACTCCTCTTCAAACCACAGGCTGTGTAAACTGAATATTACCTACAATTAGAAACTGGGTGGTTCGAGCCCTGAATGCTGATTGGCTAACAGCCATCATGGTATATCAAACCATTTATTTGAACTGCTCTAATTACATTGGTAACCAGTTTATAATAGCATTAAGACACCTCGGTGGTTTGTGCTATATGGCCAATATGCCACGGCTAAGGGCTGTGTCCAGGCACTCCGCGTTGCGTCTTGCCTAAGAACAACCCTTAGCCGTGGTATATTGTCCATATACCACACCTCCTCGGGCCTTATTGCTTAATTATATCACATGTTTCATCTTCTTCCTCTTCTAGGCCTAACTATATCAACAAACCATATATAAATGATAGTAGCCTATAACGATACCATGATAGCACCATCATAACATTCATGATCCCCACATTATTCTACCCAGGCCTGGAAACACATTACTCTAGCCTACTTAGTCCGTACATGGGAACATTCTGTGTGTAATTACATAGGAGTCCTGACTTGTGGAGGCCACCGTAACGTCTGGATTTTCCCCCCTCAAAATGACTAAAACGAGCAAAATAAGTGATAGTCCTACAAAGGAGTGGTAGTTCACTGAGCATATAGCCTAGTCTACATCCATAGAAATACAATCTATTATAGAAATACAATCTATTATAGAACCAGAGTCTATTATAGAAACAGAATCTAATATAGAAATAGAATATATTAATGAAACAGAATATATTATAGAAGCAGAATATATTATAGAAATACAATCTAATACAGAACTAGAATCTATTATAGAAACAGAATATATTATAGAAACAGAATCTAATATAGAAATACAATTTAATATAGAAATACAATCTATTACAGAACTAGAATCTATTATAGAACTAGAATCTATTATAGAAACAGAATGTAGGTCTATTTATATATCTCCATCTGTAAAAGGCATGGCTAGGCAAAACAGTCACAGCAATCTCACTCTCAACCCTAGAAATAAAACCACCCGGATCGCATAATAAGGCTTTAACATAAGGCCTAATGGATTAGAACTGAATTAGTATCTCTCAGACCTGGCTTCAAACACTATTTGAAATAATTCCAAAATACTGTATCTGTGCTTGGTTGAGATTGCCTGCCTTAATGGACCAATAGAATAGTTCCAAAATGGCAAACAATGTCCATCTACCACCTCAGGCGAGCTAGAGGACACAAAGTATTTGAAATATTTAAAAAATAGTATTTGAACTCAAGTCTGATATCACTAACAGGAGCAGGTACTAAATCCTGTTCCTGCTCCCAGCTACTGTACTATCTGTTTCAGCTCATGATTTCATTCAGGTAGGTAGGCTAAATACTATAAAGCTAATCAAACCGAATCCTTTCAAACTAAAACGTATCGTTCCTGTATCAGAGCCCATGTATATCTATACACGTATCGAATCAGCTTGAAAGGGAAAGATGCACATCCCTACTAGTTAGCACAGGTGGTCGCCTCTTGTTTTCTGTAAACACGCACTGTGACATGGAGATATGGCAGTGTGAGAACACCTTCCCTCTAAAATTGTGTAGGTTTTGTTTTTCCGTGTGAAAATGATTTCTCGCTGATATGAAAGGCATGTGCCTTATGTTTCCAACTGAGCGTTGGGGATCTGTCCCCCCCCAGGGAAGAAGATACCTTCATCAATAACGTTTGGCGCTAAAAGGTAGTTGACCTCTATGAAATGGGGGTCGCCCTTGAGATCATGACTCCCAGTTCCATTGTCACATAAAAGAGTCTTTGGACGAAGGCGTCTTCTGTGCGAGGAGTTTTGTTAAGAGCCACACGGTACAGTTTTGTAAGCATAAGGACCGTATCTTTCATATCAGCGAGAAATCATTTTCTAAAAAAAAAACAACAACAACAAAAAAGGTCACATTGATACACACCTTTATAGGGTTAATGTTCCCACACGGCCATATCTCCATGTCACAGCACGTGTTTACAGGAACAGACAGACGGACCACAGAGAGACCACCTTTACTAATTAGCTATCTAGCATGCTCTGAACACCTGTCTGTAACGGAAGAAGGCTCACAGAAAAACGTGTTGTCACTGTTAAAAAAATAAAAAATACTGTCGGCTGAAACTGCGATAAAGCCTGTTAAAAAAAAACAGTGTAAAGCAGTGGAGGCTGGTGGGAGGAGCTATAGGAGGACGGGCTCATTGAAAATGGCTGGAGTGGAATTAAAGAAATAAGTCGAACGTGGTTTCCATATGTCTGATACTGTGTTCCATTTAAACCGTCACTATGAGCCCATCTTCCTATAGCTCATCCCACCTGCCGCCACTGGTGTACAGTACATTTAGCATTATATGAAATTAAAAAGGGTTTCATGTATCCAGAATTGTATCGTTATTTAGAATAAATTCACGTTTAGATTGAGTACTTTGCTGTTTTGGCTACTGGCGCCAGTCTTACCTCCGAAGATATCAAATAAAAATGCTAGGACCTTTAAGGAGTAGAGGTAAGGCTCCTTAAGAATGCATCTCAGGCTATACATTAGGTAGTACTATGTGAACCATGAAACACAACATTCAATCAAAGCTGTTAAATCACTTCTTTGAGCAATTAGTCCCCATGGAGGGGATTTCTAACTGATGCAAGGATGATGCAGTGCGTGGTGTGAACAAGAACGACATCTCATTGAAATCATACAGTGAGTTGCCTCTGTAGATTTCTTGATCAGAACTTGTCAATGAAAATCAGGAAATTGTTGGATTCACATGAATACTATTGTATCTTTCTACTGTGTCCATCGAATAGTTACAACATATATTGTTAGCTAACGTTACATTGTTACTTTAGTCTGCAGAATTTTCTTTTTTTTTACTATTTTGAATTTAACTTTTATTTAACTAGGCAAGTCACTTAAAGAACAAATTCTTATTTACAATGACGGCCTAGGAACAGTGGGTTAACTTGTTCAGGTGCAGAACGACAGATTTTTACCTTGTCAACTCGGGGATTCTATCCATCAACCTTTCAGTTACTGGCCCAACGCTCTAACCACTAGAATACCTGATACCCTAGGATCCCCCTAGGATGCTAGCTAGTAAGTAAGTTAACATAGATCGAATATGTTCTCTTTCGAGATCCATTGACTTTGGGCCAAAAAAAGGCAAAAATGAGAAGATGTCAAAAGGCATAGCTATCTAGCTGCTATCTAGCAATACTGCTATCTAGCAATATGGCTAGCTAATTGTTGCTGTTAAACTGATGCTAAATTAGCGGGCTAACTGGCTAATGTTGACAGAAAGTGGGACAGCCCATAATTGCAAATTTTTAGTATTGACGTGGTGCATAAACAATATTGACCGAAAACACTCCATAATATTGCAAGAAAAATCAGATGGCCCAAATCCCGTTGGTCGTTCGTGCCAAATGACAACAGAATCCTTCTTCATATTCTCATAACAATGGCACCTCGGCGAGCTAGCTAGCGTTAGCCTTCACATAACCATCATGGTAAATCATCGTTTTAAAAGAAAACTAGCCTTTGCCAAGCTTAAAATAAAATATAATTCGACAACTATATAGCTTGGTGGTTTGTCCAAAGGACAAGCGATATCTTCACAACGACCAGGCCTTGGTCCGTTATGTTAGTTTTCTTAGCTAGCCTAGCCTGCTAGCCATTCGCTCGAATGCTGTCTTGGATACTCTTCCCTTCTTGGATGGAGCCCGTTATTCCTTCGCTCTACAGAATACATACAAATGCTCCCACTCACCTTGGGTGTAATTTATTAAGTAGATGAAACAGAGGAATTTGACGAGAATCATATCTGCTAAGTCCATTGTTCGAGCATTGATACCGTGATCCCTTTATTGTCCTACTTTAGACTGACTCTGTGACAATGTTTATCGCAGCTTCCTCTCTCTCTCCTCTTCCTCGCCTCCCGCCTCTCTCTCTCTCTCTCTCTCTCTCTCTCTCTGTTTCACGCCCTGACGTCAGACGCAGACCTAGGGATGAGGAGTCTCTCTTCCCCATCATCATGGAGTGATACATTGTAACAGATAGTGTATTAGGTAAGGTTTCAAAAAGTATGATGTAAGTACATAATGCGATGTTCAGAGCATTATTCTACTCATTGCTGACTAAATAGGTCAAAACACCTTTTTTCCCCCGGGATCATCAGACACTTAACAAAGTTCAAAAACTTTTCACATTCAACCAGAGTTAGAAGAGTTTTTATTTTATTTACATATTGGACGCAGTTATAGTATAAAATCCAGTCATTAAAGCTCATCGGGGGGGGGGGGGGGGGGGGGGGGGGGGGTATACTTCCAGGATTACAAGCTAGTTAGCTGGTTACGTTCGTGGATTCTCTGGCGATCTGATGTTGTAACTTGTCACTCTCAGCTTAAAAGACCGTGTCTGCAGAATAAAAATAAGTACAAATATATACAATGAGTAAACAAAACATTAGGAGCCTCAATTCGGTGCGCCGCTGCTAAATTAATATAGGGGAAACACTGAGTTCATCATGTCTTTTTTTTCTTCTTCTCTCCCTGTCTGTCCTACAACAAACTCTAAAGTGCTAACTGTTTAAAGTCAGTTTCATTAAATTGTGGCCCTGAGTGTGTACTTCAGTGAGCCGGTAAAAGGTCAAGGCAGGTGTTTGCCAAGCTCATCAGTCCTATTCAAGCCTCGATGGCAGTGATGTGACACACCTCTATGTCAGCTCCCAGTCTCTGCAGCTCGTCTGGCCACCAGGCTAGTCTAGTAAAGCTCAGCTCAGTAGTGTAAATGGTACAAATGGATGCATGATCACACAGTACAGCTCAGCGCAGCTCAGTTCAGTAGTGTTAAAAGTGTCTTCTTATTCCAGCCGAGCCCCTCTGGCCCCGGTCACTGCCATGTGACACACCTTTACACCGACCCCCAGTTTATCCCACCAGATCGCTAGGGCCCTTCACCTCTACCAGCTGAAATAATAGAATAGAATAGTAGATCTGCTGCTTCTGAGACAGCCTGTCGCTAAGTTTTGTTAGACTTCAGAGCGGCTTTTGACATAATCGATCATAGCCTGCTGCTGGAAAACTTATGTGTTATGGCTTTACACCCCCTGCTATATTGTGGATAATGAGTTACCTGTCTAATAGAACCCAGAGGGTGTTTTTTAATGGAAGCCTTTCCAACATAATTCAGTAGAATCAGGAATTCCCCAGGGCAGCTGTCTAGGCCCCTTACTTTTCTCAATCTTTGCTAATGACATGTCACTGGCTTTGAGGAAAGGATGACTCAACACTATACACGTCAGCTACTACAGTGACTGAAATGACTGCAACACTTAATAAAGAGCTGCAGTTAGTTTCAGAGTGGGTGGGTGGCAATTAATAAGTTAGTCCTAAATATTTCTAAAACTATTTGGGACAGATCATTCACTAAACCCTAAACCTCAACTAAATCTTGTAATAAATAATGTGGAAATTGAGCAAGTTGAGAAGACTAAACTACTTGGAGTAGCACTAGATTGTAAACTGTCATGGTCAAAAGATATTGATACAACAGCAGCTAAAATAGGGAGAAGTCTGTCCATAATAAAGTGCTACTCTACTTTCTTAACAGCACTATCAACAAGGCAGGTCCTACAGGCCCAAGTTTTGTCTCACCTGGACTAATGTTCAGTCGTGTGGTCAGGTGCCACAAAAAGGGACTCAGGAAAATTGCAATTGGCTCAGAACAGGGCAGCATGGCTGGCCCTTGGATGTACACAGAGAGCTAATTTTAATAATATGCATGTCAATCTCTCCTGGCTCAAAGTGGAGGAGAGATTGACTTCATCACTAATTGTATTTATGAGAGGTATTGACATGTTGAATGCACCGAGCTGTCTGTTTGAACTACTGGCACACAGATCAGACACCCATGCATACCCCACAAGACATGCCACAAGAGGTCTCTTCACAGTCCCCAAGTCCAGAACAGACTATGGGAGGCGCACAGTACTACATAGAGCCATGACTACATGGAACTCTATTCCACATCAAGTAACTGAAGCAAGCAGTAAAATTTGATTTTAAAAACGGATTAAAAAAACACCTTATGGAACAGCGGGGACTGTGAAGAAACACAAACATAGGCACAGACACATGCATACATAAACACGATAACATACGCACTACACACACACGTACACATGGAGTTTGTACTGTAGATATGTGGTAGTGGTGGAGTAGGGGCCTGAGGGCAAACAGTGTATTGTAATGTTTTTAAAATGGTATAAACTGCCTTAATTTTGCTAGAGTAGCTGCTGCCAATGGGGATCCATAATAAATACAAATACGCAGTGTTCCATTGGAAATGAATGTGCTTCTGGTGTACCAAAACGCAATAACACTGTCGGTGTGATCGAGGCTGAATACACTGAAGCGTGGAAATTAATTTGCATCCCTGCCTAAGAAAGTTGTGTCAGGGTCTAACAATGTTGCTGAGAAAAAATGAGATAAGTGATGCTTTAATTTTTTTTTTTTATTATCTCTGTGGGCCTTTTATTTGAAATAAATGGTGGTTTAATTGACCCTGGTAAAAATCAATCGACTGCTCTTCCCTCTACCAAGTCAAATCAAATTGTATTGGTCACATACACATATTTAGCAGATGTTGCGGGTGTAGCGAAATGCTTGTGTTCCTTGCTCCGACAGTGCAGTAATATCTAATAGTGCAGTAGTATTCTCTGCCATGGTGTTTCAACTGTTGTGCTGTTGTTGGTGTTGTTTTCACGTTTTGTCTTAGAAAAACAGGTGCTGATACTCCATTCTGCCGCTCTCTAGACAGTAACTGGCTAAAATATATGTCCACCACCAATATGTAACGTGAGAGAGAGAGAGAGAGAGAGAGAATCAAAAGTCACAGTTCCCACCTCCTACTCAGACATATTTCTGTACTGTGTGACAGTGAGAGAAACATACTTGATGAACATTATCATGGATACATTAGTACCAGATATTCTTTAGAACAATGTCACAGTGACGTCATAATGGTATAAGTCATTTAATAGTATAGCTCATCCACTTACTAGTGTCACCAGTGTCGTTCACCACGGATCTTTCATTCTGAATGGGCAATGTGCGACTGCGCTGGTTAACCTCCAACAACCTGAGATGACTAGCTAGTTCTCTTTTGCAGGCGTCAGACAGTGGCAGAGAAACTGTCATGCTGGTTCTACATTGTGCTATAGTTAATAACATTATTATGAGGTTTTAGATTAAATGAAGCTAGTTGAGTAGCCAGGGGTTTTGTTGTTACAAGAACAGCCTGTTTCGCGTTCAAGAGCAATCGAGCAAAGGATTTCAGGAGCTTATCTGAAGTAGGCTAATAGATTACACATCCGTCGATTGTGGTGGATTTTCATAGATTGTTGAAAATGGAGGTCAATGTGTGCTTTCACAAAATAATAACTCAACATAAAACACTTTAAAAAAGAATCATTGTTATTAATTGACATAAATAATAGACCTATGAGGTGTAGCCTACCGCTTCTGTAGAAATGCAAATTAAAATACAAAAACAAGACAGAATGCATGGGCTAATTGAGTATCTGGATATTAAATGTGTTTAATTCCTAGAAAAAAATCAACGTAATGTTTGCTATAGGACTCTCACTTTGACTCTGCCACTGATTCTGTTCAGTCTCATGGATACTTCAGATGGCCCTGACCAGTGTTTCCCAACCCTGGTCCTCCAGTGCCCCCAACAGTGTTCCCCTACCCTGGTCCTCCAGTATCCCCAACAGTGCTGAGGGCTTGATGATTTGTTGACAAGTTGAACCAGGTGTGTTTTGGACAAGCACAATTATTGTGCACTGTTGGGGTACTGGAGGACAGGGTTGGGAAACACTGTTGGGGGTACTGGAGGACCAGGGATGGGAAACACTGTTGGGGATACTGGAGGACCAGGGTTGGGCTGTTTGGGACACTGGAGGACCAGGGTAGGGGGTACTGGAGGACCAGGGTTGGGGGTACTGGAGGACCAGGGTTGGGAAACACTGTTGGGGGTACTGGAGGACCAGGGTAGGGAAACACTGTTGGGGGTACTGGAGGACCAGGGTTGGGAAACACTGTTGGGGGTACTGGAGGACCAGGGTTGGGAAACACTGTTGGGGATACTGGAGGACCAGGGTTGGGAAACACTGTTGGGGGTACTGGAGGACCAGGGTTGGGAAACACTGTTGGGGGTACTGGAGGACCAGGGTTGGGAAACACTGTTGGGGGTACTGGAGGACCAGGGTTGGGAAACACTGTTGGGGGTACTGGAGGACCAGGGTTGGGAAACACTGTTGGGGATACTGGAGGACCAGGGTTGGGGAACACTGTTGGGGGTACTGGAGGACCAGGGTTGGGAAACACTGTTGGGGGTACTGGAGGACCAGGGTTGGGAAACACTGTTGGGGGTACTGGAGGACCAGGGTTGGGAAACACTGTTGGGGATACTGGAGGACCAGGGTTGGGAAACACTGTTGGGGGTACTGGAGGACCAGGGTTAGGGAAACACTGGACCAGATCATTTCCTGGGTGCTGCGCGCACGTACTGAGGTAAACAGAGGCTGAGGAGAGAATAGAGATGCCTGCCTGGGGTATTCCTTACACATGTTCCGGGGCTGCTTGCCCCTTTCTCTTTTCTTCTAAATTCACCAGATTCCCGGGGGTTTTTTCTAAGGCAAATCTCTGATCGGGACACAGGCAATAATTTAAAAGGAGCGAAGATCCTATCATCAGTCAATGCTGGTAAGTCGGATATCAGCTTATATTATTTTGATTAGGAAACTTTAATAGAAACAGATCAGCTTCCAACTCGCTATCTCAGGTCTCTATCATAAAGATGTGGTTCTATGGCACAGAGAATCATGGCACACACACACACACACACACACCACCCTGATTAGCTTATAACACACCACCAGCCGGATTAGCTTATAACACACCACCAGCGTGGTGCAGTCTCAATGAGAAAGCAATCAAATCAAGGTCGTTGCTAATTATGCCTATAAGAAGTAAACGGTTTGGTTTTGTCGCCTATAGATTTTCAACGCTTTGGTTGAATGTGACGATTAGCGGTTTTCGGAGAATGGATGAGAAAAAACATATCTGTGTTTTATGGGAGACAGACAAAAGATGCTGAGTGCGTGAAAACACGGATCCGATTTAAGAAATAGGTTGAGATAGAACGAATGCGTGCGTTTTCCTGTCCTGTGATCAAAAGAACAGCTTTCTAACGCTACCCCTGCAGTTGCGGCAAAAGTTTGGCGTAATCGTTTATCATTTTGATTATCTGCAATGTTCAATGGAAGAATCTCACACGAGATCTTATACGATCCGCACTAGCAACAGCATTTGCAACGTCATAATGATCAACAAAAAGGCCGACTACAAATAGCGTCATTCATCCGTTGTACGGTTCAGCACCATGGACAGGGACAGTTCCCATTTAGCTGTGTGTGTTTTTGGCGGGTATTATTGAACGCAGATGTGTAGTGACGCAGTTTTAGAATAATAAACCTTTTGATTTCGCTCACTTGAGGATTGCATGCGTTTCCGTACACCCTTATTTGGTCTAGCTATGTAAATAGAACCAGTAAACTATCCTAGGCATAGATTTAGCTTGTAAACCCGATATGCAATTCCGATAATAATTTGGCCATGGGTTCATTGCGGTCTTATTCTAGGACTGAGGATAGTGTGGTGGGGGATTTGATGGGCCAGCCTGAGCCATGGCTCATGGGAAGAAGCCAGAGAAGATCACCAGAATCCTGGGGCCCAGCCCTCCGTCCTGCCCTGGCCATGCTGGATTCATAGAGAAGAAGCCAGGGACTATTAGGAGAATATTGGCCACCAGTCCTCCACCCTGCCCTGGTCCCACAGGATCCACAGAAGAGTCTAATGAAGGACCTCATAATGAAGGACCTCAGAAAGAAAGACCACAGAGTTTGAGGAGTAAGGGCCCTCCGCTCTGCCCTGGCCCCTTATCCACAGGGGAGCCTACTGATGAAGGACCCCAGAGTCTGAGCAGCAAAGGCCCAACTGAAGGACCTCATAATGGGCCTCGGAGTCTGAAGAGTGAGGACCCTCCTCAGCACTCTCAGAGCACCAGCATTGAGGAGCTGGACAATAACAATGACGAGAGGACCCCTGGGCCTGCAGCACCTGCCCCTGACCCTGCTAGTGCAACACAGGCCCATCCAAACCAAGCCTACAGCCACCTGACTCAGGCCCAGAACTACCCTCGGCAACCAGATGCCCAGGCCCAGGCCCAGCCCCGACAGCCACAGCAGCATTGCAGAGAGAGTCCAACCAGCCCCAGCACCAGGCCCACCTCTGACTCCCCATCCAGTCAGGAGAGACATCCCAGGGCTGTTAAACCACCACCTGTCCTTACCAGTGCCTGTCCTAACCAGCCGTGTCTGATTAGTCCCTCCAGTTCACCTCTTCCTGTCCCTGCTACAGTTAGTGTCTCCTCTGAGCTCTCGCTGAACCAGCCCGGTGACACCACCCTCCCTGCCAGCACGGATGAGGCGGAGGAAGAGGAGGAGGAGGACAGCTGCTCAGAGTATGACAACGTGGGTTCGGACGTGGAGGGTGTGGAGCAAGACATTGATCAGGTACTACAGGTGGAAGACCAGGGTATGAAGGTGCGGTACTACAAACACTATCCTGAGCCTCAGGATGGAAGTTACGTGGAGAGTGAGGATGGAACCTACGTGGAACACCAAGACAGAACCTACGTGGGACACCAAGACAGAACCTACGTGGGACACCAAGACAGAACCTACGTGGGACACCAAGACAGAACCTACGTGGAATGTGAAGACAGAACTTACATAGAACACGAAGACGGAACCTACGTCGAAAGCGAGGATGGTACCTATTGCCCCAAGGATGACACCTATGTAGAAGGTCAGGATGGTACCTATGTGGAGGGTAGTGTGGAGGGGGATGGGAGCAGCACTGGACAATGCAAACACACCAGGTCACTGTACGGACCTGAGTCTGAGGAAATGGTTATGTATAATGAAAGACTAGAGACATATACAAATCCCTGTAGCTCTTCTGAGCATCAATTCAGTGACAATCCATGTCATGCCTCCAAGGCTGGAGACAAGGGGGAGAAAGGGGAGGTGGAGGTGCAGGAGGAGGAGGTGGAGGGGCAGGAGGAAGTGGAGGGGCAGAAGGGGGAGGAGGAGGTGGAGGGGCAGGAGGAAGTGGAGGGGCAGAAGGGGCAGGAGGAGGTGGCGGGGCAGAAGGGGGAGGAGGAGGTGGAGGGGCAGAAGGGGAATGATGAGGTCGAGGGGCAGAAAGAGAAGAATTTCCCAGATGAGATGGGGGAAACAGAGGAAGAGCGGGATGTGACCACATACACAGAGGAGGATTCTGAAGAGACAGAGGACAGAGAGCAGGAGAAAACACCCAGCAGCCACCAGGAGAAATATGGGGAGAGGATGAGAGAGGGAGAGAGGGAGGGGGACAGGATGAGAGAGAGGGAGGGGGAGAGGATGAGAGAGGGAGAGAGGGATGGGGAGAGTACGAGGGACGGAGAGAGGGAGGAGGAGAGGATGAGAGAGGGAGAGAGAATGAGAGGGGGAAAGAGGGGTGACCGAGACAGGGAGGACGGTGAGGTCTACAGAGTGCAGGAGCAAACCTCCAACCGCCAGTGGAAGGAGGAGAGGATGAGAAAGGGAAAGAGGGAGGGGGAGAGGATGAGAGAGGGAGAGAGGGAGGGGGAGAGGATGAGAGAGGGAGAGAGGGAGGGGGAGAGGATGAGAAAGGGAGAGAGGGAGGGGGAGAGGATGAGAGAGGGAGAGAGGGAGGGGGAGAGGATGAGAGAGGGAGAGAGGGAGGGGGAGAGGATGAGAAAGGGAGAGAGGGAGGGGGAGAGGATGAGAGAGGGAGAGAGGGAGGGGGAGAGGATGAGAAAGGGAGAGAGGGAGGGGGAGAGGATGAGAGAGGGAGATAGAGAAGACAATGATAGAGCGGAAGTTGAGGTCTTCTCTATAGGGAACTGTAACACCCCTGAGGACAGTAAGATCTCAGTGTGTGTCTCAGAGTCCCCACAAAGGGCCCCCTATAGGGGAAGTGGAGGGGGAAGGGATTGGACTTGTGAGGCCCCTCAAAGGGCCCATAATGAGGTGAAGAGGCAGGGGAAGGGAGGAGGACGGGGAGGAAGGAGTGAGCGGGGAGGTGTAAGGAGTGGGAGGGAAGGAGGAAGGGTCGTGAGGGAGACTGACAGAGAGGAATACACTGGTCAGATAGTGTCTGAGATGAAGGTATACATGAGTAGCAGCAGCAGCTCAGAGACACAGGACTGCAGAGAGGCTGCCATCAGGCCCAGACCACCAAGGCCTAGGCCCAGGCCTAGATCCGGGCCCAGCACCAGCACCCCACACCCTCACCAGACACAATCCCACACTCAGCAGGCCAAGGCCCGCCCGAAACAAGCCTACCAGACCCACACCTACCTGACAGAGGTCCATACCCTCCCAAAACAGGCCCACCAGACCCACACCTACCTGACAGAGGTCGATCCCCTCCCGAAACAGGTCCAGAACCATCAGCTACAGGCCCAGAGCGACGTCCGACAGAACCAGCAGACAAAGACACAGAACTGCAGAGAAGGTGCTATCAGGCCTAGACCCAGATCTAGCCTCAACACACCACACCCTCAACCCCCCCAGACCCCAGCCCAAATGCAGCACATCCAGGCCCATCAAATCCAGGCCCAGTATCGACAGGCCCCGCCGACACAGGCCCAGATGCATAAGAGACAAGCACTCACCCACCAGACACAGGCCCAGACGCACAAGAGACAAGCACCCACCCACCCGACACAGGCCCAGACGCACAAGAGACAAGCACCCACCCACCCGACACAGGCCCAGACCAAGCAGCACCACAGAGAGATTCCCGTCAGCCCCAGCCACAGCCCTAGGCCCACCTCTGACAGCCCTAGGCATACCTCTGACAGCCCTAGGCATACCTCTGACAGCCCTAGGCCCATCTCTGACAGCCCTAGGCCCATCTCTGACAGCCCTAGGCCCACCTCTGACAGCCCTAGGCCCGTCTCTGACAGCCCTAGGCCCGTCTCTGACAGCCCTAGGCCCGTCTCTGACAGCCCTAGGCCGGTCTCTGACAGCCCTAGGCCCACCTCTGACAGCGCTAGGCCCGTCTCTGACAGCCCTAGGCCCATCTCTGACAGCCCTAGGCCCATCTCTGACAGCCCTAGGCCCACCTCTGACAGCCCTAGGCCCATCTCTGACAGCCCTAGGCCCGTCTCTGACAGCCCTAGGCCCACCTCTGACAGCCCTAGGCCCACCTCTGACAGCCCTAGGCCCATCTCTGACAGCGCTAGGCCCATCTCTGACAGCCCTAGGCCTGCCTCACCTCCCAGCCACAATGCCCAGACACAGGACCACACTCCCCACACCCAACAGACCGAGCAGCATTGCAGAGAGACCACCACCAGTTGGAGCGCCAAGCCTCCCTCTCCTCTCCTCCAGGAGAGCCACCAAGTCCAGACCCAGACCCAGAACCATCAGCCTCGCAGAGATAGCGCCACCAGCCCCAGCCCAAGGCCCACTTCTGACTCCTCATCCAGCCTGAACAAACATCCCAGGGCTGTAAAACTATCAACTCCACCAGCTTCACACCACAACACAGAGCCACAGAGGGAGTCCCCAGAGGAGAGACAGACATGGACAGAGACACACAAACAGGTAACTAACTGCCTGATGCTGCCAACTCCACAGGGTTTGTTTTGTGTTATTAGTTTACTTGACAGGGACCACGTACAACAAACATTGCACCAGATTTGACCTACATAGCTAAGTCTCATCAGCAGTTCGGTCGTGTTCCTGTCTGATGTTAGTAAGATCTCCCCTCTGTCCGTTCCAGATGTTTGTAAGATCTCCCCTCTGTCCGGTCCAGATGCCCCACGACGTCTCAGAGCAGCAGCCTGACAGGCCCCACTGTCCAGAGCCCCAGGCCCTACAGGAGGACAGCAACAGCACACCTCAGCCTGAACCAACACAGAACAACGCCTCGTTCCCCAGCTTCGTGGATGGTAAATATTCTTTCTCTGTTTAGTTAATTGATTCCATACCTGAGTAATGGACGTTTGATTATGATATAACCATTTATGGCTCTTTTTGGTCTCTGGTGTGTGCATATCTTGATGTTTTTATAGTGCTGCAACCAAATTGCTCAAGCAATGGGACAATAAAATGGTCTGAATGTGAATCTGAATTTGAATCTGAATCTAAATGTGAATCTGAATCTGAATCTGAATGTGAATATGAATGTGAATATGAATGTGAATCTAAATGTGAATGTGCATCTGAATGTGAATCTGAATCTGTCTGGATCTAAATGTGAATGTGAATTTGAATGTGAATCTGAATGTGAATCTGAATCTGAATGTGAATCTGAATGTGAAGCCGAATGTGAATGTGAATGTGAATCTGAATTTGAATGTGAATCTGAATGTGAATCTGAATGTGAATCTGAATGTGAATCTGAATTTGAATCTGAATTTGAATGTGAATCTGAATGTGAATCTGAATCTGAATCTGAATGTGAATGTGAATCTGAATTTGAATCTGAATGTGAATGTGAATCTGAATTTGAATCTGAATGTGAATCTGAATCTGAATCTGAATCTGAATGTGAATCTGAATGTGAATCTGAATTTGAATGTGAATCTGAATGTGAATCTGAATGTGAATGTGAATGTGAATGTGAATGTGAATCTGAATGTGAATGTGAATTTGAATCTGAATGTGAATTTGAATGTGAATGTGAATCTGTCTAGATCTGGTCACGGGTTCTTGTCTCTAAATAAATCAACATTTCCCAGTCCCAGGTCCGTGTGAGCCCGAGGACCTGATCGATGGCATCATCTTTGCTGCTAACTACCTGGGTTCCACCCAGCTGCTGTCTGACAAGAACCCGACTAAAGGAACACGCATGGCCCAGGCGCAGGAGGCTGTCAGCCAGGTCAAGGTATGGTGGGTGGGTGGGTGTGGGTGTGTGGGTGTGGTGTGTGTGTGTGTGTGTGGGTGGTGTGTGTGGGTGTGTGGTGTGTGTGGGTGTGTGTGTGTGGTGTGGTGTGTGGGTGTGTGTGTGTGGTGTGTGGGTGTGGTGTGTGTGTGTGTGTGGGTGGTGGGTGTGGTGGGTGTGTGGTGTGTGTGGGTGTGTGTGTGTGGGTGTGTGTGTGTGGTGTGGTGTGTGTGTGGTGTGTGGGTGGGTGGTGTATGTGTGGGTGTGTGTGTGTGTGTGGGTGGTGTGTGTGTGGGTGTGTGTGTGTGGTGTGTGTGTGGTGTGTGGGTGGTGTGTGTGTGTGTGTGTGTGTGTGGTGTGTGTTGGTTCTTCTATCCTTGTGGCAACCTAAATTCCCCCAAATTCCCCACAAGGATAATAAAACAAGCACAATTCTCCCTCAACGGGACATTTCACACGTCCCCAAGAGGACAAAGGCTATTTTAAGCTTAGGGTTTAGGGTTATGAGTTACGTGTAGGTTTAGGATTTGGGTTACGGGTTACGGGTTACAGGTTACGGGTTATGGGTTAGGGTTAGGGCTAAATTTAGGGTTTGGGTTAGAATTAGGATTAGGGTTAGGGTTAAGGTTAAGGTTAGGGTAAGGATTTGGGTTAGAATTAGGGATAGGGTAAGGGGTTAGTGGTTAGGTTTAGGGTTAGGGAAAATTGGATTTTGAATGGAAATTAATTTCAGCTCCCCACGAGGACAGAATAACATAATGTGTGTGTGTGTGTGTGTGTGTGTGTGTGTGTGTGTGTGTGTGTGTGTGTGTGTGTGTGTGTGTGTGTGTGTGTGTGTGTGTGTGTGTGTGGTGTCTATTACACTCCTGATCTTATATTAACATTGTGCTGTCTGACTAATTGACCAGGCTAATGTTGTTATATTAGTATTGTGCTGTCTGACTAATTGATCAGGCTAATGTTGTTATATTAGCATTGTGCTGTCTGACTAATTGACCAGGCTAATGTTGTTATATTAGCATTGTGCTGTCTGACTAATTGACCAGGCTAATGTTGTTATATTAGCATTGTGCTGTCTGACTAATTGACCAGGCTAATTTTGTTATCCATTCAATGTTCAAGATGATATTGTATAATTTTTTTTACGCATCTGATGTCTTGATCTCTGGATGTCAGTTGGTCTGACATCATCAATGTTATTCCTCATAATAAGGAAATGTACCTTGGGAGTGCCCTTTCTAACCACAAGATGGCGATCTCTCATTGCTTTTGACCATGGTGGTTTGACCACAGAGCCAAGATGGAGACTCTCAGACGGTGACAGAAGTGGACCTCTTCATCTCCACCAAGGCAGTCAAAGTGGTGAACGCCGACTCACAGGTGTGTGACTGTGAGCTCTGAGTTAATAAAAAACACTGCGTATTTCTTCTCTGTAACACCAAGTCCGGGGTACTATCCAATCACACTTGTAGACAGTGCATCTTTTAAAAGCAATATTCACACGTCGGGCGAAAATCACATACACAGTAAATCGTAAATGTTGGCTCATTCAGAACTTAACTTTAGATGTCAAGCGCCCTATAATGCGGATCTAACGCGGATCGGATTGAATCCCCGCCTTGGATTAATCCGTGTCCGGGAAACCTGCCCAAAGCTTCATTTGATTCTGTTTCATAAAATTCATCTGACGCACTGCTGTATCTTTAGGGGGCTGTTGAGGACCGTCCACTCCACACAGAGTTATTACCACAGCAGCTATATATATTATTTATCCCCCCAGGAGACGCTGATGGACAGTTATTACCACAGCAGCTATATATATTATTTACCCCCCCAGGAGACGCTGATGGACAGTTATTACCACAGCAGCTATATATATTATTTATCCCCCCCAGGAGACGCTGATGGACAGTTATTACCACAGCAGCTATATATATTATTTATCCCCCCCAGGAGACGCTGATGGACAGTTATTACCACAGCAGCTATATATATTATTTATCCCCCCCAGGAGACGCTGATGGACAGTTATTACCACAGCAGCTATATATATTATTTATCCCCCCCAGGAGACGCTGATGGACAGTTATTACCACAGCAGCTATATATATTATTTATCCCCCAGGAGACGCTGATGGACAGTTATTACCACAGCAGCTATATATATTATTTATCCCCCCCCAGGAGACGCTGATGGACAGTTATTACCACAGCAGCTATATATATTATTTATCCCCCCCCAGGAGACGCTGATGGACAGTTATTACCACAGCAGCTATATATATTATTTATCCCCCCCCAGGAGACGCTGATGGACAGTTATTACCACAGCAGCTATATATATTATTTATCCCCCCCAGGAGACGCTGATGGACAGTTATTACCACAGCAGCTATATATATTATTTATCCCCCCCCAGGAGACGCTGATGGACAGTTATTACCACAGCAGCTATATATATTATTTATCCCCCCAGGAGACGCTGATGGACAGTTATTACCACAGCAGCTATATATATTATTTATCCCCCCAGGAGACGCTGATGGACAGTTATTACCACAGCAGCTATATATATTATTTATCCCCCCAGGAGACGCTGATGGACAGTTATTACCACAGCAGCTATATATATTATTTATCCCCCCAGGAGATGCTAATGGACAGTTATTACCACAGCAGTTATATATATTATTTATCCCCCCAGGAGACGCTGATGGACAGTTATTACCACAGCAGCTATATATATTATTTATCCCCCCCAGGAGACGCTGATGGACAGTTATTACCACAGCAGCTATATATATTATTTATCCCCCCAGGAGACGCTGATGGACAGTTATTACCACAGCAGCTATATATATTATTTATCCCCCCCCCAGGAGACGCTGATGGACAGTTATTACCACAGCAGCTATAGATATTATTTATCCCCCCAGGAGACGCTGATGGACAGTTATTACCACAGCAGCTATATATATTATTTATCCCCCCAGGAGACGCTGATGGACAGTTATTACCACAGCAGCTATATATATTATTTATCCCCCCCAGGAGACGCTGATGGACAGTTATTACCACAGCAGCTATATATATTATTTATCCCCCAGGAGACGCTGATGGACAGTTATTACCACAGCAGCTATATATATTATTTATCCCCCCAGGAGACGCTGATGGACAGTTATTACCACAGCAGCTATATATATTATTTATCCCCCCAGGAGACGCTGATGGACAGTTATTACCACAGCAGCTATATATATTATTTATCCCCCCAGGAGATGCTGATGGACAGTTATTACCACAGCAGTTATATATATTATTTATCCCCCCAGGAGACGCTGATGGACAGTTATTACCACAGCAGCTATATATATTATTTATCCCCCCCAGGAGACGCTGATGGACAGTTATTACCACAGCAGCTATATATATTATTTATCCCCCCAGGAGACGCTGATGGACAGTTATTACCACAGCAGCTATATATATTATTTATCCCCCCCCCAGGAGACGCTGATGGACAGTTATTACCACAGCAGCTATAGATATTATTTATCCCCCCAGGAGACGCTGATGGACAGTTATTACCACAGCAGCTATATATATTATTTATCCCCCCAGGAGACGCTGATGGACAGTTATTACCACAGCAGCTATATATATTATTTATCCCCCCCAGGAGACGCTGATGGACAGTTATTACCACAGCAGCTATATATATTATTTATCCCCCAGGAGACGCTGATGGACAGTTATTACCACAGCAGCTATATATATTATTTATCCCCCCAGGAGACGCTGATGGACAGTTATTACCACAGCAGCTATATATATTATTTATCCCCCCAGGAGACGCTGATGGACAGTTATTACCACAGCAGCTATATATATTATTTATCCCCCCAGGAGATGCTGATGGACAGTTATTACCACAGCAGTTATATATATTATTTATCCCCCCAGGAGACGCTGATGGACAGTTATTACCACAGCAGCTATATATATTATTTATCCCCCCCAGGAGACGCTGATGGACAGTTATTACCACAGCAGCTATATATATTATTTATCCCCCCAGGAGACGCTGATGGACAGTTATTACCACAGCAGCTATATATATTATTTATCCCCCCCCCAGGAGACGCTGATGGACAGTTATTACCACAGCAGCTATAGATATTATTTATCCCCCCAGGAGACGCTGATGGACAGTTATTACCACAGCAGCTATATATATTATTTATCCCCCCAGGAGACGCTGATGGACAGTTATTATCACAGCAGCTATATATATTATTTATCCCCCAGGAGACGCTGATGGACAGTTATTACCACAGCAGCTATATATATTATTTATCCCCCCCCAGGAGACGCTGATGGACAGTTATTACCACAGCAGCTATATATATTATTTATCCCCCCCAGGAGACGCTGATAGACAGTTATTACCACAGCAGCTATATATATTATTTATCCCCCAGGAGACGCTGATGGACAGTTATTACCACAGCAGCTATATATATTATTTATCCCCCCAGGAGACGCTGATGGACAGTTATTACCACAGCAGCTATATATATTATTTATCCCCCCAGGAGACGCTGATGGACAGTTATTACCACAGCAGCTATATATATTATTTATCCCCCAGGAGACGCTGATGGACAGTTATTACCACAGCAGCTATATATATTATTTATCCCCCCAGGAGACGCTGATGGACAGTTATTACCACAGCAGCTATATATATTATTTATCCCCCCCCCCAGGAGACGCTGATGGACAGTTATTACCACAGCAGCTATACATATTATTTATCCCCCCCCAGGAGACGCTGATGGACAGTTATTACCACAGCAGCTATATATATTATTTATCCCCCCAGGAGACGCTGATGGACAGTTATTACCACAGCAGCTATATATATTATTTATCCCCCCAGGAGACGCTGATGGACAGTTATTACCACAGCAGCTATATATATTATTTATCCCCCCCCCAGGAGACGCTGATGGACAGTTATTACCACAGCAGCTATATATATTATTTATCCCCCAGGAGACGCTGATGGACAGTTATTACCACAGCAGCTATATATATTATTTATCCCCCCAGGAGACGCTGATGGACAGTTATTACCACAGCAGCTATATATATTATTTATCCCCCAGGAGACGCTGATGGACAGTTATTACCACAGCAGCTATATATATTATTTATCCCCCCCCAGGAGACGCTGATGGACAGTTATTACCACAGCAGCTATATATATTATTTATCCCCCCCCAGGAGACGCTGATGGACAGTTATTACCACAGCAGCTATATATATTATTTATCCCCCCAGGAGACGCTGATGGACAGTTATTACCACAGCAGCTATATATATTATTTATCCCCCCAGGAGACGCTGATGGACAGTTATTACCACAGCAGCTATATATATTATTTATCCCCCCAGGAGACGCTGATGGACAGTTATTACCACAGCAGCTATATATATTATTTATCCCCCCCAGGAGACGCTGATGGACAGTTATTACCACAGCAGCTATATATATTATTTATCCCCCCAGGAGACGCTGATGGACAGTTATTACCACAGCAGTTATATATATTATTTATCCCCCCAGGAGACGCTGATGGACAGTTATTACCACAGCAGCTATATATATTATTTATCCCCCCAGGAGACGCTGATGGACAGTTATTACCACAGCAGCTATATATATTATTTATCCCCCCCCAGGAGACGCTGATGGACAGTTATTACCACAGCAGCTATATATATTATTTATCCCCCCCCCCAGGAGACGCTGATGGACAGTTATTACCACAGCAGCTATATATATTATTTATCCCCCCCCAGGAGACGCTGATGGACAGTTATTACCACAGCAGCTATATATATTATTTATCCCCCCCCCAGGAGACGCTGATGGACAGTTATTACCACAGCAGCTATATATATTATTTATCCCCCCAGGAGACGCTGATGGACAGTTATTACCACAGCAGCTATATATATTATTTATCCCCCCAGGAGACGCTGATGGACAGTTATTACCACAGCAGCTATATATATTATTTATCCCCCCCAGGAGACGCTGATGGACAGTTATTACCACAGCAGCTATATATATTATTTATCCCCCCAGGAGACGCTGATGGACAGTTATTACCAAAGCAGCTATATATATTATTTATCCCCCCCAGGAGACGCTGATGGACAGTTATTACCACAGCAGCTATATATATTATTTATCCCCCCAGGAGACGCTGATGGACAGTTATTACCACAGCAGCTATATATATTATTTATCCCCCCAGGAGACGCTGATGGACAGTTATTACCACAGCAGCTATATATATTATTTATCCCCCCAGGAGACGCTGATGGACAGTTATTACCACAGCAGCTATATATATTATTTATCCCCCCCAGGAGACGCTGATGGACAGTTATTACCACAGCAGCTATATATATTATTTATCCCCCCAGGAGACGCTGATGGACAGTTATTACCACAGCAGCTATATATATTATTTATCCCCCCAGGAGACGCTGATGGACAGTTATTACCACAGCAGCTATATATATTATTTATCCCCCCAGGAGACGCTGATGGACAGTTATTACCACAGCAGCTATATATATTATTTATCCCCCCCAGGAGAAGCTGATGGACAGTTATTACCACAGCAGCTATATATATTATTTATCCCCCCAGGAGACGCTGATGGACAGTTATTACCACAGCAGCTATATATATTATTTATCCCCCCAGGAGACGCTGATGGACAGTTATTACCACAGCAGCTATATATATTATTTATCCCCCCCCAGGAGACGCTGATGGACAGTGCGTTGCGTTCCATATCCTACATCGCAGACATCGGGAGCATCGTGGTTCTGATGGCTCGTACCCGTATGGCAGGAACATCCTTGCAGGACTGTAGTGAAGCTGACCTCTCCTCCTCGGAGGGACAGAGACGGTACAGAATGATCTGCTATGTCTTTGAGTCAGAGGACGTGAGTACTATTGTATTCTGTTTTTGTTCTATTCTATTGTATTCTGATCTGTTCTGTTTTCTGTTTTCCCCCCCACGCTCTCCCTTTGTATACTGCTGAATATTGTTAATTTATTGGGGATTTTGGTCTCTGATTATTGATTATTGATTACAGCAGTGTTCGCAAAAGAAGGTTTATTGCTAAATTTAAAACACACAATTTTTGATTAAGCAATTTCTATACACTATCTACAGTACAATACTACTGAACATCATTTTAAAGCTTTGAAAATTATTATTGCTTGTACAGAGGCCTACTTTATTAATCTCTAATTTTGGCTTTCCTATAACACCAGTTATATACTACATGACCAAAAGTATGTGGACACCTGCTCGTCGAACGTCTCATTCTGAAATCATAGGCATTAATATGGAGTTGGTTCCCCCCTTTGCTGCTATAACAGCCTCCACTCTTCTGGGAAGGCATTAATATGGAGTTGGTCCCCCCTTTGCTGCTATAACAGCCTCCACTCTTCTGGGAAGGCATTAATATGGAGTTGGTCCCCCCTTTGCTGCTATAACAGCCTCCACTCTTCTGGGAAGGCTTTCCACTAGATGTTGGAACATTGCTACGGGGACTTGCTTTCATTCAGCCACAAGAGCATTAGTGAGGTTGGGCACTGATGTTGAGTGATTAGGCCTGGCTCGCAGTCGGCATTCCAATTCATCCCAAAGGTGTTCGATGAGGTTAAGGTCAGGGCCTTGTACAGGCCAGTCAAGTTCTTGCACACTGATCTCAACAAACCGTTTCTGTATGGACCCCGATTTGTGCAAGGGGGGCATTGTCATGCTGAAACAGGAAAGGGCCTTCCCCAAACTGTTTCCACAAAGTTAGAAGCACAGAATTGTCTAGAATGTCATTGTATGCTGTAGCGTTAAGATTTCCCTTCACTGGAACTAAGGGGCCTGAACCATGAAAAACAGCACCAGATCATTATTCTTCCTCCACCAAACTTGTTGGCACTATGCATTGGGGCAGGTAGCGTTCTCCTGGCATCCGCCAAACCCAGATTAGTCCGACTGCCAGATGGGGAAGCGTGATTCACTCCAGAGAACGCGTTTCCACTGCTCCAATGTCCAATGGCGGCCAGCTTTACACCACTCCAGCCAACGTTTGGCATTGCGCATGATGATCTTAGGCTTGTGTTTGGTTGCCAAGGAAACCCATTTCATGAAGCTCCTAACGAACAGTTATTGTGCTGACGTTGCTTCCAGAGGCAGTTTGGAACTCGGTAGTTAGTGTTGTAACCGAGGACAGACGATTTTTACATGCTACGTGCTTCAGCACTTAGCGATCCCGTTCTGTGAGCGTGTGTGGCCTACCACTTCACGGCTGAGCCATTGTTGCTCCTAGACGTTTCCACTTCACAATAACAGCACTTACAGTTAACCGGGGCAGCTCTAGCAGGGCAGAAATTTGACGAACTGACTTGTTGGAAAGGTGGCATCCTATGACGGTGCCATGTTGAAAGTCACTGAGCTCTTCAGTAAGACCAGTCTACTGCCAATGTTTGTCTATGAAGATTGCATGGCTGTTTGCTCGATTTTATACACCTGTCAGCAACGGGTGTGGTTGAATTAGCCTAATCCACTAATTTGAAGGGGTGTCCACATACTTTTGAATATATAGTGTATCTTCATTCATCATTTCAGTTGGACCTTAACCCGTGCTCTCTCCCACCTCTGTATTGTTGTCAACTTGAATAGCTTGTCACTTCCGTTGAGTAGTTTCTCCCTCTCTCCTCTCCCCTCCTCTCCCCTCCCCTCCCCCCTCCTCTCCCTCTACTGCCCCCCCTTTCCTCTCCCTCTCCCTCCCTCTCCCTCTACCTCTCCCTCTCCCTCTCTTTCCTCTCCCTCTCCCTCTCCCTCTCCCTCTCCCTCTCTTTCCTCTCTTTCCTCTCTTTCCTCTCTTTCCTCTCTTTCCTCTCTTTCCTCTCCCTCTCCCTCTCCCTCTCCCTCTCTTTCCTCTCTTCCCTCTCCCTCTCCCTCTCCCTCTACCTCTCCCTCTCCCTCTCTTTCCTCTCCCTCTCCCTCTCCCTCTCCCTCTCCCTCTCCCTCTCTTTCCTCTCTTTCCTCTCCCTCTCTCTCCTCCTCTCCCTCTCCCTCTCCCTCTAACTCTCCCTCTCTTTCCTCTCCCTCTCCCTCTCTCTCCTCCTCTCCCTCTCCCTCGCCCTCTCCCTCTCTCTCTCTCTCCCTCTCCCCCTCTCTCTCTCTCTCTCTCTCTCTCTCTCTCTCCCTCTCCCTCTCCCTCTCCCTCTCCCTCTCTCTCCCCCTCTCCCTCTCCCTCTCCCTCTCCCTCTCCCTCTCCCTCTCCCTCTCCTCCCCAGGCCCAGCTCATTGCCCAGTCCATCGGCCAGGCGTTCAGCGTTGCCTACAGGGAGTTCCTCCGAGCCAATGGGATCAACCCTAAGGACCTGAGTCAGAAACAATACAGTGACATCATCAATTCCCAGGAGATGTACAACGACGACCTGGTCCATTTCTCAAACTCTGACAACTGTAAAGAGGTGTGTGTGTGTGTGTGTGTGTGTGTGTGTGTGTGTGTGTGTGTGTGTGTGGTGTGTGTGTGTGTGTGTGTGTGTGTGTGTGTGTGTGTGTGTGTGTGTGTGTGTGTGTGTGTGTGTGTGTGTGTGTGTGCGTGCGTGCGTGCGTGCGTGCGTGCGTGCGTGCGTGCGTGCGTGCGTGCGTGCGTGCATGAAATACTGATAGACAAGTGTAAAGAGGTGTGACGGCTTACTGTAGTGATTGTTGACCGTGATTCATGACTCTAGATACACTCCGTCAACACAGTATAGATAGCAGATTACAGTAGAGTAGATATCCGTGATTCATGACTCTAGATACACTCCGTCAACACAGTATAGATAGCAGATTACAGTAGAGTAGATATTGAGGCTCTTGGCTCATGCAGTAGCTAGACAGCGCCAAGATGTTTACCAACATCTCGATTTAGTGAGATATACATGGAGGAGGTTTAATATCCTGACCTAGTGAGATATACATGGCGGAGGTTTAATATCCTGACCTAGTGAGATATACATGGCGGAGGCAGAATCAAGCTAGTCGTCTTGACTACTTTCTTATACCATTCTCTCTGGCACCAAAAGTTTAAAAAGTGTTGATAGGGGACAGAATGCGGTCGGATCATCACATAATTGGCATATATATTTCTCTTACAGAATTTCCACGTGGGCGAGGATATTGGAAATTTAATCAAAGTCTACTAGATGATAAATTGTTTAGAACTAGGACAGAAGATTTTATAACTGACTTTTTCAGACATAACATAGGTACAGCAGATCCCCTTATTGTATGGGACACTTTTAAGTGTCTCATCTATAGTACTCATCTATAAAACAAAGGGAATTTAGATCAAAAGAGTCCATATTAACAAAGGAAATTGAAGGACTAACAGTACAGTTAGATAGCAATAAAAACGGTACCATAGAGGCACAGAATAAGTTAGAGGAAAAACAAAAAGAAATGGAGGAACTTATTCAAGAAAGATCCAGTGTAATATATTATAAAAATAAAGCGAACTGGATGGAATATGGGGAAAAATGCACCAAATTCTTTTTCAATCTTCAATATAGAAATGCTACCAAAAAAAATGTATTAAAACTTGTTACAAATGATGGAGTCACGCATGATTCACCAAATGATATTTTGAAAGAGGAAGTAAAGTACTTTAAGAATATGTTTTCGTTTCAGGCTCCTCCATCTCCACTAACTGAAACTAATTGTATGGATTTTTTTCCTATTAATAATGTAAAATTAACATCTGTACAGAAAGACTCATGTGAAGGCCAAATTACAGAGGAGGAACTGCTTGATGCAATTGGGGCCTTTAAGGATGGGAAAACTCCAGGGCTGGATGGCATACCAGTGGAAGTATACAAAACTTTTTTTGATATACTCAAAGGACCATTATTAGCTTGTTTTAACCACTCCTATATAAATGGTAGATTATCAGACACGCAACAAGAAGGTCTGATATCGTTATTACTGAAACAGGACCCAAGTGGTATATATAAAGATCCAGTCCAATTAAAAAATTGGAGACCTCTTACACTTCAGTGTTGTGATGCAAAAATCCTAGCAAAATGCTTGGCACATAGAATAAAAAAAGTTTTGTCAGATATTATTCATCCTAATCAGACAGGTTTTTTACATGGACGATACATTGGAGATAATATAAGGCAAGTACTGGAAACAATAGAACACTATGAAATATCGGGGACACCAGGCCTGGTTTTCATAGCTGATTTTGAAAAGGCTTTTGATAAAGTACGACTGGAGTTTATATATAAATGCCTAGAATATTTCAATTTTGGGGAATCTCTTATAAAATGGGTTAAAATTATGTATAGTAACCCTCGGTGTAAAATAGTAAATAATGGCTACATCTCAGAATTTTTTTAACTATCTAGAGGAGTAAAACAAGGTTGTCCACTATCGGCATATCTATTTATTATTGCCATCGAAATGTTAGCTGTTAAAATTAGATCAAACATTAATATTAATGGATTAGAAATCCGTGGCTTAAAAACTAAGGTGTCATTGTACGCTGATGATTCATGTTTTCTTTTAAAACCACAACTAGAGTCTCTCCAGGGCCTCATAGAGGATCTAGATACCTTTGCTATCCTCTCTGGATTAAAACCAAATTATGATAAATGTACCATATTACGTATTGGATCACTAAAAAATACACATTTTATATTGCCATGTAGTTTACCAATTAAATGGTCTGACGGAGATGTGGACATACTCGGTATAAAAATCCCAAAAGAAAGAAATGATCTCACTCCAATAAATTTTTATAGAAAGTTAGCAAAAATAGATAAGATCTTGCTACCATGGAAAGGAAAATACCTGTCTATTTGTGGAAAAATCACCCTGATTAACTCTTTAGTCATATCACAGTTTACCTATTTGCTTATGGTTTTGCCTACACCTAGTGACCTGCTTTTTAAATTATATGAACAAAAAATATTCCATTTTATTTGGAACGGCAAGCCAGATAAAATTAAAAGGGCCTATTTATATAACGAATATGAATTCGGAGGGCAGAAATTATTAAATATTAAAGCATTAGACCTCTCACTAAAGGCATCAGTCATACAAAAGTTATACTTAAATCCAAACTGGTTCTCTAGTAAATTGGTACGAATGTCTCATCCTATGTTCAAGAAGGGCCTTTTTCCCTTTATTCAGATTACACCTGCTCACTTTCGGTTGTTTGAAAAGGAAATAATCTCCAAAATATCCTTATTTTTTAAACAAGCCTTAGAAAGTTGGTTGCAATTTCAGTTTAATCCACCAGAAAGGACGGAACAAATAGTACAACAAATATTGTGGTTAAATTCAAATATAGTAATTGATAAAAAAACTGTATTTATCGAAGAAATGTTTAAAAAAGGTATAATTTTTGTGAATGATATCATAAATAGGACTGGTGGAGTTATGTCACACATGCAGCTAACACAGACATATGGAAATGTCTGCTCTACCCAAAATTACAACCAATTAATTGCAGCATTACCACAAAAATGGAAGAGGCAAGTAGAAGGGGAAAAAAGTAAGGAACTTGTATGTCGGCCCTGTATTAAAGAACATAAATGGTTAAAGAAAAGTGTGATAAATAAAAACATATACCAATTTCATTTAAGGACCAAAAAACTGACAGCTGTGCCATATAAATTGCAAAATAGTTGGGAAGAGATTTTCGATGTACCCATTCCATGGCACATGGTTTATGAATTGATACGCAAAACAACGCCGGATTCAAAACTTCGAATTTTTCAATTTAAATTACTGTACAAAATTCTTGCAACTAATAGAATGTTATATATATGGGGTATACAATCTTCCCAGCTCTGCAGATTCTGTTGTGAGGAGGCAGAGTCATTAGATCATTTATTTTGGTATTGTCCATATGTAGCTCGTTTTTGGTCACAGGTCCAGGAATGGCTGAAGAATTGCAACATTTGCCTAGAACTAACGCTACAGATAGCAATACTGGGGGATTTGAAAAGCCATAGTCAATCAATCAATAATATAATAATAATTTTAGCAAAAATGTTTATTTTTAATTTACAATCTGTAGAAGCTATGAGAATAGGAAGGTTCAAATCTTTTGTGAAGCATCACAGCACAGTTGAAAAATATATGGCAAATAAAAATCCGAAATGGATGATGTTGGAAGATAGATGGGAAGGGTTGAGTGGAACTGAAGGGTGGGACTAATAACAAGATAAACAATGTAGGGCATACGGGATCTGTGAAATGTGTATAGGTGCGGAGCTATTGTGAAATAGCACAGTTACAAGTGGAAATAAAATTGGATGGACAACAGAAATAGAGGAAGGACTAAGAACAAACAAGAGAGAACTATTATAAAGTAGACTGTGTCTGTAAAATGGGTATAAGATGTATAAATTGAAGGTAAAAGCAGAAGTGTTTATTAGTTTACTCCAATTGGGGAGCGGTGGTAGGGTTGCGGGGAATAATAATAAAGGTATATTCTTTAAAAAAGTATGTATGTCTATATAGGTATGTGTATGTATATATGTGTATATGTATGCATGCGTGTATGGATATATATATTTACCCCAAAAAATATGGGGGATTGGAAATGATGCAGACAATTACATTGGAGGCAACATTCTTTCCGCAATATTAAGCTGATCCACCCCTAAAAAAATAAATAATAATAATAATAATTAAAAAAAAATAAGATGTTTACCAAAGTTCAGGATCAATCTTACCCATTCGGTAAGCTAATCAAATTACACTGAATAGTACAAGTCATTTGAATGATTTTTATTACCAACTAAAATCCAGTTTATAAGATATAGTAATAACTTCTACTTAAAGATATAAATATCTGTCTCTCTGTGTGTGTTTGTGTGTCTCCCAGCTGGAGTTGGAGAAGCAGAAGGGAGAGAGCCTAGGTGTGGTGATAGTGGAGTCTGGATGGGGCTCCATCCTGCCAACGGTGATCCTAGCTAACATGTTGAACAGCGGCCCGGCTGCCCGCTCTGGGACACTCAGCGTCGGGGACCAGATCATGTCCATTAACAACACCAGCCTGGTGGGCCTGCCGTTAGCTACCTGCCAGGGCATCATCAAGGTCTGGAGCATACAGTCGACTCAGGAAGCATCTATGTTATTCAACAGCTGCTCTTTTTATCAGTCATGAAGGAAAGGAGATGAGGAGTAGAGGAAAGGAAGCCATTATAGAGTATTGAGATTGAGACACAGCCATTCTAAGAAGCCATTCTAGCGTTGAGATTGAGACACAGCCATTCTAGGAAGCCATTCTAGTGTTGAGATTGAGACACGTCCATTCTAGAAAGACATTCTGGTGTTGAGATTGAGACACAGTCATTCCAGGAAGCCATTCTAGTGTTGAGATTGAGACACAGCCATTCTAGGAAGCCATTCTAGTGTTGAGATTGAGACACAGCCATTCTAGGAAGCCATTCTAGTGTTGAGATTGAGACACAGCCATTCTAGGAAGCCATTCTAGTGTTGAGATTGAGACACAGCCATTCTAGGAAGCCATTCTAGTGTTGAGATTGAGACACAGCCATTCTAGGAAGCCATTCTAGTGTTGAGATTGAGACACAGCCATTCTAGGAAGCAATTCTAGTGTTGAGATTGAGACACAGCCATTCTAGGAAGCAATTCTAGTGTTGAGATTGAGACACAGCCATTCTAGGAAGACATTCTAGTGTTGAGATTGAGACACAGCCATTCTAGGATGCCATTCTAGTGTTAAGACAGGTGTCATTTATCATGTTCCGGTTGTCCTGCCAGGGTCTGAAGAGCCAGGTTCAGGTGAAGCTGAGCATCGTGAGTTGTCCTCCTGTCACCACCGTCCTCATCAAGAGACCTGACCTCAAGTTCCAGCTGGGCTTCAGTGTTCAGAACGGCATCGTGAGTAGGATTATGATACCGTTATAATGCATTATAAGACTTGTCATAACCATGTATAACCTCTCTCATAATGATCCTGATAACAGCCATATGGATTCAGAGATTTGTTTTCTTTCTCTCTCCTCAGATCTGCAGTCTGATGCGTGGAGGTATAGCGGAGCGAGGAGGGGTGCGAGTCGGCCACAGGATCATTGAGATCAATGGGCAGAGTGTGGTTGCCATGCCGCATGAGAAGATAGTCCAGACCCTGTCTGTATCAGTGGGAGAGGTGAGCATCAGATTCCAATGACAGTTAGGTAACTGCCAACTTTATACACGTTCAATTTATATCCTATCAGAGCCCGAAACAGACGGATCAGAAGATTTTATACAAATACAAGTGTGTCTTCACAATGAGCACTGATATGTCCTCTTCTCTTCTCCTCATCCTCCTACTCCTGTCCTCCCTCTCCTCTCCTCTTCCTCCTCTCCTCCCCTACCTCTCCTTCTCCTCCTCCTGTCCTCCCTCTCCTCTTCCTCTTCTCCTCCCCTACCCCTCCTCCTCATCCTCCTCCCTCTCCTCCTCCTCCTCCTCCCCTCTCCCTCTCCTCCTAATCCTGTCCTCCCACTCCTCCTCCTCTCCTCTCCTCCCCTACCTCTGCCCCTCCTCCTCATCCTTCTCCTCCTCTCCTCCCCTACCTCTCCCCGTCCTCCTCATCCTCCTCCTCTCTCCCTCCTCCTACCTCTCCTCCCTCTCCTCCTCTTCCTCCTCTCCTACCTCACCTGTGTCCCCTCCTCCTCCTCTCCTCCTCCTCCTCTCCTACCTCACCTGTGTCCCCTCCTCTCCTCTCCTACCTCTCCTCCCTCTCCTCCTCCTCCTCTCCTCCCCTACCTCTGCCCCTCCTCCTCATCCTCCTCCTCCCTCCTCTCCTCCTCCTCCTCCTCCTCCTCCTCTCCTACCTCACCTGTGTGCCCTTCTCCTCCTCTCCTCCTTCTCCTCCTCCTCCTCCTCCTCCTCTCCTACCTCACCTGTGTCCCCTCCTCCTCCTCTCCTGTCCTTCTCTCCTCCTCTCCTCCCTCTTTTCCTTCTCTTCTCCTCCCTTTCCTCCTTCTTCTCATCCTCCCCCTTCTCTCCTCCTCCTCCCCATCTTCATCCTCTCCTAACTGTCCTCCTCTTCCTCTCCTACCTCTAATCCTTCTCCCTTTTCTCCTCCTTCTCCTCCTCCTCCTCCTCTCCTCCCTGTTCTGCTCCTCTTCCTCCTCTCCCCCTCCTCCTCTCCTCTCTGTCAGATCAACATGAAGACCATGCCTGCAGTGATGTTCAGACTGTTAACAGGGCAGGAGATTCCCGTCTACATTTAGTCTCTCCACGTCAGAGTTCTAAATTGCACCCTATTCCCTATGTAGTGCACTACTTTAGACCAGGACCAATAGGGTTCTGGTCAAAAGTAGTGCACATTGTAGGGAATAGGGTGCAACTTGGTACGCACCCCTTATCTGCATCTCTTTCTGTGTACTCGCTCACTGCTTCTGCATGTCTAGGAGAAGTTGAACAGACGGGGTGGTTGACAGGCAGTGGAGCCATTAAAATGAGCCCGTCCTCCGATTTACAGTGACACCAGCCTCCACTGGTGCCAGGGTGATACCTTAGCAGCGTGTATTTTTCTATCACATTATTTTCCTGTTACTGACAGGGATTACCCATTCTCAACGTCAGGCTTCTTCTCCAGTTCATTGAAGAGCTACGCAGTCATAATGGGTTGAAATGGACATGACATAAGCTGTCCGTGGTGTGTGTGTGTGTGTGTGTGTGTGTGTGTGTGTGTGTGTGTGTGTGTGTGTGTGTGTGTGTGTGTGTGTGTGTGTGTGTGTGTGTGTGTGTGTGTGTGTGTGTGTGTGTGTGTGTGTGTGTGTGTGCGCGTGTCCTGTAAATACTTTGTTTTACAGGAGGACTGCTGAAACTGTAACTTGGGTCTGTCATTATTGTTCATTATAAACTGGGTGGTTTGAGACCTGAATGCTGATTGTCTCTGACAGCCGTGGTATATCAGACCGTATACCACGGGTATAACATCTTAACCAATACAGCATAGGACAAGGCTATTCTTTAATAGCAAGGGGTATTGTAGCCTGGTCTGTCGTTGGAGCGCCTCTCTGGCCAATGACCACTACCTTAAGAGTTGGCAAGACAGCACAAACAGAGCTGGAACCAGGCTAGGGGGTATTGAGCTACAGTCTATTCCCTATATAGGGAATAGGGTTCTATAGGACTCTGGTCTAAAGTAGTGCACTATGTAGGGAATAGGGTGCCATTTGGTATGCATAATACAGTTGAAGTCGCAAGTTTACATACACCTTAGTCTAATACATTTAAACTCAGTTTTTCACAATTCCTGACATTTAATCCTAGTAAAAATTCCCTGTTTTAGGTCAGTTAGGATCACCAATTTATTTTAAGAATGTGAAATGTCAGAATAATAGTAGAGAGAATGATTTATTTCAGTTTTTATTTATTTCATCACATTCCCAGTGGGTCGGAAGTTTACATACACTCAGTTAGTATTTGGTAGCATTGACTTTAAATTGTTTAACTTGGGTCAAACGTTTCGGGTAGCCTTCCACAAGTTTCCCATAATAAGTTGGGTGAATGTTGGCCCATTCCACCTGACAGAGCTGGTGTTACTGAATCAGGTTTGCAGGCCTCCTTGCTCGCAAACGCTTTTTCAGTTCTGCCCACAAATTTTCTATGGGATTGAGGTCAGGGCTTTGTGATGGCCACTTAAATACCTTGACTTTGTTGTCCTTGAGCCATTTTGCTTCAACTTTGGAAGTATGCCTGGGGTCATTGTCCATTTGGAAGACCCATTTGCGACCAAGCTTTAACTTTCTGACTGATGTCTTGAAATGTTGCTTCAATATATCCACATAATTTTCCTCCCTCCTGCAGCAAAGCACTCCCACAACATGATGCTGCCACCCCCGTGCTTCACGGTTGGGATGGTGTTCTTCGGCTTGCAAGCCTCTCCTTTTTTCCTGCAAACATAACGATGGTCATTATGGCCAAACAGTTCTATTTTTGTTTCATCAGACCAGAGGACATTTCTCCAAAAAGTACAATCTTTGTCCCCATGTGCAGTTGCAAACCATAGCCTGGCTTTTTTATGGTGGTTTTGGAGCAGTGGCTTCTTCCTTGCTGAGAAGCCTTTCAGGTTATGTCGATATAGGACTCGTTTTACTGTGGATATAGATACTTTTGTACCGGTTTCCTCAAGCATCTTCACAAGGTCCTTTGCTGTTGTTCAGCGATTGATTTGCACTTTTCGCACCAAAGTATGTTCATCTCTAGGAGACAGAACGCGTCTCCTTCCTATACTTGCGTACTATTGTTTGTACAGATGAACGAGGTACCTTCAGGCATTTGGAAATTGCTCCCAAGGATGAACCAGACTTGTGGAGGTCTACAATTTCTTTTCTGAGGTCTTGGCTGATTTCTTTTGATTTTCCCATGATGTCAAGCAAGAGGCACTGAGTTTGAAGGTAGGCCTTGAAATACATCCACAGGTACACCTCCAATTGACTCAAATGATGTCAATGAGCCTATCAGAAGCTTCTAAAGCCATTATGTCATTTTCTGGAATTTTCCAAGCTGTTTTAAAGGCACAGTCAACTTAGTGTATGTAAACTTCTAACCCACTGGAATTGTGATACAGTGAATTATAAGTGAAATAATCTGTCTGTAAACAATTGTTGGAAAAATTACTTGTGTCATGCACAAAGTAGATGTCCTAACCGACTTGCCAAAACTATAGTTTGTTAACAAGAAATTTGTGGAGTGGTTGAAAAACGAGTTTTAATGACTCCAACCTATGTGTATATAAACCTCCGACTTCAACTGTATCTGTTGAAGCAGTCCTTGCCCCTATATTGCCTCGGGGATATCAAAGGGGTGAATATAATATTACGGTAATGGTATATAATATTACGGTAATGGTATATAATATTACGGTAATAGTATATACTATTATGGTAATGGTATATAATGTTACGGTAATGGTATATAATATTACGGTAATGATGAAGGCCAAAGATATTACTGAAACGTGGGTTCTTCTTGTACCTGCAGACCAGGTACAACGAGAATGTATTAACTTGTATATTAGTGTACGAATGTATTGTGAGATGCTGAGAATACACTGTGATCGATGAAACTGGTGACAAGGCTAATTATTGTTTTCCAAAATGTGTTTTAAATAAAATTACATTTATTACATGCAATGATGAAAATGAAAGTAAAATACGTTTAAAGAAAAATCACATATTGTACTCCAAAATGTCGCACATGTTCCCTAGTGCACTTTTGACCAAGAGCCATAGTGGTTCTGGTTAAAAGTAGTGCACTATATAGGGAATAGGGTTCTATAGGGCTCTGGTCTAAAGTAGTGCACTATATAGGGAATAGGGTTCTATAGGGCTCTGGTCTAAAGTAGTGCACTATATAGGGAATAGGGTGCCATTTGGTTATTACACAAGGAGCACATCGTCAATTACTTGAATACCCTGACTCAATTATCTCCAGTAAAAAAAGTGTGTGAATCTCGCAATTTAAAAAAAAAATACATTTTCGTACACTATTTGAACATGACATTTAATACAACACATCTAATAATAACCAATTATGGCATTGACAGAGTAGAACACATTTTATACACATTATTTACAGTACAGTACAGTACAGTACAAGAGGCCTGTGTTAAAGGAGGTCACTGTGCTAGTCTAGCGGTAACACTTCCTCCCTCGTCGCCTCACAGCCAGACAGGAAGCCAGGACATCCGGTTGTTGGGTACTCGACAGAGGCTAACGTCTCGCACGTGACTGCCCTCCTTGACACCGTTTTAACCCACCTACGCTGTCGAAAAGCTAGAGATTCTTGGTAGAGATCTTTCAAGCTGGGGAGCGAGGTTATGAATCTGACTCTAATCTGACTTAGAGGAGTTGCCAACAACCGGATCTATCCGGTTTTCAGGGATATACTTTTCTGCTGAAAACCAGATGTGGGAACTCCGCTCAGGCGTGTTTTTAACACCTGCTACGTTACGTTACATTGCGATTGACAGCTCCTGGAGTGATGGTTGGTGGCTGTCTTTCTGAATTTCATCCTGGAACACATAAGAAGAAGAAAATAACTTTATTTACGGTTAAATCAAGAATATTGACCTATTACTACAGATGTAGGATCTTAATTTGATGACCCTGTTGCGTATTTGAGGTGGTTTAAATAGGCTTCTAAAGTTTGTAATTTCCACTTAGAAATTTCAGACTTGATTTTGGCTAGGAAAATGTCCATTAATTATAATATAAATACAAATGCACACTTGTTGATGCAGGATTATTTTCTTCCTGTAGAAAACTGGCTCAAATTAAGATCCTACATCTGTAGAGCTACAGTAGTGATGGTGACTGTTAGAAGGCAACTAAATGAAGCCCTGGACCAGAGCTAGTGAGCAGAGCTACAGTCGTGATGGTGATTGTTAGAAGGCAACTAAACAAAGCCCTGGACCAGAGCTAGACTTGCATCTACTTATTAAACTGGCAGACTTACCGTAGGAAGTACTAAGGTTGTCAAAGGTGTGGTGGTTACGCTTGCCAGGAAGTTGGAGTTCAGGTATCCCTCTCCAAAACAAACATCTTCATCTTCATCGTTGTCCACCCCGACGCTGAAGGCCTCTCGTATCTTCTCAGGGATCAGACAGTCCAGCAGAACCACCAGGATTCCGATGACCAGACACAGGACACCTGGAAAACAAGATGGATGCCTTTTTAACAAAATGTCCTTTAATGTTGTTATTTAGTGTGGATAACTTGGCTCTTTCTCAATTAATCTTTCCTTGATTCCTAGAGTCCTTTCTCCTAACCTCATAACCTCTTGAGATGGAGACTAGGAGAGAGGACACAAGGAATTGAGGAAAGTTTAAATTGAGGAAAGAGCCTTTGAGCTCTGGTAAACCTTTCTTTACCTGTGGCCAGCGCCAGCCAGAAAGAACCGCTGTACTCTGTCTGGAAGGCTCCAGAGGTGCCGATGGTGAACAGACAGGTAGGCAGGTTCATGATGGTGGAGAAGGAGGCCATGGAGAAGAAGATGAAGGCGGCAGTGGCCACCATCATGTAGCCGGCGTACAGGATGACAGGCATGGAGAACAGCACGTTGGCTACCATCCAGCAGCAGAACGCTGTCCTGGGGAGGGGGGAGACAGCACTTGTTTTAAATTTGACAGTGTATGTACAGTCAGACGATTTTCAATCGTTCTGGATGCCGCTTCAGTAACCCCTACGTCTTACTTTAACCTTTAACCCCCTCAAAACATTAACCCTGAACATCTAACTTAAACCTTACCCTTCCCTCACCCCCTCAAAACATTAACCCTGAACATCTAACTTAAACCTTACCCTACCCTCACCCCCTCAAAACATTAACACTGAACACCTAACTTAAACCTTACCCTACCCTCACCCCCTCAAAACATTAACCCTGAACATCTAACTTAAACCTTACCCTACCCTCACCCCCTCAAAACATTAACACTGAACACCTAACTTAAACCTTACCCTACCCTCACCCCCTCAAAACATTAACCCTGAACATCTAACTTAAACCTTACCCAACCCTCACCCCCTCAAAACATTAACACTGAACATCTAACTTAAACCTTACCCTTCCTTCACCCCCTCAAAACATGAATCATGAACACGTAAACATCATAACTTTGATCTCCATCCCTGTGATTCCCATAATGGCGCCGGAAGAGGATTGCGGCCTTTTCACAGGCTCCTAAACAATTGTGCAATCTTTTTTTTCGCATTGTTTGTCATTTATTTTGTACATAATGTTTCTGTCACCGTCTCTTATGACCGAAAAGAGCTTCTGGATTTCAGAACAGCGATTACTCACCTCCAACTGGACAAAGATTTTTTTATTTAATGAGTCTGACGCGAAGGATATACTGTTTCTCCCAGACCAGGCCCCAAATCCCCATCGTTCTCATGAAGAAAAGACGCAGGTACAGGGGGCGCAGATCCGGGTACCTTGAGAGAATTCGTTGGCGAGCGGGTAATCTGCCTCTATCATCCGTTCTATTTGCCAACTTGCAATCACTGGAGAATAAACTGGATGAGCTCCGTTCGAGACCATCCGTTGTGGCTGAACAACGACACGGATAATATACAGATGGCTGGGTTTTTCGTGCATCGGCAGGACAGAACAGCTACAGAACAGCTGGTAAGACGAGGGGTGGTGGTGTGTGTCTATTTGTCAATAACAGCTGGTGTGGGATGTCTAATATTAAGGAATTCTCTAGGTATTGCTTGCCTGAGGTAGAGTACCTCATGATAAGCTGTAGACCACACTATCTACCAAGAGAGTTTTCATCTATATTTTTCGTAACCGTCTATTTACCACCGATGATGGCACTAAGACCACACTCAACCAGCTGTATAAGGCAATAGGCAAACAAGAAAATGCTCATCCAGAAGCGGCGCTCCTAGTGGCCGGGGACTTTAATGCAGGCAAACTTAAATCAATTTTACCTCATTTCTACTAGCATGTCACATGTGCAACCAGAGGGGAAAAAAACTCTAAACCACCTTTACTCCACACACAGAGACCATACAAAGCTCTTGCTCACCCTCCTTTTGGCAAATCTGACCATAATTATATCCTCCTGATTCCTGCTTTCAAGCAAAAACTAAAGCAGGAAGTACCAGTGTCTTGCTCAATATGGAAATGGTCAGATGACGCAGATGCTACACTACAGGACTGTTTTGCTAGCATACACTGGAATATGTTCCGGGATTCATCCAATGGCATTGTGGAGTATACCATCTCAGTCACCGGCCTCATCAATAAGTGCATCGACGACGTTATCCCAACAGTGACCGTGCGTACATATCCCAACCAGAAGCCATGGATTACAGGTAACATCCGCACCGAGCTAAAGGCTAGAGCTGCCACTTTCAAGGATGCTTATAAGAACTCCTGCTATGCCCTCAGACGAACCATCAAACAGGCAAAGTGTCAATACAGGGCTAAGATTGAATCCTACTACACCGGCTCTGACGCTCGTTGGATGTGTCAGGGCTTAACAAACTATTACGGACTACAAAGGGAAACCTAGCCGCGAGCTGCTCAGTGACGTGAGCCTACCAGATGGGCTGAATGTCTTTCATGCTCGCTTCAAGGAAAGCTACACTGAAGCATGCTTGAGAGATCCAGCTGTTCCGGAAGACTGTGATCGCGCTCTCCGTAGCCGATGTGAGAAAGACCTTTAAACAGGTCAACATTCACAAGGCTGCGGGGCCAGACGGTTTACCAGGACATGTACTCAGAGCATGAGCGGACCAACTGTCAAGTGTCTTCACTGACATTTTCAACCTCTCCCTGACCGAGTCTGTAATATCTACATGTTTCAAGCAGACCAACATAGTCCCTGTGCCCAAGAAAGTGAAGGTAACCTGCCTAAATGACTACCGCCCCGTAGCACTCACATCGGTAGCCATGAAGTGTTTTGAAAGGCTGGTCATGGCTCACATCCACACCATCATCCTGGAAACCCTAGACCCACTCCAATTCGCATACCGCCTCAACAGATCCACAGATGATGCAATCTCTATTGCACTCCACACTGTCCTTTCCCACCTGGACAAAATAAACACCTATGTGAGAATGCTGTTTATTGACTACAGCTCAGCGTTCAACACCATAGTGCCCTCAAAGATCATTACTAAGCTAAGGACCCTGATTCTAAACACCTCCCTCTGCAACTGGATCCTGGACGCCCCCCAGGTGGTAAGGGTAGGTAACGACACATCTGCCACGCTGATCCTCAACACGGGGCCCCTCATGGGTGCATGCTTAGTCCCCTCCTTTAATCCCTGTTCACCCACGACTGCGTGGCCAAGCACGACTCCAACACCATCATTAAGTTTGCTGACGACACAACAGTGGTAGGCCTGATCACCGACAACGATGAGCAGGACAACAACCTCTCCCTCAATGTGAGCAAGACAAAGGAGCTGATCGTGGACTACAGGAAAAGGAGGGCCAAACACGCCCCCATTCACGTCGACGGGGCTGTAGTGGAGAGGGTCGAGAGTTTTAAGTTCCTTGGTGTCCACATCACCAACGAACTATCATGGTCCAAACACACCAAGACAGTCGTGAAGAGGGCCCGACAACGCATTTTCCCCTCAGGAGACTGAAAAGATTCGGCAAGGGTCCCCAGATCCTCAAAAATTTCCACAGCTGCACCATCGAGAGCATCCTGACCGGTTGCATCACCACCTGGTATGGCAACTGCTCGGCATCTGACCGTAAGGCGCTACAGAGGGTAGTGCGTACGGCCCAAGTACATCACTGGGGCCAAGCTTCCTGCCATCCAGGACCTATATACCAGGCAGTGTCAGAGGAAGACGCAACAAATTGTCAAAGACCAGTCACCCAAGTCATAGACTGTTCTCTCTGCTACCACACGGCAAGCGGTACCGGAGCACCAAGTCTTGGACCAAAAGGCTCCTTAACAGCTTCTAACCCCCAAGCCATAAGACCTCAGGTAGAATATGTATGCATGTTAGTATACTGTATATTTAAAAAACATTTTTTATATTAAACCTAACCTATACCCCCGCACATTGACTCGGTACCGGTACCCCCTGTATTTAGCCTCGTTATTGTTATTTTACCGTGTAATTCTTTTTTGTATTTTTTTAACTTTAGTTTATTTAGTAAATATTTCCTTAACCAACAATGCAGTTTTAAGAAAAATAGAGTTAATAAGGGCTTGTAAATAAACATTTCACTGTAAGGTTGACACCTGTTGTATTCGGCGCATGCAACAAATCACGTTTGATTTCATTTGATTTGATGCTTAACATTAACCTTCGGATCTGGTGGTGAAATATCCACTACAGGTATGTGTTTAGATTTAGTCAGCTTACCAGAGAGTGGCCGAGGCGTAGCGCCCAGAGTATCTATACTGGTAGATGAGGCCACAGGGGTTGTTGAGGGTAAACTTCTCAGCGATATAGAGGATGGGGTTAGGTAGACCTCTCTCTAGGGCGTCCTCGTACTCCTCGTCGATGGTGTCTTTCCACTCAAACATCTCGTTGTAGTTGATGGTCTCGTTCAGTTGATTCACAGGATTCCCTGGAAGGATAGAGACCATAGAGGACAATGGGCGGTTATAATCCATGCATTTACAACACACATGACAAGTTATGTGTCACAATACCAGACCTAGGGCTACAGCACTGGTAACCATGTGGGGGGCAACCTGTCTGTCACAATACCAGACCTAGGGCTACAGCACTGGTAACCATGTGGGGGGCAACCTGTCTGTCACAATACCAGACCTAGGGCTACAGCACTGGTAACCATGTGGGGGGCAACCTGTCTGTCACAATACCAGACCTAGGGCTACAGCACTGGTAACCATGTGGGGGGCAACCTGTCTGTCACAATACCAGACCTAGGGCTACAGCACTGGTAACCATGTGGGGGGCAACCTGTCTGTCACAATACCAGACCTAGGGCTACAGCACTGGTAACCATGTGGGGGGCAACCTGTCTGTCACAATACCAGACCTAGGGCTACAGCACTGGTAACCATGTGGGGGGCAACCTGTCTGTCACAATACCAGACCTAGGGCTACAGCACTGGTAACCATGTGGGGGGCAACCTGTCTGTCACAATACCAGACCTAGGGCTACAGCACTGGTAACCATGTGGGGGGCAACCTGTCTGTCACAATACCAGACCTAGGGCTACAGCACTGGTAACCATGTGGGGGGCAACCTGTCTGTCACAATACCAGACCTAGGGCTACAGCACTGGTAACCATGTGGGGGGCAACCTGTCTGTCACAATACCAGACCTAGGGCTACAGCACTGGTAACCATGTGGGGGGCAACCTGTCTGTCACAATACCAGACCTAGGGCTACAGCACTGGTAACCATGTGGGGGGCAACCTGTCTGTCACAATACCAGACCTAGGGCTACAGCACTGGTAACCATGTGGGGGGCAACCTGTCTGTCACAATACCAGACCTAGGGCTACAGCACTGGTAACCATGTGGGGGGCAACCTGTCTGTCACAATACCAGACCTAGGGCTACAGCACTGGTAACCATGTGGGGGGCAACCTGTCTGTCACAATACCAGACCTAGGGCTACAGCACTGGTAACCATGTGGGGGGCAACCTGTCTGTCACAATACCAGACCTAGGGCTACAGCACTGGTAACCATGTGGGGGGCAACCTGTCTGTCACAATACCAGACCTAGGGCTACAGCACTGGTAACCATGTGGGGGGCAACCTGTCTGTCACAATACCAGACCTAGGGCTACAGCACTGGTAACCATGTGGGGGGCAACCTGTCTGTCACAATACCAGACCTGGGGCTACAGCACTGGTAACCTGGTGGGAGGCAATCTGTCTGTCACAACCTGTCTGTCACAACCTGTCTGTCACTGGTAACCATGTGGGAGGAAACCTGTATGTCACAACCTGTCTGTCACAACCTGTCTGTCACAACCTGTCTGTAACTGGTAACCATGTGGGAGGAAACCTGTCTGTCACAACCTGTCTGTCACAACCTGTCTGTCACAACCTGTCTGTCACTGGTAACCTGGTGGGAGGCAACTTGTCTGTCACAACCTGTCTGTCACTGGTAACCATGTGGGAGGAAACCTGTCTGTCACAACCTGTCTGTCACAACCTGTCTGTCACAACCTGTCTGTCACAACCTGTCTGTGACAACCTGTCTGTCACAACCTGTCTGTCACTGGTAACCATGTGGGAGGAAACCTGTCTGTCACAACCTGTCTGTCACTGGTAACCATGTGGGAGGAAACCTGTCTGTCACAACCTGTCTGTCACAACCTGCCTATCACAACCTGTCTGTCACAACCTGTCTGTCACAACCTGTCTGTCACAACCTGTCTGTCACAACCTGTCTGTCACTGGTAACCATGTGGGAGGAAACCTGTCTGTCACAACCTGTCTGTCACAACCTGTCTGTCACAACCTGTCTGTCACTGGTAACCATGTGGGAGGAAACCTGTCTGTCACAACCTGTCTGTCACAACATGTCTATCACAACCTGTCTGTCACAACCTGTCTGTCACAACCTGTCTGTCACAACCTGTCTGTCACTGGTAACCATGTGGGAGGAAACCTGTCTGTCACAACCTGTCTGTCACTGGTAACCATGTGGGAGGAAACCTGTCTGTCACAACCTGTCTGTCACAACCTGTCTGTCACAACCTGTCTGTCACAACCTGTCTGTCACTGGTAACCATGTGGGAGGAAACCTGTCTGTCACAACCTGTCTGTCACAACCAGTCTGTCACTGGTAACCATGTGGGAGGAAACCTGTCTGTCACAACCTGTCTGTCACAACCTGTCTGTCACAACCTGTCTGTCACAACCTGTCTGTCTCAACCTGTCTGTCAATGGTAACAAAACAAAAAAAAGAGGAGCAAGCTATTCTATCTAGTCTGTCTTTTCCTGCATGGGACTCCAAGAGCTAAGGAGTGTTATCTAAGGAGAGGCCAGCGGAGAGGCCAGCGGAGCACAGGTGCTTGGGTATTACGCAAGAGACAGAGGCTATCCGTTAGAAGCTTATTAAACATAGGCCATCATTCATTAGCTAAATATAAGACTAAACCTGTATTGAATTTATTACCTGAAAGAAATAGGCTAGGACATCTATATATATGACTATATATCAATCTGGAACAGGATGATCTATTTTGGATACAATTTGAATGGAATTGATGGAGAGAGAGAGAAAGACCACTCGCTCGTGTACTGATTTAAAGCAACAATATATGAGTGTTTTAAAACTTTCCAGCTGGATTTTAAAACAAATAATCTTTACAATTTAGAAGAAAATAAATAATAATAAGGTGACCTCATGAAATCCAGATGTAGATGTGTAAATTAGACATGATCTATTTCTATATTACTGTAGCAGAGCAGACAGAGCTATTTCTATATTACTGTAGCAGAGCAGACAGATCTATTTCTATATTACTGTAGCAGAGCAGACAGATCTATTTCTATATTACTGTCGCAGAGCAGACAGATCTATTTCTATATTACTGTCGCAGAGCAGACAGATCTATTTCTATATTACTGTAGCAGAGCAGACAGATCTATTTCTATATTACTGTAGCAGAGCAGACAGATCTATTTCTATATTACTGTAGCAGAGCAGACAGATCTATTTCTATATTACTGTAGCAGAGCAGACAGATCTATTTCTATATTACTGTCGCAGAGCAGACAGATCTATTTCTATATTACTGTCGCAGAGCAGACAGATCTATTTCTATATTACTGTAGCAGAGCAGACAGATCTATTTCTATATTACTGTAGCAGAGCAGACAGATCTATTTCTATATTACTGTAGCAGAGCAGACAGATCTATTTCTATATTACTGTAGCAGAGCAGACAGATCTATTTCTATATTACTGTAGCAGAGCAGACAGATCTATTTCTATATTACTGTAGCAGAGCAGACAGATCTATTTCTATATTACTGTAGCAGAGCAGACAGATCTATTTCTATATTACTGTAGCAGAGCAGACAGATCTATTTCTATATTACTGTAGCAGAGCAGACAGATCTATTTCTATATTACTGTAGCAGAGCAGACAGAGCTATTTCTATATTACTGTAGCAGAGCAGACAGATCTATTTCTATATTACTGTAGCAGAGCAGACAGATCTATTTCTATATTACTGTAGCAGAGCAGACAGATCTATTTCTATATTACTGTAGCAGAGCAGACAGATCTATTTCTATATTACTGTAGCAGAGCAGACAGATCTATTTCTATATTACTGTAGCAGAGCAGACAGATCTATTTCTATATTACTGTAGCAGAGCAGACAGAGCTATTTCTATATTACTGTAGCAGAGCAGACAGATCTATTTCTATATTACTGTAGCAGAGCAGACAGATCTATTTCTATATTACTGTAGCAGAGCAGACAGATCTATTTCTATATTACTGTAGCAGAGCAGACAGATCTATTTCTATATTACTGTAGCAGAGCAGACAGAGCTATTTCTATATTACTGTAGCAGAGCAGACAGATCTATTTCTATATTACTGTAGCAGAGCAGACAGAGCTATTTCTATATTACTGTAGCAGAGCAGACAGATCTATTTCTATATTACTGTAGCAGAGCAGACAGATCTATTTCTATATTACTGTAGCAGAGCAGACAGATCTATTTCTATATTACTGTAGCAGAGCAGACAGATCTATTTCTATATTACTGTAGCAGAGCAGACAGATCTATTTCTATATTACTGTAGCAGAGCAGACAGATCTATTTCTATATTACTGTAGCAGAGCAGACAGATCTATTTCTATATTACTGTAGCAGAGCAGACAGATCTATTTCTATATTACTGTAGCAGAGCAGACAGAGCTATTTCTATATTACTGTAGCAGAGCAGACAGATCTATTTCTATATTACTGTAGCAGAGCAGACAGATCTATTTCTATATTACTGTAGCAGAGCAGACAGATCTATTTCTATATTACTGTAGCAGAGCAGACAGATCTATTTCTATATTACTGTAGCAGAGCAGACAGATCTATTTCTATATTACTGTAGCAGAGCAGACAGATCTATTTCTATATTACTGTAGCAGAGCAGACAGATCTATTTCTATATTACTGTAGCAGAGCAGACAGATCTATTTCTATATTACTGTAGCAGAGCAGACAGATCTATTTCTATATTACTGTAGCAGAGCAGACAGATCTATTTCTATATTACTGTAGCAGAGCAGACAGATCTATTTCTATATTACTGTAGCAGAGCAGACAGAGCTATTTCTATATTACTGTAGCAGAGCAGACAGAGCTATTTCTATATTACTGTAGCAGAGCAGACAGATCTATTTCTATATTACTGTAGCAGAGCAGACAGAGCTATTTCTATATTACTGTAGCAGAGCAGACAGATCTATTTCTATATTACTGTAGCAGAGCAGACAGATCTATTTCTATATTACTGTAGCAGAGCAGACAGATCTATTTCTATATTACTGTAGCAGAGCAGACAGATCTATTTCTATATTACTGTAGCAGAGCAGACAGATCTATTTCTATATTACTGTAGCAGAGCAGACAGATCTATTTCTATATTACTGTAGCAGAGCAGACAGATCTATTTCTATATTACTGTAGCAGAGCAAACAGAGCTATTTCTATATTACTGTAGCAGAGCAGACAGATCTATTTCTATATTACTGTAGCAGAGCAGACAGATCTATTTCTATATTACTGTAGCAGAGCAGACAGATCTATTTCTATATTACTGTAGCAGAGCAGACAGATCTATTTCTATATTACTGTAGCAGAGCAGACAGATCTATTTCTATATTACTGTAGCAGAGCAGACAGAGCTATTTCTATATTACTGTAGCAGAGCAGACAGATCTATTTCTATATTACTGTAGCAGAGCAGACAGAGCTATTTCTATATTACTGTAGCAGAGCAGACAGATCTATTTCTATATTACTGTAGCAGAGCAGACAGATCTATTTCTATATTACTGTAGCAGAGCAGACAGATCTATTTCTATATTACTGTAGCAGAGCAGACAGATCTATTTCTATATTACTGTAGCAGAGCAGACAGATCTATTTCTATATTACTGTAGCAGAGCAGACAGATCTATTTCTATATTACTGTAGCAGAGCAGACAGAGCTATTTCTATATTACTGTAGCAGAGCAGACAGATCTATTTCTATATTACTGTAGCAGAGCAGACAGAGCTATTTCTATATTACTGTAGCAGAGCAGACAGATCTATTTCTATATTACTGTAGCAGAGCAGACAGATCTATTTCTATATTACTGTAGCAGAGCAGACAGATCTATTTCTATATTACTGTAGCAGAGCAGACAGATCTATTTCTATATTACTGTAGCAGAGCAGACAGATCTATTTCTATATTACTGTAGCAGAGCAGACAGATCTATTTCTATATTACTGTAGCAGAGCAGACAGATCTATTTCTATATTACTGTAGCAGAGCAGACAGATCTATTTCTATATTACTGTAGCAGAGCAGACAGATCTATTTCTATATTACTGTAGCAGAGCAGACAGATCTATTTCTATATTACTGTAGCAGAGCAGACAGAGCTATTTCTATATTACTGTAGCAGAGCAGACAGATCTATTTCTATATTACTGTAGCAGAGCAGACAGAGCTATTTCTATATTACTGTAGCAGAGCAGACAGATCTATTTCTATATTACTGTAGCAGAGCAGACAGATCTATTTCTATATTACTGTAGCAGAGCAGACAGATCTATTTCTATATTACTGTAGCAGAGCAGACAGATCTATTTCTATATTACTGTAGCAGAGCAGACAGAGCTATTTCTATATTACTGTAGCAGAGCAGACAGAGCTATTTCTATATTACTGTAGCAGAGCAGACAGATCTATTTCTATATTACTGTAGCAGAGCAGACAGAGCTATTTCTATATTACTGTAGCAGAGCAGACAGATCTATTTCTATATTACTGTAGCAGAGCAGACAGAGCTATTTCTATATTACTGTAGCAGAGCAGACAGATCTATTTCTATATTACTGTAGCAGAGCAGACAGATCTATTTCTATATTACTGTAGCAGAGCAGACAGATCTATTTCTATATTACTGTAGCAGAGCAGACAGAGCTATTTCTATATTACTGTAGCAGAGCAGACAGAGCTATTTCTATATTACTGTAGCAGAGCAGACAGATCTATTTCTATATTACTGTAGCAGAGCAGACAGATCTATTTCTATATTACTGTAGCAGAGCAGACAGATCTATTTCTATATTACTGTAGCAGAGCAGACAGATCTATTTCTATATTACTGTAGCAGAGCAGACAGATCTATTTCTATATTACTGTAGCAGAGCAGACAGATCTATTTCTATATTACTGTAGCAGAGCAGACAGATCTATTTCTATATTACTGTAGCAGAGCAGACAGATCTATTTCTATATTACTGTAGCAGAGCAGACAGATCTATTTCTATATTACTGTAGCAGAGCAGACAGATCTATTTCTATATTACTGTAGCAGAGCAGACAGATCTATTTCTATATTACTGTAGCAGAGCAGACAGATCTATTTCTATATTACTGTAGCAGAGCAGACAGATCTATTTCTATATTACTGTAGCAGAGCAGACAGATCTATTTCTATATTACTGTAGCAGAGCAGACAGATCTATTTCTATATTACTGTAGCAGAGCAGACAGATCTATTTCTATATTACTGTAGCAGAGCAGACAGATCTATTTCTATATTACTGTAGCAGAGCAGACAGATCTATTTCTATATTACTGTAGCAGAGCAGACAGATCTATTTCTATATTACTGTAGCAGAGCAGACAGATCTATTTCTATATTACTGTAGCAGAGCAGACAGATCTATTTCTATATTACTGTAGCAGAGCAGACAGATCTATTTCTATATTACTGTAGCAGAGCAGACAGATCTATTTCTATATTACTGTAGCAGAGCAGACAGATCTATTTCTATATTACTGTAGCAGAGCAGACAGATCTATTTCTATATTACTGTAGCAGAGCAGACAGATCTATTTCTATATTACTGTAGCAGAGCAGACAGATCTATTTCTATATTACTGTAGCAGAGCAGACAGATCTATTTCTATATTACTGTAGCAGAGCAGACAGATCTATTTCTATATTACTGTAGCAGAGCAGACAGATCTATTTCTATATTACTGTAGCAGAGCAGACAGATCTATTTCTATATTACTGTAGCAGAGCAGACAGATCTATTTCTATATTACTGTAGCAGAGCAGACAGATCTATTTCTATATTACTGTAGCAGAGCAGACAGATCTATTTCTATATTACTGTAGCAGAGCAGACAGATCTATTTCTATATTACTGTAGCAGAGCAGACAGATCTATTTCTATATTACTGTAGCAGAGCAGACAGAGCTATTTCTATATTACTGTAGCAGAGCAGACAGAGCTATTTCTATATTACTGTAGCAGAGCAGACAGAGCTATTTCTATATTACTGTAGCAGAGCAGACAGATCTATTTCTATATTACTGTAGCAGAGCAGACAGATCTATTTCTATATTACTGTAGCAGAGCAGACAGATCTATTTCTATATTACTGTAGCAGAGCAGACAGATCTATTTCTATATTACTGTAGCAGAGCAGACAGATCTATTTCTATATTACTGTAGCAGAGCAGACAGATCTATTTCTATATTACTGTAGCAGAGCAGACAGATCTATTTCTATATTACTGTAGCAGAGCAGACAGATCTATTTCTATATTACTGTAGCAGAGCAAACAGAGCTATTTCTATATTACTGTAGCAGAGCAGACAGATCTATTTCTATATTACTGTAGCAGAGCAGACAGATCTATTTCTATATTACTGTAGCAGAGCAGACAGATCTATTTCTATATTACTGTAGCAGAGCAGACAGATCTATTTCTATATTACTGTAGCAGAGCAGACAGAGCTATTTCTATATTACTGTAGCAGAGCAGACAGAGCTATTTCTATATTACTGTAGCAGAGCAGACAGAGCTATTTCTATATTACTGTAGCAGAGCAGACAGAGCTATTTCTATATTACTGTAGCAGAGCAGACAGATCTATTTCTATATTACTGTAGCAGAGCAGACAGATCTATTTCTATATTACTGTAGCAGAGCAGACAGATCTATTTCTATATTACTGTAGCAGAGCAGACAGATCTATTTCTATATTACTGTAGCAGAGCAGACAGATCTATTTCTATATTACTGTAGCAGAGCAGACAGATCTATTTCTATATTACTGTAGCAGAGCAGACAGATCTATTTCTATATTACTGTAGCAGAGCAGACAGAGCTATTTCTATATTACTGTAGCAGAGCAGACAGATCTATTTCTATATTACTGTAGCAGAGCAGACAGATCTATTTCTATATTACTGTAGCAGAGCAGACAGATCTATTTCTATATTACTGTAGCAGAGCAGACAGATCTATTTCTATATTACTGTAGCAGAGCAGACAGATCTATTTCTATATTACTGTAGCAGAGCAGACAGATCTATTTCTATATTACTGTAGCAGAGCAGACAGATCTATTTCTATATTACTGTAGCAGAGCAGACAGATCTATTTCTATATTACTGTAGCAGAGCAGACAGATCTATTTCTATATTACTGTAGCAGAGCAGACAGATCTATTTCTATATTACTGTAGCAGAGCAGACAGAGCTATTTCTATATTACTGTAGCAGAGCAGACAGATCTATTTCTATATTACTGTAGCAGAGCAGACAGAGCTATTTCTATATTACTGTAGCAGAGCAGACAGATCTATTTCTATATTACTGTAGCAGAGCAGACAGATCTATTTCTATATTACTGTAGCAGAGCAGACAGATCTATTTCTATATTACTGTAGCAGAGCAGACAGATCTATTTCTATATTACTGTAGCAGAGCAGACAGATCTATTTCTATATTACTGTAGCAGAGCAGACAGATCTATTTCTATATTACTGTAGCAGAGCAGACAGATCTATTTCTATATTACTGTAGCAGAGCAGACAGATCTATTTCTATATTACTGTAGCAGAGCAGACAGATCTATTTCTATATTACTGTAGCAGAGCAGACAGATCTATTTCTATATTACTGTAGCAGAGCAGACAGATCTATTTCTATATTACTGTAGCAGAGCAGACAGATCTATTTCTATATTACTGTAGCAGAGCAGACAGATCTATTTCTATATTACTGTAGCAGAGCAGACAGATCTATTTCTATATTACTGTAGCAGAGCAGACAGATCTATTTCTATATTACTGTAGCAGAGCAGACAGATCTATTTCTATATTACTGTAGCAGAGCAGACAGATCTATTTCTATATTACTGTAGCAGAGCAGACAGATCTATTTCTATATTACTGTAGCAGAGCAGACAGATCTATTTCTATATTACTGTAGCAGAGCAGACAGATCTATTTCTATATTACTGTAGCAGAGCAGACAGATCTATTTCTATATTACTGTAGCAGAGCAGACAGATCTATTTCTATATTACTGTAGCAGAGCAGACAGATCTATTTCTATATTACTGTAGCAGAGCAGACAGATCTATTTCTATATTACTGTAGCAGAGCAGACAGATCTATTTCTATATTACTGTAGCAGAGCAGACAGATCTATTTCTATATTACTGTAGCAGAGCAGACAGATCTATTTCTATATTACTGTAGCAGAGCAGACAGATCTATTTCTATATTACTGTAGCAGAGCAGACAGATCTATTTCTATATTACTGTAGCAGAGCAGACAGATCTATTTCTATATTACTGTAGCAGAGCAGACAGATCTATTTCTATATTACTGTAGCAGAGCAGACAGATCTATTTCTATATTACTGTAGCAGAGCAGACAGATCTATTTCTATATTACTGTAGCAGAGCAGACAGATCTATTTCTATATTACTGTAGCAGAGCAGACAGATCTATTTCTATATTACTGTAGCAGAGCAGACAGATCTATTTCTATATTACTGTAGCAGAGCAGACAGATCTATTTCTATATTACTGTAGCAGAGCAGACAGATCTATTTCTATATTACTGTAGCAGAGCAGACAGATCTATTTCTATATTACTGTAGCAGAGCAGACAGATCTATTTCTATATTACTGTAGCAGAGCAGACAGATCTATTTCTATATTACTGTAGCAGAGCAGACAGATCTATTTCTATATTACTGTAGCAGAGCAGACAGATCTATTTCTATATTACTGTAGCAGAGCAGACAGATCTATTTCTATATTACTGTAGCAGAGCAGACAGATCTATTTCTATATTACTGTAGCAGAGCAGACAGATCTATTTCTATATTACTGTAGCAGAGCCTATGCTGCAGGAAATGTAGGTCCACCTGTCACAATAAATAATACAAGTTACCATGATGAGATGATAGGTCTACATACTGAGATGAGCTGCCGGTTTCACCCTGACCTTAAAGAAGCCGTTTTAGTTCTATGTTTGGTGAGGTCAGGGTGTGATGTGGGGTGGGCATTCTATGTTTTGTATTTCTTTGTTTTTGGCCGAGTGTGGTTCCCAATCAGAGGTAGCTGTCTATCGTTGTCTCTGATTGAGGAATCATACTTAGGCAGCCCTTTTTTCCCCCCAACCTTCCGTTGTGGGATCTTGTTTGTGTGTAGTTGCTTTCTGCACTGCATATAGCTTTTACGTTCGTTTTGTATTTTTGTTGTTTTTCGGTGTCATTTTTTTTATTAAAGAAAAATGTACGCCTAAAACGCTGCACCTTGGTCTCATTCTAACGACGAGCGTAACAGTTGATCATGCAGCGACCAGAGAGAAGGCCGTATAGAATAAAGATTCAGACATCGACATATCATTTAACAGTTTCCATTTTGCACGTCATGTTCATATAAATAATGTATTATAATATTTTATTATAATTTACCGGTTTCTCGCTGTTATTTATCCCGGGAAAAGGGGAGTGGTTTTGGCAGGTTCCCTCCATTCAACCCTAGCGTAGATATTGCGTCTCCATTGGTCCACTAGTTTTCAAGTGACGGTTCATCTTATGAAGACTCGAGGCTGTAATCGCTGCCAAAAGGTGCTTCAACAAAGTACTGAGTAAAAGGGTCTGAATACTTATGTAAATGTGAAATTTCTGTTTATTTTTCTTTATATATTTGCTAAAATTTCTAAAAACTAGTTTTTCGCTTTGTCATTATGGGGTATTGTGTGTAGATTAATGAAGAAAAAAAAATATTTTAATACATTTTTTGAGTAAGGCTGTAACGTAACAAAATGTGGGAAAAGTCAAGGGGTCTGAATAGCTTCCGAATGCACTGTATAAGTACTCTGTATTAGTAGATTTATGGTCATTCCGGTGTCTGCATTGGCAGTAGAGCATTTACGGGGGCATTCATACTTACTGAGCAGAGCAGAGCTGTTGTGAAGGAAGTTGTCAAAGAAGTGAGTGTGTTTATACAGGAAGTACCGCCCCCTCCCACCTACCAACCAATCATTGTCAATGCGGAGCTATATGGAGCTATACGTAGCCCGGACGGCGATGTGGAGGCCTATAAGTTTGTCATATTTATTTGAATGTACATTTTGGGTCAGTTTAGCGTCCCCCCCTAGCCTATTGGACGCACCGCCTACGGTCTACGGGGCTCACCTCTTAAAGTAATGTTGATGCCGTACAGTCCAACGTGCAGTCCCACCTCAGCGTTCACCTCCTCACTGCTGAAGGACTTGTAGGTAGCGTTGGTGGTGGCTCGGGCCTCAGCCCAGTCACTGGTGAAATTCAGTGCTGAGATTGAGATTAAGATTAAGATTGAGATTAAGATTGAGATTGAGATTAAGATTGAGATTAAGATTGAGATTGAGATTGAGATTAAGATTGAGATTGAGATTGAGATTGAGTGTCATACTAAAAACAACAACAATACAACGAACTACTTTATAGCAGTTGATTATCATTTCTTTTGATGTGCGTTTACTGTGAAATAATTGACACCCTCTCGACAAAATCAGAATCGAGTAGCCTAATTCAACAATTCTTTACATTACGTTACATTACAATCCTGTGGTATAAAATAAATATGTAGAGAGTTCAAAACTCTTGTATAGTGTTGCCAAAGATGATGATGTGAAATTGAAAGAGATGTCCAGCTAGTGTACAGTACTTACCTACGATTACTACACCTATGAAGAGACTGATGATGATTCTGAACGTCCAGAACAGTCTCTAGAAGAGAGGGTTTGAGGACACAAGTCAGGTCACGAAACACGGTACCTACCTTCACTGACTGACAACTACAATACATTTTTTATTATTGTTTTATTAATCCATTTGATGTTAATCACTTTCCAAGGGGAAATAATCAGTTTAAGTCAATATGTATCTACATTGAGCAATTATATTATCTAATCATAGGCAGTACAGTAGGTATACGGAGTCAGATTTGTGTCAACAGAAATGGAACATTAAGATCAATCGAGTCTGAAGATTCCATTTCTGTTGGCATTAATATTACGCCATAGGAAGGTTGCACCAGTTGGTTCTACTCACCGACTTGCCTCTGATACCTGGCAGAATAAAAAGGAAGCTGACCGTGAGGACCAGGAAGACCAGGATAATGGTGAGGAGGTGGGTGTTGAAGATAAAGGAGGTTCTTGGTAAAGGGTAGAATGGGTAAATGTCATCGTAGAAGGTCATCTTTCCTCAGGATCTCCGGGGCTGAGAGCAGACGGCGTGACCAGAAGAGACAGTGTTAGTGTGTTAAGAGCAGGGTGTCTAAGTTACCCTCTAAAGATCCAGAGATAGGCGATACATTGAGCCATCAGTTCATTACTATATAGTAGGGGATAATGTACACTGGGGAATTGGAATGTTACATCACCCCCCCCCAATTTTTTTTTTACTTAATTAAAAAATTACTGTAACGACCCTGGGTTTATAAGCGCGGAAATCAACTCTGTCGCACGAGCATGCATTTGCGGCACAGTCGATAGCGCGCCGGACCTCGGGCTAGAAGGTCGAGGGTTCGAGACCTGCTCCCTGCTGTTTCATAACTGTCACGGTTTTCTAAAATAGAACCCAGAAGCAGACCAGGACAAGGAGAGTAGGACGAAGGTGAGTATTTATTTACAAGTTTAAACGTAGAGGTAGAAAGATCCAGCTGGCGGAGCGGGCAGCGGAGGTGAGTTGATGGGAGTGAATAGGCAGATCCAAGGGAGTAACAGAAGTCACCGACGACCAGGCAGGGATGGGGTGAGTGTTCCGGGTGAATGATGTTCATGGCTAACGATCCGGCAGGGAATGGATGTCAGGTCAGAGCTTATGAAGTGGAGGGGTGATGATCAGGACCAGGTGTGCAGATAGCTGATGGGATACAGGTGCGGGTAATCAGAGATCTCCCAACTAGCTACGTCGCCCGGCAACTAGACAGGGTGCGTTCCAGGACACCGGAAAAACACTCCAGGACAGAACACAGGCAAAAACAGACTCAGGAAGCGGGATTCGTGACACATAACAATCCTTACAGATGCACTCCAGGGGCCAGTTGCACCAGTTGGGGGTAAAATAAAGTTGGTTTTAAATGCTAGGTCGGGCATAGATACGTCCTACTTTGGGATCAGAATTTAAACTTGTTGCACCAACCAAAAATAAGACTAGTCGTAGCTAAATCCGGCGTAAGCAATATGCGTTCATGAGATTTGATGCTTCATAAGGATGGTTGCTAGGCAGCGCCGCTTACTAGGCTGTTACGGTCCTCACGGCAGTAATAAACGTTGCGAGGCTTGTCCTCATTACTTCGCAAATCCCACCACTATGTATGCACGTTTTCTTAACCACAAGTGGATGGATCAACTAATAATTATTGTGGGAATGAATTTCACTGAATTACGAAAATATTGGAATAAAGTAGGCTAGTGCCATTGAAGGAATTTATCATATTGTTGTTTATGGAAACTCACAAATTCATCCTACCATTTTAAATACTTTAAAGCAGTAGCCGTTTGTGGTCAACTATAATTTCAGTACCAAGAATGAGACAGTGTTATCGCACTGCTTTGAGACAAGCGTGGGGATTCGTCATGATAAATCAATCAATGTCAGATTTTTGTTTCCCGGAATCTCCATTTGTATATTTGGTTACAATTAGGCTGGGAAAATGTTAGCCAAACTGAGATGAGTGTTTATGATGATAATCTTTGGTCTAGTTTGCTCGTCTAATGGTGTTATCAGAACATTTTGCTAGCAAGTTAGCATTTTGCTAGCATGTTAGCATTTTGCTAGCATGTTAGCATTTTGCAAACATTTTGCTAGCATGTTAGCATTTTGTTAGCATTTTGCTAACATTTTGCTAGCATGTTAGCATTTTGCTAACATTTGGCTAGCATGTTAGCATTTTGCTAACATTTTGCTAGCACGAAAGCCTAGAGTAACAGCTGGGTTATTTTGCTCTTCAATCACGTAGTAGCCTAGGCTATATTATCCTGACTACAAGCCCTTGACTTGTCTGATAATTAATCAATGTGATTTTCTTTCACTAACTTTCCTTCTGTGTATTTGGTTACTTGATCTCTGTCTGGGCAAATAAGTGGAGGTCACAGCTTTATTTATTAGTTTGCTAATATCTGATCAGACACATTTAGCATGCTTTAATGTAGCATAAATCAATTGTATTATTTTGGCTATAGACTCGTGCATAGCCATCTCGAAAAGCCCTCGGAGGTTGTGAAATATGAACACGAGACTCACATCCTTTAAAAATATATATATTGCTATTATTTTGTCTGTATATCATGAAATAAGAGAGTCCCAATTTAACATCCTATGCCTACTCTCTACTAGGCGTAGCTCATAGAAGGGCTTACGACCAGCTGGTGCAACAGGTACAATTTTTAGGTACTTTTAGGTCCTGCATAGAGCACATTTTACATTGGATTTAGAGTTACGACCCACTTACGATCAACTGGTACAACCGGCCCCGGGATCTTAAGCACAACAAACAAATTGAATTCGAAACATATCACTCGAATATGATGACGTAGTACACAATTTGATGACCTGGTACATAAAAAAACATCCTGAAGGGGCCCATGGCTGGGTCTTTTTTTACAAAAACGTCTGTAGAGTCCGAATGGTTTGAGCTACAAACTATTAAAAGCTATCTATGAAAAGCTGAGACTCTCACGGACACTCGCAAGCTACATAAGAGTTGTTAGAAGGTAAGGGGTTCTTCTACATAGAAGATCATAGGACATCCCAGGACATAGTGTCTATAATACTGTAAGGGGTTCTTCTACATAGAAGACCATAGGAAATCCCAGGACATGGTGTCTATAATACTGTATGGGGTTCTTCTACATAGAAGATCATAGGACATCCCAGGACATAGTGTCTATAATACTGTAAGGGGTTCTTCTACATAGAAGATCATAGGACATCCCAGGACATAGTGTCTATAATACTGTAAGGGGTTCTTCTACATAGAAGATCATAGGAAATCCCAGGACATAGTGTCTATAATACTCTAATAAGCTCACATAGTTGCCGTCAAACTACAAACAGTAGTCACTGACTTAGTTGGGATATTCATTTCTCACTGAGCAAACAATTTCTGTATTTACAGCATTCATATAAATTATTATTTATCAGGTTTTTGCTTTGGTTGAGCTTTAGTTTTTATGTAGACATTTGCCAATAAAACTCATGAATGCAACAGTTTGTGTCAAATAGTTTTGTGTTCTAGTTGTAGCCCTGGTTGTCCTTTAAAGAAAATGGTAAAACACTTCATTGTGAGGCTCAATATAAGGGCTGGACATGCAGATAAATGAAAGTCAGATGAATGAAAAGCAGATTTTTTTTGTTGTGGTCTCAGGATGTATACTATATATTATATCACTTAAAGAAAGTATTTTATTTCTGAATCAAGACAAAATAATTTTTACTTGAACACACTCATTTGGTAGGCCAATTTTGGGGGGGTTTTCATACAAAGTGCTTTAAGAAACCACTCTGTTGAGACTAAGAGCACATTCAAACTAAACAGAGTACGGGAACAGTAAGTGGATACTCTTGCACTCAAGTTTACCCTCTTTGGCAAACTATCACCGCCAAAAACCCATCTCAAATTAGACCATGCAGGTTTGTAAGCAACAAACACATAACAAAGAAAACACACAAACAAAAAAAATCCTCTAACTCCATCTACCTCTGAACAACCACTATGCTATTTTCCTGTCATTCATAATAAGTATGCTTAAAATAATATAAAATAATTTAATTAACTAATTTAAAATAATGCTCACCTGAAAGTGCAAAAAAAGTAGACCACCAGATCAAGACAGAGGCAGAAAGATGGGAAAAACGAATGTACTAACACACAAAGGCGAGAGACTTATTTTATACCGGGAACTTCTTTTGTGTATCTTTAGGCTTGCATTGATTGGTATTCTTTTGGAACAGAGGTGTGTGAACCGGTGACGACCATTCCTACAAGGAAACGCATGTGTCCGTATATTATGAGAACTTAGGTCTTAGACACACTGTTGGCTGTTCTTCCACGGAGCGCCTTTTTCGCTCACCTGGATTTCTCGTAACTCCGGCTCTTCAGTACGCATGACATTTCATCCTCAAAATTGGGTAAGTTTTCCAGTTTAAAAAAAAGTAATAATAATTAACATTTCCTGTTTAAAACCTTTCTTTAGTGTTGTTTCTTCCATACAATGTACAACTACTCTATATGTGTCAGCCACAATTTAATTATACCAGTTATTAAAGCACTGCTAATCACATAGATTTTACGCATTTTACGCAACGTATTAGGCTATATCGCATTTATTTAAACCATTTTCCCGATGGGTTCCTACCTTGCACTTTCCACACCAGTAGGCTGCACCTCGACAACTCTTGACCGTCTTGGAGTGGGTCTCTACGTGCTGAGGTGAATCTCTCGCATCAATGGATTTGCGTAAACAGATGTGGACAGTGCTAGCAGTGCTTTCTCTTATCGTTCAACGTAAGTAGCCTTGTAACCAGTTACTTATTTCGGGTTATTTATGTACGACTAGTAAAACCCACGAAAAATGCATAACCTTTGATAAATAACTATTATATAAGTACTGCATTTTGAGTATCACTCTGAAAGGACCGCTACCTGTGCAGATTCTCAGGCCAAAGTCCACTGGGAAGTCCAACGATATGACGGCTGGTATAACAACTTAGCCTATCACAGTCGAGGTGCTGTTGGTAAGTTTATCACAAAATGTTACCCACTAACTTACAATATTAAATATTTTTAAAATATTAATATTTAAAGATATACGATGCGTTTATAGAAAGTCATATGTTGCATTGTTGCTTTATGACGAGGAACTCCTCTGTGCGCGTGCAGGTTCCCCCCTGGTCCGCCTCCTGCCCGCGCGCTACTCTGACGGGGTCCTCCAGCCGCTCCAGGAGCCACAGCTTCCCAACCCGCGCAGGGTCAGCGATGTGACGGCCAGGGGCCCCTCGGGCCTACCCTCTGCACATA
>NC_092094.1:5297358-5317358 GCF_045679555.1 Salvelinus alpinus
CAATATACTGCAGTTCCACAGACAAACGCGCAGTCAGAGAACCCTTCAGTCTCTTTGTTCTTCTCCACAGAGTTGGGTAACGCCTGGGGCAACGAGAATGTGTTCACCATGGCCGAGGGGATCGTGTGGTTTCGCTACCACAATTACATCGCCTCCCGGCTACGTGAGAAACACTCGTCGTGGTCTGACGAAGACCTGTTTCAAAGCGCCAGGAAAACCGTGGTCGCCACTTTCCAGGTACTAGGAAAAGTCTGCTGTAATCCGACCAACACGTTGTGGTCATTTTATACTGTAATACAGCAAGTCACATGACCAGAAAAGGGAGTCGTTAGTTACATCAATACCAGGTGGTTGTGGGTTTTTGGATGAAATGGGATTAGTTGAGAGTTAGGTGTCTGCGTCACCTCTCACCCCCCCCCCCCCCACCCCCCCCTCCCCGGGTAACCAGCAACTACCAAGGTTATTATCCTCTGTTTTGACAAGCAATGAAAGTGTATGGTAGTAAATTGACAGAGAAGTAACTCAGGAGTTAAATAGACTTGATTTCGTTTTTTGTCATTTTACAGAATATTGCATTCTATGAATGGCTGCCTGGATTCCTGGCGGAAAAGACAATGTCTCCATACCTAGGTAAGTAAGAAAGAGGGAGGGAGAGAGAGGGGGGGGCAGAGAGAGAGGGGGGGAAACAGAGAGGAAGAGAGAGAGAGAGAGAGAGAGAGAGAGAGAGAGAGAGAGAGAGAGAGAGAGAGAGAGAGAGAGAGAGAGAGAGAGAGAGAGAGAGAGAGGGTAAACAGAGAGATGGAGAGAGAGAGGGAGGAAACAGAGAGAGGGAGAGAGAGAGAGGGGGGACAGAGAGAGGAAAGAGAGAGTGGAACAGAGAGAGGGAGAGAGAGAGTGTGTGGGACAGAGAGAGGGAGAGAGAGAGTGTGTGGGACAGAGAGATGGAGAGAGGGAGAGAGAGAGAGGAACAGAGAGAGGGGAATGCATGGATGAGAGGGGAGGGAAGAGGAACGACTGAAGCAAGGTCATGCGCTGGTAATCAGTGGTTAGGTGAGATGTTCTCTGCGTCATCAGAGAAACACACACACACACACACACACACACACACACACACACACACACACACACACACACACACACACACACACACACACACACACACACACACACACACACACACACACACACACACACACACACACACACACACACACACACACACACACACACACACACACACACACACACACACACACACACACACACACACACACACACACACACACACACACACACAGACACACGGCCAGGTGCTCCACAGTCAGCCAGAATAATAAGGTCAGAGGTCAGCGACCAGAAGAAGACAGTCACATGATGTTCCTTTGTTTTCTCTTAATAAATCATTTGGAGGTTAGAGGTGTTCCTTTCCCCTGTGTTATTTCACAACGTTAGACAATACTTCCTTTCCCCTGTGTTATTTCACAACGTTGGACAATACTTCCTTTCCCTTGTGTTATTTCACAACGTTAGACAATACTTCCTTTCCCCTGTGTTATTTCACAACGTTAGACAATACTTCCTTTCCCCTGTGTTATTTCACAACGTTAGACAATCCTTCCTTTCCCTTGTGTTATTTCACAACGTTAGACAATACTTCCTTTCCCTTGTGTTATTTCACAACGTAAGACAATACTTCCTTTCCCCTGTGTTATTTCACAACGTTAGACAATCCTTCCTTTCCCTTGTGTTATTTCACAACGTTAGACAATACTTCCTTTCCCTTGTGTTATTTCACAACGTTAGACAATACTTCCTTTCCCTTGTGTTATTTCACAACGTTAGACAATACTTCCTTTCCCCTGTGTTATTTCACAATGTTAGACAATACTTCCTTTCCCCTGTGTTATTTCACAATGTTAGACAATACTTCCTTTCCCCTGTGTTATTTCACAACGTTAGACAATACTTCCTTTCCCCTGTGTTATTTCACAATGTTAGACAATACTTCCTTTCCCCTGTGTTATTTCACAACGTTAGACAATCCTTCCTTTCCCCTGTGTTATTTCACAACGTTAGACAATACTTCCTTTCCCCTGTGTTATTTCACAATGTTAGACAATACTTCCTTTCCCCTGTGTTATTTCACAATGTTAGACAATACTTCCTTTCCCCTGTGTTATTTCACGTTAGACAATCCTTCCTCTCCCTTGTGTTATTTCACAACGTTAGACAATACTTACTTTCCCCTGTGTTATTTCACAACGTTAGACAATACTTCCTTTCCCCTGTGTTATTTCACAATGTTAGACAATCCTTCCTTTCCCCTGTGTTATTTCACAATGTTAGACAATACTTCCTTTCCCCTGTGTTATTTCACAATGTTAGACAATACTTCCTTTCCCTTGTGTTATTTCACAATGTTAGACAATACTTCCTTTCCCCTGTGTTATTTCACAATGTTAGACAATCCTTCCTTTCCCCTGTGTTATTTCACAACGTTAGACAATACTTCCTTTCCCCTGTGTTATTTCACAACGTTAGACAATCCTTCCTTTCCCCTGTGTTATTTCACAACGTTCGACAATCCTTCCTTTCCCCTGTGTTATTTCACAATGTTAGACAATCCTTACCTTCCCCTGTGTTATTTCACAATGTTAGACAATACTTCCTTTCCCCTGTGTTATTTCACAACGTTAGACAATCCTTCCTTTCCCCTGTGTTATTTCACAACGTTAGACAATACTTCCTTCCCCTGTGTTATTTCACAACGTTAGACAATACTTCATTTACCTGTGGGCATACCTTTACCTAGGACAAATATTTTCTATACGTCCTCTCTTCTGTACTATAGTAGGTTTACAGTATTATACGCTGGTGTCATTGTCTGTCTTGTCTCCTGCAGGCTACCAGAAGTTTGTGGATCCAGGGATCTCGCCTGAGTTTCAGGCAGCCGCCATACGTTTTGCCTCTACGATGGCTCCCCCTGGTGTCTTCATGAGGTACTGTGGCCTAGCTTCCGGGCCGGGCTGGAGAATAGAATACGCTCCTCCTCCTCCGACAGATTCAGAATCTACTAGCCTGGTAGAACCAGCCTGACAGCTGCGTTCACCTTTCAGTTTAACTTCAGATATCAGGGAAACAGAAAGGTGAGAGATGTCAGGTGATCATGCTGGTTACACCAGCCTATAAAACACTTTGGGGCGGCAGGTAGCCTAGTGGTTAGATTGTTGGACTAGTAACTGAAAGGTTGCTCCATCGAATCCCCGAGCTGACAAGGTAAAAATCTGTCGTTCTGCCCCCTGAACAAGGCAGTTAACCCCACTGTTCCCCGCTAGGCCGTCATTGTTTACTATTTACTACTTTACTACTACTGAAGTTTACTATTGGCTCATTCATCCCCCTCCTCTCCCCTGTAACTATTCCCCAGGTCGTTGCTGCAAATGAGAACGTGTTCTCAGTCAACTTACCTGGTAAAATAACGGTAAAATAAAAAAATTAAAAAATTGTAAATAAGAATTTGTTTCTTAACTGACTTCCCCAGTTAAAATAAAGGTTAAAATAAATAAAAAAACTCCAATATTTCTAGCAGAGTTAATATCTCTAGGCTACAACGTTCTCTTGAGTTTGTGGTGTTGTTTTTGTTCTAAGACACACGGTCCCCCCTTTAACGCTGCGTTTGTGTCAACAGTCATATTTTAACAGCTGCTCAAATGTCATTTGTGTCACCGGGACATTTTCCTACTTCCTTGTCTTGGCTACAGAAACAGAACGTGCCACTTTCAAAAGGTTGTCAACATCGATGGGAGCACGTCACCAGCCATGCGAATGTGTAACAGCTTCTGGAACCGTCAGGTAAAACTATAGATCCAAATATGTAAGAAACACACATCTCTGTCAAAACATTTTTAATTTTAAATTGTAGCCTGGTCCCAGATATGTGTTAGTTGTCTGTCCGACTCATACGGTCATTCTGAATTTGATACACCACTGATCTGGGGACCAGGCGGTATCTACTACCTACTTTATAGGTCGTCTATATGTACCTGTGTTGAGACAAGTTGTCTGTTCTAGAACCCCAACCTGAAGTCAGGACAGGATATAGACCGTCTGATTATGGGCATGACCTCGCAGATCGCAGAGAGAGAGGACAACATCATCGTGGAAGACTTAAGAGGTTTACCATTACTTTCACTTTTAAATGGTATTTTTTAATGCCCAGTACACGTGGCTTTACATCGTGGAGACGTGGAGAGGAAGTTATCTCTGTACAGAACGCATGAAGAAGACATGTGAAGTTTCAGTTGTCATAGCTACAGCTGTTACAGTTGAGTCAAGCAAATCAAATCAAATTGTTATTTGTCACATGCGACCGAATACAACAGGTGTAGTAGACCTTACAGTGAAATGCTTACTTACGAAGCCCCCCAACCAACAATGCCGTTTTAAGAAATAAAATACCAAAACAAACAACAACAAAAAAGAAGAAATAAAAGTAACAAATATTGATGTATATTGGTGGGGCCTTCTCCCCACTAGATTACATGTACGGTCCTCTGCGGTTCTCGCGGTCGGACCTGGTGGCTCTGACGGTGCAGAGAGGCCGAGACTTTGGTCTGCCCAGCTACAACCAGGTCAGAGAGGGCCTTGGCCTGGCCCCTGTAGAGAGGTGGGGAGACGTGAACCCTCAGCTCAACACCACCAACCCACAGGTACTATCAGAACTTATTATGCAATGCTCATGAAGGTTTTCTGTATGGGTTATTTAACGTGTTTACGTAAATCCATACAGAATGTGCTGTTGATTAGAAGGAGGTTTTATTTGCCAATGATCGTGGTAGTGTATGTGGTTGGTTAACCTACTCATGACTCACAGGGGCTCAAACCACTGGTCTGAGATCAGCCAGAGCCACAGGGATCAGCCAGAGCCACAGGGAGGGGATTAAACTACTGGTCTGAGATCAGCCAGAGCCACAGGGAGGGGATCAAACCACTGGTCTGAGATCAGCCACAGCCACAGGGAGGGGATCAAACCACTGGTCTGAGATCAGCCAGAGCCACAGGGATCAGCCAGAGCCACAGGGAGGGGATTAAACCACTGGTCTGAGATCAGCCACAGCCACAGGGATCAGCCAGAGCCACAGGGAGGGGATCAAACCACTGGTCTGAGATCAGCCAGAGCCACAGGGATCAGCCAGAGCCACAGGGAGGGGATCAAACTAACACATGGACAGAATTAGGATCAAGGGGCAGAAAACAGAACCAGATGAAGAACCTACCCTCTGTATTCTGTCTCCTTACTGGATCTATAGCTATTCAGGGACCTTGCAGACCTGTACCACGGGGACATTTCTAAACTGGAGCTGTTTCCCGGAGGTCTCCTAGAGTCTGTGGACGGTCCTGGTCAGGTCTTCTCCTCTATCATACTGGACCAGTTCAACCGCATCAGGAACGGGGACCGCTTCTGGTTCGAGAACAGACAGAACGGGTAGGAAACAACGTCAGATATTAACCTCATACGGTAATCGGATGAAACTGTCAGCGTTAGTTGAAACCTCGATTTCCGTCATTCTCACGTTCGCTCGAAAGCTTGGATGGATACCTGTGAGAACGTAAGCCTACGAATGAAGTAAACGATAGCCTGGGGTGTTGAACTAGACGTTGACCTGAGGAGACACACGACGAATGTCTGTTATGATCAGCTTTTTTGCGTCACTGTTTTGGGTGACATTAGCATACCATTTCCAGTCGATCTGACAACTCCTTCTGGTTGTTGCTCAAGTCTGTTCACAGCTGAAGAGATGCAGGTCATTCAGAACACAACCTTTCATGACGTCATTACAGCGGTCACCAGCGCGGAGGCTGGGGACATGCAGAGAAGAGTCTTCTTCTGGAAGGATGGTAAAGATCATATCCTCTCTGTATTTATATTATTGCCAATACAAATAAGCAATGTACCATAGTGTTCCCTGTAGCTCCAAAATGTTGACTGTAGTTGCTGCTGGTACAGTAACAAATCTGTCTGTCTGTCTGTCTGTCTGTCTGTCTGTCTGTCTGTCTGTCTGTCTGTCTGTCTGTCTGTCTGTCTGTCTGTCTGTCTGTCTGTCTGTCTGTCTGTCTGTCTGTCCCAGGTGACCCTTGTCCCCAGCCCTCTCAGGTCACGACCTCTGAGCTCCACCCCTGCACCAACGCCACCAAGCTCAACTACTTTGACGCCGGGAGTAAAGCCGGCTTCGGCATCCTAGTCATCTGCCTGTTCCTCTTTCCAGTTGGTCGGTATCCGATGTTAACCAATCAGAATCCACATGCACATTTTACATGAGGTTATTTTGATAGTCTTATCCAGAGTGACTTACGATCAGTTCATTTAATTAAAGTAGGTAAAACCAACCAAATATCACAATTTTCGACAGGGGAAAACAATAGCAAGTAAAACATTTTAAAATAGCAGATTTTGACACACAATCATTTTGATGACGTTGTTCCCATCCCAGTGAGCCTACTTAGAGAGACATAACATGTTATGAGCCTTATTATAAGTGTTAATGATTCTCTGTTGACCACGTTGTTCCCATCCCAGTGAGCCTCCTTAGAGAGACATAACATGTTATGAGCCTTATTATAAGTGTTAATGATTCTCTGTTGACCACGTCGTTCCCCTCCCAGTGAGCCTCCTCATGGCTCTTGTGGTGGCCTACTTCAGAAAGTCCAAGTTTAAGAAGTTCCAGAAGGCAGGAGCTCACGACACAACAAAGGAACCCGCTGCTGGAATCACAGGTGTGTGCTGCATATCAGGTGATCACAGGTGTGTGCTGCATATCAAGGTGATCACAGGTGTGTGCTACATATCAGGGTGATCACAGGTGTGTGCTGCATATCAAGGTGATCACAGGTGTGTGCTGCATATCAGGGTGATCACAGGTGATCGTGTTTGTGTGGTACTGTGTGTCAGGTACTGTGTGTCAGGTCAGGTACTGTGTGTCAGGTACTGTGTGTCAGGTCAGGTACTGTGTGTCAGGTACTGTGTGTCAGGTCAGGTACTGTGTGTCAGGTCAGGTACTGTGTGTCAGGTACTGTGTGTCAGGTACTGTGTGTCAGGTACTGTGTGTCAGGTTAGGTACTGTGTGTCAGGTCAGGTACTGTGTGTCAGGTACTGTGTGTCAGGTCAGGTACTGTGTGTCAGGTACTGTGTGTCAGGTCAGGTACTGTGTGTCAGGTCAGGTACTGTGTGTCAGGTACTGTGTGTCAGGTACTGTGTGTCAGGTACTGTGTGTCAGGTTAGGTACTGTGTGTCAGGTCAGGTACTGTGTGTCAGGTACTGTGTGTCAGGTACTGTGTGTCAGGTTAGGTACTGTGTGTCAGGTACTGTGTGTCAGGTACTGTGTGTCAGGTACTGTGTGTCAGGTCAGGTACTGTGTGTCAGGTACTGTGTGTCAGGTTAGGTACTGTGTGTCAGGTACTGTGTGTCAGGTCAGGTACTGTGTGTCAGGTACTGTGTGTCAGGTCAGGTACTGTGTGTCAGGTCAGGTACTGTGTGTCAGGTACTGTGTGTCAGGTACTGTGTGTCAGGTACTGTGTGTCATGTCAGGTACTGTGTGTCAGGTCAGGTACTGTGTGTCAGGTACTGTGTGTCAGGTCAGGTACTGTGTGTCAGGTCAGGTACTGTGTGTCAGGTACTGTGTGTCAGGTTAGGTACTGTGTGTCAGGTTATCTCCTATCTTATTATCTCCTCTCTGTCTCTCCTCTCCGTCTCTCCTCTCCATCTCTCCTTTCTGTCTCTCCTCGCCGTCTCTCCTATCCATCTCTCCTCTCCATCTCTCCTCTCCGTCTCTCCTCTCCATCTTTCCGTCTCTCCTCTCCATCTCTCCATCTCTCCGTTCCGTCTCTCCTCTCATTCTCTCCTCTCCATCTCTCCTTTCCGTCTCTCCTCTCCATCTCTCCGTTCCGTCTCTCCTCTCATTCTCTCCTCTCCATTTCTCCTGTCCTTCTCTCCTGTGGTTCGTCTCTCCTCTCATTCTCTCCTCTCCATTTCTCCTCTCCTTCTCTCCTGTGGTTCGTCTCCCCTCTCTGTCTCTCTTCTACATCTCTTCTCTGAATCTCTCCTCTCCTCTCTCCAGCCTGTGAGTGGCAGGGGCCTAAGAAGCCCCTACGTCCAGTCAATCTGTTGGTGGATGATAAGAGGAGACTGCAGGTGTTTGACCAGTCTGGACCCGCTCAACGGTCACTCGGCCTTGGTTCCCAGACCCACCTGGACGTCCTGCTGTCCAGTGACTATTACCGCAGGGCTCTGCTGATGAAAGTACCCAAAGAGTATGACCTGGTGAGGGATTAACAGGGGAGGGACAAATAAGAAAGAGCATGGGTTGGGAGAGAGAGAGAGAGAGAGAGAGAGAGAGAGAGAGAGAGAGAGAGAGAGAGAGAGAGAGAGAGAGAGAGAGAGAGAGAGAGAGAGAGAGAGAGAGAGAGAGAGAGAGAGAGAGAGAGAGAGAGAGAGAGAGAGAGAGAGAGAGAGAGAGAGAGAGAGAGAGAGAGAGAGAGAGAGAGAGAGAGAGAGAGGGAGGGAGGGAGGGAGAGAGAGAGAGAGAGAGAGAGTGTGTGTGTGTGTGTGCTTCAACTCTGTTGGGATGGAAAGAGAGAGGGAGAGAGGGAGAGAAAGAGAGAGAGGGAGAGGGAGGAAGAGAGAGAGAGAGATGGAGGGAGAGGGAGTGAGAGGGAGAGGGAGGGAGAGAGAGAGAGAGAGAGTGTGTGTGTGTGTGTGCTTCAACTCTGTTGTGGTCTGTCTCCAGGTGCTGTACTTTGAGGACGAGGGCCAGCGTGGAGAGTTTGTCCGGTACCTTCGCTCTGAGGTGACAGTCAGTGGACAGGAGCTGGCGGTGAGGGACATGACAGAGAAGGAGCTACTGAGAGAGGCAGTGACCAGAGACCAGAGGACTCAGATAGTTGAGTCCTTCATCAGGAGTGCCTTTGCCAAGGTACTGTAATATGGTGATTTATGAGACGCTTTTATCCAATGCCACTTACAGAACTGTCCACAACCGTGGTGCGCAGTACGGACGGACACAGACACATACCTTCTGAACACATAGCATTGTTAACGCCGTTCTCTATCCCACTGAGCCATTCAATGTGACCACCATTAACAATCCCAATGACACCACGCTAAACATACGTATTGGCTCAACGGGTCAACCCGACCTCCTCTCCCCACCCTATAGGTCCTGGAGATAGAGAAGGCTGGTGTCAGAGACCTGAGTGGTGCGTCCTGTAGGAAGACCCGGGAAGCCCTGCAGACTGAGCTGACGGGAACTGAGTTTGCCGACGCTCTGGGACTCAAACCGGACTCGCTCTTTGTCGACTCCATGTTCACGCTGGCCGACAAGGACGGAAACGGATACCTCTCCTTCCAGGAGTTCCTCGACGTCATCGTCATTTTCATGAAAGGTATAGGATGTGGACGCATATTCACAGCATTTGAATATGAATTAATACACGAATACATGAATATGTGAATACATGAATACACTAATTTGTGAATACTTGAATACACGAATACGCTAATACATGAATATGTGAATACGTGAATACATGAATATGTGAACACATTAATACGTGAATGCATGAATATGTGACTACATGAATACGAGAATATGTGAATACGTGAATATGTGAATACATGCATACGTATTTGAATTTGTATTTGTCGTAGGTTCACCAGAGGAAAAATCCAAACTGATGTTCTCAATGCACGACGTTGACGGAGACGGTTTCTTATCAAAAGAGGATTATTCCAGACTACTTCGGTAAGCACTGTGGTCATTTCGTCATCATTTCAGCCTATTGGATCATCCTAAAAAAAAGCCTGGCTTGAAGGGACATTACACCACTCAGTAGTGGTCCTCTGTAGATGTACAGTATGTGTCCACATCCCAGGCCGTTTGTTTTGTAGATCCAGCTGTACACACAATCCAACATGAAAAGATAAGCGCCGTTACAATGGGTTCCTAACTCTGGCCGTACTTGGGCTCTGTTCTGCAGGTCATTCATTGAGATCTCCAGCAGCCTTCTGTCTAAGGGCCAGGCTGAGGAGGCTATCCAAGCCATGCTACAGGCCGCGGGCTTCAACGACAAGGAACAGATCACTTGGGAGGACTTCCACTTCTTGCTCCGGGACCACGAGAAGGAGCTGAAATTTGCCCAGCTCAACATTAAAGGTGACTATACAATAATTCCTCAGCACTTACCCATACTCCTCTGTCCTTGCCTCAGCACTTACCCATACTCCTCTGTTTATCTAGGGATGGAAAAGGAGGGAGGAAACAGACTGAGTCGAAACCAACGTGTATCTTTCATCACACCAGAGAGGAAAATGTAAGATAATAACACCAGGGAGATATTACCCCAGAGAGGAACAGGTAAGATAACACCAGGGAGATATTACCCCAGAGAGGAACAGGTAAGATAATAACACCAGGGAGATATTACAGGTAAGATACCGTTTGACCAACATGTTGATTGTCAGGCTCTTATCAGGGTCGTGGACACGCTAATGATTTTTTGATGACAGGATGATTGCTTTTTCCAAGTAACCTGTTATTATATTTTGTGACTGAATTACTCCACTCCTTGATGACCGTCAGTACATAAATACTGAGCTGGTAGTCTAGTGGTCGTTGTTTAAAATGGTCGTGTTCTCTCATCCTTAGCTCGTCCTTAGAAGGGGACACACAGGTCTCCAGCAGCCTGGGGAAAGACGGACAAGAGCTTCGTAGACGACAAGGGAAAAGGTAACTTAGAGGACAGAGCGTGCATCCGTTCATCTCTGTGTTTGTGTGATTCTTGTGGGAATTGTGGGACATAAGAGCATTGTGTTGAACACTGTGCGATGTTTAAAAATGAGAACAGCAGAATGGGGAACTTACTAAATGACTAGAGTTGACTGCGTGATATTAGGTTGCTTTTTGTGTAAATATTTTACGTCTGGATTTTGAATGATTTTGTATTTTTAGCGGCTTTGAGGTTAAAATGTACGATTTTCAAAAACCTATTTTGTGAAGATGACCTGGCAAGAGTTCATTACAGGAACAATGTAACGTGTACATATACAATACAACAGAAAACACAAGGACACCACTTCTACCCTCTCGACGCCGTCCTCTGACATCCTCACGGTCGGGTAACAGACAAGAGTTCATTTCACTAGTCTGACAACATGCTATAGTGTCCGTGCCGTTAGTGGTCGTGGTGTATCTTAACGTCTCTGTTCTGTGGTGCAGAAGGTGTGACATCACGTCCAACCTCAGTGGGTCAAAGCTGGGTTTTAAATGACATCATAGTGATGTCAGACTTCTTGGGACATGTGTTTCAAGGGGAAGATTTCCTCACGACTTCTTGTGTCTGAATAATAAAGTCATCGCTGGTCAACACCAATAGTGGTGATTGATATGTGCTAAATGACACCCTATTCTCTACATAGTAATGATTATTTATTATTTTTATTTTTATTTAACCTTTATTTAACTAGGAAAGTCATTATGGTGATATCATCTATATGTATGCCCCCCCCCCCCCCCCCATGGCGTGCTAATATGCTAATTATGTATGCTGATTACGTATGCTGAATACGTCTGCTGTGGACACTGTGCCATGGTGCGCTGAGGTTTGTTACAAACTCGTACCCTCTTTATGAGAGTGGGCGGGCCTTCATTAGCTCTTCTGCCCTTCCTTAACTCTTCTGTCCTTCCTTAGCTCTTCTGTCCTTCCTTAGCTCTTCTGTCCTTCCTTAGCTCTTCTGTCCTTCCTTAGCTCTTCTGTCCTTCCTTAACTCTTATGTCCTTCCTTAGCTCTTCTGTCCTTCCTTAGCTCTTCTGTCCTTCCTTAGCTCTTCTGTCCTTCCTTAGCTCTTCTGTCCTTCCTTAGCTCTTCTGTCCTTCCTTAGCTCTTCTGTCCTTCCTTAGCTCTTCTGTCCTTCCTTAACTCTTCTGTCCTTCCTTAACTCTTCTGTCCTTCCTTAGCTCTTCTGTCCTTCCTTAGCTCTTCTGTCCTTCCTTCGCTCTTCTGTCCTTCCTTAGCTCTTCTGTTCTTCCTTAGCTCTTCTGTCCTTCCTTAGCTCTTCTGTCCTTCCTTAACTCTTCTGTCCTTCCTTAGCTCTTCTGGCCTTCCTTAGCTCTTCTGTCCTTCCTTAGCTCTTCTGTCCTTCCTTAGCTCTTCTGTCCTTCCTTAGCTCTTCTGTCCTTCCTTAGCTCTTCTGTCCTTCCTTAGCTCTTCTGTCCTTCCTTAACTCTTCTGTCCTTCCTTAGCTCTTCTGTCCTTCCTTAGCTTTTCTGTACTTCCTTAGCTCTTCTGTCCTTCCTTAGCTTGTCTGTTCTTCCTTAGCTCTTCTGTCCTTCCTTAGCTCTTCTGTCCTTCCTTAGCTCTTCGGAGATTAAATCAATATTTTTTTTACTGTAGTACCTACATTTTCAGTTGACTTAATGACAGTTATCTCCTTCACTCACGTGACTGTATCTTCTTGATGGTGCCTAAGGTCCGTACAGAGCTGGGTAAAAAAAACTAAAAACTGCATTCCAGGACTCTGCCCCCACTACTTGGAACGAGCTACAAAAGTACATGAAACTACAGGAGCTCGTCTCCTTCTATGATTTTAAAGCTACGGTTAAAAACTATGGTGGAAAATGATTCAGGGGGGGGGCTGTCAGTGTTTATAGACCCCTAGTTGAAACACTACTCCCAAAACCAATGTGCCTGTTCAATGTGTAAACCGGTGCTTTAAACTGTAAGTGTTTTATATTGTAAATGTCTGACACTATGTCTGCTGCTGTTTTGTCCAGGTATTTTCTTATAAAAGATATTAAGATTAACAATGAGTCTAAAACTGGTCAAATAAAGGTTAAAAGAAGAGTTATACTCCAGGGAAGTGTGAGTGATAGCAGTAATTTTGGGGTTTACCATGGTTACCTCAGGTTGTGTAAGAGACTTTGGTTGCTTTTGTGGATGACCGTATGTCTGGTATCTAGAGTTGGCCACCCAGTGATGCAACCTGCCTCTATTTACCTCCGTTAACGGATAACACACCACTTGAGTTTTGAGCTTTTCAAATATAGGGATTATGATGGTTTTACCATGTAGTAGAGTACTTAGTATTTACTGTGTGGGGGGAATATTCTCTCTATTTGGAGAGAAAAAAAATGAGCAAGCATTGTAGATTCTGTCCTTCCTTAGTCCTTCTGTCCTTCCTTAGTCCTTCTGTACTTCCTTAGCTCTTCTGTCCTTCCTTAGCTCTTCTGTCCTTCCTTAGCTCTTCTGGCCTTCCTTAGTCCTTCTGTCCTTCCTTAGCGCCTCTGTCCCTCCTTAGTCCTTCTGTCCTTCCTTCCTCAGTTGATCTACAAACACAAACTATACAATTAGGCCGCTACACATTAACTCAGATTAACTCAGATTAACTCACATGAGTCACAACTATAAATGGAATATGTACAGAGGGATCTGTTAGAAGAAAAAGTATTTTATTAACAAAAGGTCAACAAATACATTTTATTTACAAAACGTATAATTTTTTTTTTTTTGCAGTTTTACAGCTAATGTCCTGCAATTCTACACATTTTGCAGTTTTATGACTTATGCCATGTTCATATAATATCTGAGTGAGAGGGACTAACAAAATCACACACCATATCTCAGACAGCACTGGGACGATTTTGACGATACTTGGGTGAATGATGCGTCTTGCCATAATGATCCGTCATTTTCACAAAATGACACTGATTGGCCCAAGGCGGGAGCTACGGTAATGAATCGGACCTCCAGAGTCCTAAGGTCTACGTATTAATCTCAGTCTAACTATCTCTATCCTCCTCCCAGATCGGGCCTCCAGAGTCCTAAGGTCTACGTATTAATCTATTCATCTCAGTCTAACTACCTCTATCCTTCTCCACAGATCGGGCCTCCAGAGTCCTAAGGTCTACGTATTAATCCCAGTCTAACTACATCTATCCTCCTCCACAGATCAGCCCTCCAGAGTCCTAAGGTCTACGTATTAATCCCAGTCTAACTATCTCTATCCTCCTCCACAGATCGGGCCTCCAGAGTCCTAAGGTCTACGTATTAATCCCAGTCTAACTACATCTATCCTTCTCCACAGATCGGGCCTCCAGAGTCCTAAGGTCTACGTGAAGCCTAAGAAGGATCGCTCCAACAGGAACGCCGTCCAGCAGAAGATCCAGCACTTCAAACGTTTCATAGAGAACTACCGTCGCCACATCGTCTGTTTCACCGTCGTCTACGCCATCACAGCCGGAGTGGCTCTGGAGAGATGCTACTGTGAGTTGTGTTGTGATGTGTTCTTGTCTTCCTTCTCTTGTTCTCTCTCTCTGTGTTCTCCTGTTTTTGGTAGTTAGCTGGTACTTCGTGGACAACTGCTGGTGTAAAAAGGGCTTTATAAAATACATTTGATTGATTGAATTTGACATAGCCTGGCTGGTCAAATTTAAAAAAAAAACGAGAAATGTTAGTGTTGTTTGTCCTTTTTGAGCCACTGTAGCAACAACATAGCCAGAAACAATTCCTCAAAATAGTCTGTATAAAAAAATTAAGTCTGTATACAAAATAGTCTGTATAAATAAAGATAACATACATTTTGACGTTTTTTTTTTAGCTGAGGAGGTCTTAGTCGCGCAATTTTACATCTAACTAAGATGTTTTGGCGAAGTATTTCTCAAGTGAAGAAATATGCATGAAAAATATAATTATCTCGTTGCTTGACAACAAACACTTCATTTTCCCTACTCTTATTAGGAGTGGTACTGTTTACCAATCACCGGCTAAGGGGTGTAAGGCTACCGAACTTCGACTTGCCAACCAAAAATACATTTGCGTGAGCGAACACCAAAACGAACATAAACGTCACACAATGTTGTCATAATAAACAGTATGTGCGAAATGTTTCACCTGGGAAGCGTACAGTAAGCTGACGACGGTCACAAGAGACTGTTTTGTTGACACAACTGATTATCTTAAAGCTGTACGTTTTTTTTTCTGGGGCGACCCGACTAAAATTCACATAGAAATGTGAGTTATAGAGCTGTCATTCTCACATAAAGCAAGTCTAAGAAGGTATATCTGTTCCATGAGCTCTATTTCTATGCTTCCCGTTCATAAATTCCCGTTTTTTTGCATCTTTTAATTTCGGTTTTGTACAACAGCTTCAAACAGCTGAAAATACAAAATGGTACAATGATTCTCTACAGTATACTGGCTTATTTTGTCATATAAACTGAAATGAGGTAAACTATTTTAATTTTAGCAACCAGGAAATGGAGGAGTTTTTTTTAGCATAGTGCACCTTTAATTGGATATTCATAATTGAATTGAATACTCATGCAATGCAGACTCCATTTCCCTACAAAGGCATCTGAAAACAAAGGGTGTGCTTGAACCTGTCTGCCTGCTTGTCTGTGGCTGGTTTCCCAGGCACAGATTAAACCTAGTCCTGGACTAAAAAACATACACAATGGACAATCTCTTTTTGAAAGTGCTTTTTAATTAAGGACAAGGCATAATCTGCATCTGGGAAACCAGCCCATAGAAGAAAAGCACCTGGAATAACAGGAAAACAAAACCTCTTGCTGTGTTTTTAGTCTATGGTTTGCAGGCAGACTCTTCGGGCGTGCCGGAGACGTCGGCGGTAGGTATAGTGGTGTCTCGTGGTTCGGCGGCGGCCATCTCCTTCCTGTACCCCTACATGTTGCTGACGGTGTGCCGTAACCTCATCACCCTGGGACGAGAGACCTTCCTCAACCGATACATCCCTTTCGACGCCGCTATAGACTTCCATCGCTTCATGGCCATGTCCGCCATCTTACTCACAGGTCAGAGGTCACAGGTCAGACTGACCTTAACCCTAACTCCTCTCTCTAACCCTTCATGGCCATGTCCGCCATCTTACTCACAGGTCAGAGGTCACAGGTCAGACGGACCTTAACCCTAACTCCTTCCTCACGGGTCAAAAGAAGTGCACTATGCCATTTCAGATGCAACTTCACTCTTCTCAGAGTATGATAACACTACATACTGGTACTCACTGTAACAGAGATTTCATACTATATACTGGTACTCACTGTAACAGAGAGTTCACACTACATACTGGTACTCACTGTAACAGAGATTTCATACTACATACTGGTACTCACTGTAACAGAGATTTCATACTACATACTGGTACTCACTGTAACAGAGATTTCATACTACATATTGGTACTCACTGTAACAGAGATTTCATACTACATACTGGTACTCACTGTAGCAGAGATTTCATACTACATACTGGTACTCACTGTAACAGAGATGTCATACTATATACTGGTACTCACTGTAACAGAGATTTCATACTACATACTGGTACTCACTGTAACAGAGATTTCATACTACATATTGGTACTCACTGTAACAGAGATTTCATACTACATACTGGTACTCACTGTAGCAGAGATTTCATACTACATACTGGTACTCACTGTAACAGAGATGTCATACTATATACTGGTACTCACTGTAGCAGAGATTTCATACTATATACTGGTACTCACTCTAACAGAGATTTCATACTATATACTGGTACTCACTGTAACAGAGATTTCATACTACATACTGGTACTCACTGTAACAGAGATGTCATACTATATACTGGTACTCACTGTAACAGAGATGTCATACTATATACTGGTACTCACTGTGACAGAGATTTCATACTACACACTGGTACTCACTGTAACAGAGATTTCATACTATATACTGGTACTCACTGTAACAGAGATTTCATATTACATACTGGTACTCACTGCAACAGAGATTTCCTACTACATACTGGTACTCACTGTAACAGAGATTTCATACTATATACTGGTACTCACTGTAACAGAGATTTCCTACTACATACTGGTACTCACTGTAGCAGAGATTTCATACTATATACTGGTACTCACTGTAACAGAGATTTCATACTATATACTGGTACTCACTGTAACAGAGATTTCATACTATATACTGGTACTCACTGTAACAGAGATTTCATACTATATACTGGTACTCACTGTAACAGAGAGTTCACACTACATACTGGTACTCACTGTAACAGAGATTTCCTACTACATACTGGTACTCACTGTAACAGAGATTTCCTACTACATACTGGTACTCACTGTAGCAGAGATTTCATACTATATACTGGTACTCACTGTAACAGAGATTTCATACTATATACTGGTACTCACTGTAACAGAGATTTCATACTATATACTGGTACTCACTGTAACAGAGATTTCATACTATATACTGGTACTCACTGTAACAGAGATTTCATACTATATACTGGTACTCACTGTAACAGAGATTTCATACTACATACTGGTACTCACTGTAACAGAGATTTCATACTATATACTGGTACTCACTGTAACAGAGATTTCATACTACATACTGGTACTCACTGTAACAGAGATTTCATACTATATACTGGTACTCACTGTAACAGAGATGTCATACTATATACTGGTACTCACTGTAACAGAGATTTTATACTACATACTGGTACTCACTGTAACAGAGATTTCATACTATATACTGGTACTCACTGTAACAGAGATTTCATACTACATACTGGTACTCACTGTAACAGAGATTTCATACTATATACTGGTACTCACTGTAACAGAGAGTTCACACTATTTACTGGTACTCACTGTAACAGAGATTTCATACTACATACTGGTACTCACTGTAACAGAGATTTCACACTATATACTGGTACTCACTGTAACAGAGATTTCCTACTACATACTGGTACTCACTGTAACAGAGATTTCATACTACATACTGGTACTCACTGTAACAGAGATTTCATACTACATACTGGTACTCACTGTAACAGAGATTTCATACTACATACTGGTACTCACTGTAACAAAGATTTCATACTACATACTGGTACTCACTGTAACAGAGATTTCATACTATATACTGGTACTCACTGTAACAGAGAGTTCACACTATATACTGGTACTCACTGTAACAGAGATTTCATACTACATACTGGTACTCACTGTAACAGAGATTTCACACTATATACTGGTACTCACTGTAACAGAGATTTCCTACTACATACTGGTACTCACTGTAACAGAGATTTCACACTATATACTGGTACTCACTGTAACAGAGATTTCCTACTACATACTGGTACTCACTGTAACAGAGATTTCATACTACATACTGGTACTCACTGTAACAGAGATTTCATACTACATACTGGTACTCACTGTAACAGAGATTTCCTACTACATACTGGTACTCACTGTAACAGAGATTTCATACTACATACTGGTACTCACTGTAACAGAGATTTCCTACTACATACTGGTACTACATTTATCAATATTAGTTCCACAGATCACCGTGTGGTACTGTAACACAATCACACATCGTGTTTACAGGTCACTTTGCGTTGTGTGTTCCTGCCAACCCCTTTTCCTCCTCCCCCCTACAGTCACCCACTGTCTGGGTCATGTGGTCAACATCTACGTGTTCTCGGTCAGTGACCTCAGCATCCTGGCCTGTCTGTTCCCCAGGGTCCTAGCCAACAACGGGTAATGACATCAACATTATTTCACCATACAATACTCCTGGTGGCTGTCCATGTTCATCTAGAGATACATCACCTTTAAAAGGTCTTCTCTTGTATCTGATTTACTGTGTTGACTATTGACTATGTGTTGACTGTTTACTATGTGTTGACTATTTACTATATGTTGACTATTTACTATGTGTTGACTATTTACTATGTGTTGACCGTTTACTATGTGTTGACTGTTTACTATGTGTTGACTGTTTACTATGTGTTGACTGTTTACTATGTGTTGACTGTTTACTATGTGTTGACTGTTTACTATGTGTTGACTGTTTACTGTGTGTTGACTATATACACTATGTGTTGACTGTTTACTATGTGTTGACTGTTTACTATGTGTTGACCGTTGACTGTTTACTATGTGTTGACTGTTTATTTACTGTGTGTTGACTGTTTACTGTGTGTTGACTGTTTACTATGTGTTGACTGTTTACTATGTGTTGACTGTTTACTGTGTGTTGACTGTTTACTATGTGTTGACTGTTTACTATGTGTTGACTGTTTACTATGTGTTGACTGTTTACTGTGTGTTGACTGTTTACTATGTGTTGACTGTGTACTATGTGTTGACTGTTTACTGTGAGTTGACTGTTTACTATGTGTTGACTGTTTACTATGTGTTGACTGTTTACTGTGTGTTGACTGTTTACTGTGTGTTGACTGTTTACTATGTGTTGACTGTTTACTATGTGTTGACTGTTTACTGTGTGTTGACTGTTTACTATGTGTTGACTGTTTACTATGTGTTGACTGTTTACTGTGTGTTGACTGTTTACTGTGTGTTGACTGTTTACTATGTGTTGACTGTTTACTATGTGTTGACTGTTTACTATGTGTTGACCGTTTGCAGGTCTGAGATGCCTTTGAGATGGTCGTGGTGGTTCTTTCAGACAGTTCCAGGTAGGACAGAATACAAACCATTCTCAACGGTCAAGACTGTATGATATCAGTAATTATGTCATTTCAACCCCGTTTTACCCACTGGGTGACTGAAAGAGAAAGAGCTACTTGCTGTAGTTTCTGAAGATCCCGGTAGCTCAGTAATTCCACATTGTCTCTCTCTCTCTAACGTTACTCCAGGAATGACGGGCATCCTGCTTCTGTTCATCTTTGCGTTTATGTACGTCTTCGCCTCACACTACTTCCGACGAATCAGCTTCCAGGGATTCTGGCTCACACACTACCTCTATGTGGTTATCTACATCCTGGTGAGCACACTACCTCACTACCGAAGTAAAATATAAACGCAACATGTAAAGTGTTGGTCCCACGTTTCAGGAGCTGAAATAAAAAGATCCCAGAAATGTTTCCTACGCACAAAAAAATC
>NC_092094.1:5322358-5354858 GCF_045679555.1 Salvelinus alpinus
AATGGCCTAGTCAAAGCCCAGACCTCAATCCAATTGAGAATCTGTGGTTTGACTTAAAGATTGCTGTACACCAGCGGAACCCATCCAACTTGAAGGAGCTGGAGCAGTTTTGCCTTGAAGAATGGGCAAAAATCCCAGTGGCTAGATGTGCCAAGCTTATAGAGACATACCCCAAGAGACTTGCAGCTATAATTGCTGCAAAAGGTGGCTCTACAAACTATTGACTTTGGGGGGTAGCCATGTTTCACAAGAAAAAAATATTTAGCATCTTCAAAGTGGTAGGCATGTTGTGTAAATCAAATTATCAATAAAAATGTAATTATGCTAACATCAACTAATTTTTTTAATAACAGATACTCATACACTGAGGATGTATCTCACACAATCTCTTTCTCTCTCTTGCCCCTCTACCCCTCTCTCTACCCCACTCTCTCCTCTCTCTACCCCTCTCTCTACCCTCTCTCTACCCTCTCTCTCCTCTCTCTACCCCTCTCTCTCCTCTCTACCCCTCTCTCTCTCTACCCCTCTCTCCTCTCTCTACCCCTCTCTCTCTCTCTCTCTCTCTACCCCTCTCTCTCTCTCTCTACCCCTCTCTCTCTCTCTCTACCCCTCTCTCTCTCTCTCTACCCCTCTCTCTCTCTCTCTCTACCCCTCTCTCTCTCTCTCTCTACCTCTCTCTCTCTCTCTCTCTACCCCTCTCTCTCTCTCTACCCCTCTCTCCTCTCTCTCCCCCTCTCTCTCTCCTCTCTACCCCTCTCTCTCCTCTCTCCCCCTCTCTCTCTCTCTCTACCCCTCTCTCTCTCTCTCTCTCTCTACCCCTCTCTCTCTCTCTCTCTACCCCTCTCTCTCCCCTCTCTCCTCTCTCTACCCCTCTCTCTCCCCCTCTCTCTCCTCTCTCTACCCCTCTCTACCCCTCTCTCTCCCCCTCTCTCCTCTCTCTACCCCTCTCTCTCCTCTCTCTACCCCTCTCTCTCCTCTCTCTACCCCTCTCTCTCCCCTCTCTCTCCTCTCTCTCCTCTCTCTCCTCTCTACCCCTCTCTCTCTCTCTCTCTCTCTCTCTCTCTCTCTCTACCCCTCTCTCTCTCTCTCTCTACCCCTCTCTCTCCTCTCTCTACCCCTCTCTCCTCTCTCTACCCCTCTCTCTCTCTCTCTCTCTACCCCTCTCTCTCTCTACCCCTCTCTCTCTCTCTCTACCCCTCTCTCTCTCTCTCTACCCCTCTCTCTCTACCCCTCTCTCTCTCTCTCTACCCCTCTCTCTCCTCTCTCTACCCCTCTCTCTCCTCTCTCTACCCCTCTCTCTCCTCTCTCTACCCCTCTCTCTCCTCTCTCTACCCCTCTCTCTCTCTCTCTACCCCTCTCTCTCCTCTCTCTACCCCTCTCTCTCCTCTCTCCAGGTGGGTAAGATCGGTGTGTTCAGCTGTGGTCCTCCTGGTCTCACTAAGAACGTAGAGAAGGGCTGCCAACAGATGAACAAGAGAGACCAAACACATTTCATACATCACTATGAAAACTTCTAAACGTGTACAGCACTACTAGGGATTTCTGCCCTTTACTAGGGACTTACTAGGCATTACAATACACACAACACATGTTACTATGGGAAAATAAGAATTACTGTGGGTATCGCTGTCTTTCTTGCCATTATTTTGATGCCGGATGTATATATGCTATTACTTCTAAATGTAAAGTCTTCTCTTGCTACACGACTGTACAACAAAACAGCACTGCTCGGGATTTCTGTCCCTTAAGCAGAGATGGAGAATACTATACACATATATATACACATATATATACACATATATATACACACAACATTAGTGACTGTTGGAATAATATTTTTTTAGAAGGAACAGTTTATGATTCATTCAGAATAGATTTATAATTTACAAAATGATTTAAAGTGAAAATAAAAGACAGTATATACTGTATTATGTATAAAAAAAAAATGCACATCATCATTCGAAATTGTAATTCAACAATATAATAAAAATTTAAATACGTTTCTCTTTCAAGACTGCATCAATATGAACTCGTTTTTATTAAATCACAGACTGTATCTTACATGTAACACTGCTTTGCTTGCGTCTTACGACACTTACTCTGTAGAACTGGTTTGAATAGACGGTCAGCTGACTAGTACAGGTGTGAAGAAAGACAGCGTGTCTGTTATCTGTTCTAGCCAGCGGATTATTACACAGCACAAACTCAATGTTGTCAGAACAACCATTTAAATACACATAACATTATGCTGAAGGAGAACTAGTCTATTTGCCACAAGAGATTTCATCAGATTAGACATTGTAGTAAAAGTGCTACGGTAAGTGAAGGCACCAATGCCAGGGTGGCAGTACCAGGTGTTGGCAGTGCCAGGTGTTGGCAGTACCAGGTGTTGGCAGTGCCAGGTGTTGGCAGTGCCAGGTGTTGGCAGTACCAGGTGTTGGCAGTACCAGGTGTTGGCAGTGGCAGGTGTTGGCAGTGCCAGGTGTTGGCAGTACCAGGTGTTGGCAGTGCCAGGTGTTGGCAGTACCAGGTGTTGGCAGTGCCAGGTGTTGGCTTGGCAGGTGTTGGCAGTGCCAGGTGTTGGCAGTACCAGGTGTTGGCAGTGCCAGGTGTTGGCAGTGCCAGTCATGTGGGTGTTCACTTCAAAACACCAGGAATGCTAGACAGGTGGGGTAGACGCTTAGTAGTTCTTGCGGTCAGGAACACAGCTTCTGAGTCCATAAACTGTCTCTCTCTCTCTCTCTCTATTTTCCCATGAATCCACAAATCTATACCATACCATTCAAACCCTCCTCAAATAACCAAAGCACAAACATAGGAAAATGTTTAAATTTAAAATTAGAAAGAAAATAACACACAATTATCTATAAACCTGGCAGAGCTGTTGGGAAATTTAGGTAACACACACACACACACACACACACACACACACACACACACACACACACACACACACACACACACACACACACACACACACACACACACACACACACACACACACACACACACACACACACACACACACACACACACACCTATGATCCACATGTTCTTGCCAAGTTGTCCCATGGATCTACCTCCTTCTTTCGTGTTGGCTAAAGAGCAGACAACACCATCACACGTGTTGGCTAAAGAGCAGACAACACCATCACACGTGTTGGCTAAAGAGCAGACAGAACCATCACACGGGTTGGCTAAAGAGCAGACAGAACCATCACACGTGTTGGCTAAAGAGCAGACAACACCATCACACGTGTTGGCTAAAGAGCAGACAGAACCATCACACGGGTTGGCTAAAGAGCAGACAGAACCATCACACGTGTTGGCTAAAGAGCAGACAACACCATCACACGTGTTGGCTAAAGAGCAGACAGAACCATCACACGGGTTGGCTAAAGAGCAGACAACACCATCACACGTGTTGGCTAAAGAGCAGACAACACCATCACACGGGTTGGCTAAAGAGCAGACAGAACCATCACACGGGTTGGCTAAAGAGCAGACAGAACCATCACACGTGTTGGCTAAAGAGCAGACAGAACCATCACACGGGTTGGCTAAAGAGCAGACAGAACCATCACACGTGTTGGCTAAAGAGCAGACAACACCATCACACGTGTTGGCTAAAGAGCAGACAGAACCATCACACGGGTTGGCTAAAGAGCAGACAACACCATCACACGTGTTGGCTAAAGAGCAGACAACACCATCACACGGGTTGGCTAAAGAGCAGACAGAACCATCACACGGGTTGGCTAAAGAGCAGACAGAACCATCACACGTGTTGGCTAAAGAGCAGACAACACCATCACACGTGTTGGATAAAGAGCAGACAGAACCATCACACGGGTTGGCTAAAGAGCAGACAACACCATCACACATGTTGGCTAAAGAGCAGACAACACCATCACACATGTTGGCTAAAGAGCAGACAACACCATCACACATGTTGGCTAAAGAGCAGACAACACCATCACACATGTTGGCTAAAGAGCAGACAACGCCATCACACGGGTTGGCTAAAGAGCAGACAACACCATCACACGTGTTGGCTAAAGAGCAGACAACACCATCACACATGTTGGCTAAAGAGCAGACAACACCATCACACGGGTTGGCTAAAGAGCAGACAACACCATCACACGGGTTGGCTAAAGAGCAGACAACACCATCACACATGTTGGCTAAAGAGCAGATAGAACCATCACACGTGTTGGCTAAAGAGCAGACAACACCATCACACGAGTTGGCTAAAGAGCAGACAGAACCATCACACGGGTTGGCTAAAGAGCAGACAACACCATCACACGTGTTGGCTAAAGAGCAGACAGAACCATCACACGTGTTGGCTAAAGAGCAGACAGAACCATCACACGGGTTGGCTAAAGAGCAGACAGAACCATCACACGGGTTGGCTAAAGAGCAGACAACACCATCACACGGGTTGGCTAAAGAGCAGACAACACCATCACACGGGTTGGCTAAAGAGCAGACAGAACCATCACACGGGTTGGCTAAAGAGCAGACAGAACCATCACACGGGTTGGCTAAAGAGCAGACAGAACCATCACACGGGTTGGCTAAAGAGCAGACAGAACCATCACACGTGTTGGCTAAAGAGCAGACAGAACCATCACACGGGTTGGCTAAAGAGCAGACAGAACCATCACACGGGTTGGCTAAAGAGCAGACAACACCATCACACGGGTTGGCTAAAGAGCAGACAACACCATCACACGGGTTGGCTAAAGAGCAGACAACACCATCACACATGTTGGCTAAAGACCAGACAACACCATCACACGGGTTGGCTAAAGAGCAGACAACACCATCACACGGGTTGGCTAAAGAGCAGACAACACCATCACACGTGTTGGCTAAAGAGCAGACAACACCATCACACGTGTTGGCTAAAGAGCAGACAACACCATCACACGGGTTGGCTAAAGAGCAGACAAAACCATCACACGGGTTGGCTAAAGAGCAGACAGAACCATCACACGTGTTGGCTAAAGAGCAGACAGAACCATCACACGGGTTGGCTAAAGAGCAGACAACACCATCACACATGTTGGCTAAAGAGCAGACAACGCCATCACACGGGTTGGCTAAAGAGCAGACAGAACCATCACACGTGTTGGCTAAAGAGCAGACAACACCATCACACGGGTTGGCTAAAGAGCAGACAACACCATCACACATGTTGGCTAAAGAGCAGACAGAACCATCACACGTGTTGGCTAAAGAGCAGACAACACCATCACACGGGTTGGCTAAAGAGCAGACAACACCATCACACGTGTTGGCTAAAGAGCAGACAAAACCATCACACGTGTTGGCTAAAGAGCAGACAACACCATCACACGTGTTGGCTAAAGAGCAGACAGAACCATCACACGTGTTGGCTAAAGAGCAGACAACACCATCACACGGGTTGGCTAAAGAGCAGACAACACCATCACACGGGTTGGCTAAAGAGCAGACAACACCATCACACGGGTTGGCTAAAGAGCAGACAACACCATCACACGTGTTGGCTAAAGAGCAGACAACACCATCACACGTGTTGGCTAAAGAGCAGACAACACCATCACACGGGTTGGCTAAAGAGCAGACAGAACCATCACACGTGTTGGCTAAAGAGCAGACAGAACCATCACACGGGTTGGCTAAAGAGCAGACAACACCATCACACGTGTTGGCTAAAGAGCAGACAACACCATCACACGGGTTGGCTAAAGAGCAGACAGAACCATCACACGTGTTGGCTAAAGAGCAGACAACACCATCACACGTGTTGGCTAAAGAGCAGACAACACCATCACACGTGTTGGCTAAAGAGCAGACAACACCATCACACGTGTTGGCTAAAGAGCAGACAACACCATCACACGTGTTGGCTAAAGAGCAGACAACACCATCACACGTGTTGGCTAAAGAGCAGACAGAACCATCACACGGGTTGGCTAAAGAGCAGACAACACCATCACACGTGTTGGCTAAAGAGCAGACAACTCCATCACACGTGTTGGCTAAAGAGCAGACAACTCCATCACACGGGTTGGCTAAAGAGCAGACAGAACCATCACACGGGTTGGCTAAAGAGCAGACAACACCATCACACGTGTTGGCTAAAGAGCAGACAACACCATCACACATGTTGGCTAAAGAGCAGACAGAACCATCACACGTGTTGGCTAAAGAGCAGACAACACCATCACACGGGTTGGCTAAAGAGCAGACAACACCATCACACGTGTTGGCTAAAGAGCAGACAACACCATCACACATGTTGGCTAAAGAGCAGACAACACCATCACACATGTTGGCTAAAGAGCAGACAACACCATCACACGGGTTGGCTAAAGAGCAGACAGAACCATCACACGTGTTGGCTAAAGAGCAGACAGAACCATCACACGGGTTGGCTAAAGAGCAGACAGAACCATCACACGTGTTGGCTAAAGAGCAGACAACACCATCACACGGGTTGGCTAAAGAGCAGACAGAACCATCACACGTGTTGGCTAAAGAGCAGACAACACCATCACACATGTTGGCTAAAGAGCAGACAGAACCATCACACGGGTTGGCTAAAGAGCAGACAGAACCATCACACGTGTTGGCTAAAGTGCAGACAACACCATCACACGGGTTGGCTAAAGAGCAGACAGAACCATCACACGTGTTGGCTAAAGAGCAGACAACACCATCACACGTGTTGGCTAAAGAGCAGACAACACCATCACACGGGTTGGCTAAAGAGCAGACAGAACCATCACACGGGTTGGCTAAAGAGCAGACAACACCATCACACGTGTTGGCTAAAGAGCAGACAACACCATCCCACGGGTTGGCTAAAGAGCAGACAACACCATCACACGTGTTGGCTAAAGAGCAGACAGAACGATCACACGGGTTGGCTAAAGAGCAGACAACACCATCACACGTGTTGGCTAAAGAGCAGACCATGAAATGCTTCAGTCTGGTTTTAGACCCCATCATAGCACTGAGACTGCACTTGTGAAGGTGGTAAATGACCTTTTAATGGCGTCAGACCGAGGCTCTGCATCTGTTCTCGTGCTACTAGACCTTAGTGCTGCCTTTGACACCATCGATCACCATATTCTTTTGGAGAGACTGGAAACCCAAATTGGTCTACACGGACAAGTTCTGGCCTGGTTTAGATCTTACCTGTCGGAAAGATATCAGTTTGTCTCTGTGAATGGTCTGTCCTCTGACAAATCAACTGTACATTTCGGTGTTCCTCAAGGTTCCGTTTTAGGACCACTATTGTTTTCACTATATATTTTACCTCTTGGGGATGTTATTCGAAAACATAATGTTAACTTTCACTGCTATGCGGATGACACACAGCTGTACATTTCAATGAAACATGGTGAAGCCCCAAAATTGCCCTCGCTAGAAGCCTGTGTTTCAGACATAAGGAAGTGGATGGCTGACAACTTTCTACTTTTAAACTCGGACAAAACAGAGATGCTTGTTCTAGGTCCCAAGAAACAAAGAGATCTTCTGTTAAATCTGACAATTCATCTTGATGGTTGTAAAGTCGTCTCAAATAAAACTGTGAAGGACCTCGGCGTTACTCTTGACCCTGATCTCTCTTTTGACGAACACATCAAGACTGTTTCAAGGACAGCTTTTTTCCATCTACGTAACATTGCAAAAATCAGAAATTTTCTGTCCAAAAATGATGCAGAAAAATTAATCCATGCATTTGTTACTTCTAGGTTAGACTACTGCAATGCTCTACTTTCCGGCTACCCGGATAAAGCACTAAATAAACTTCAGTTAGTGCTAAATACGGCTGCTAGAATCCTGACTAGAACCAAGAAATTTGATCACATTACTCCAGTGCTAGCTTCCCTACACTGGCTTCCTGTTAAGGCAAGGGCTGATTTCAAGGTTTTACTGTTAACCTATAAAGCGTTACATGGGCTTGCTCCTACCTATCTTTCCGAGTTGGTCCTGCCGTACATACCAATACGTACGCTACGGTCACAAGACGCAGGCCTCCTAATTGTCCCTAGAATTTCTAAGCAAACAGCGGGAGGCAGGGCTTTCTCCTATAGATCTCCATTTTTATGGAACAGTCTGCCTACCCATGTGAGAGACGCAGACTCGGTCTCAACCTTTAAGTCTTTACTGAAGACTTATCTCTTCAGTAGGTCATATGGTTGAGTGTAGTCTGGCCCAGGAGTGTGAAGGTGAACGGAAAGGCTCTGGAGCAACGAACCGCCCTTGCTGTCTCTGCCAGGCCGGTTCCCCTCTCTCCACTGGGATTCTCTGCCTCTAACCCTGTTACAGGGGCTGAGTCACTGGCTTGCTGGTGCTCTTTCATGCCGTCCCTAGGAGGGGTGCGTCACTTGAGTGGGTTGAGTTACTGACGTGATCTTCCTGTCTGGGTTGGCGCCCCCCCTTGGTTTGTGCTGTGGTGGAGACCTTTGTGGGTTATACTCGGCCTTGTCTCCGGATTGTAATGTTGGTGGTTGAGGATTTCCCTCTAGTGGTGCGGGGGCTGTGCTTTGGCAAAGTGGGTGGGGTTATATCCTTCCTGTTTGGCCCTGTCCGGGGGTTTCTTCGGATGGGGCCACAGTGTCTCCTGACCGCTCCTGTCTCAGCCTCCAGTATTTATGCTGCAGTAGTTTATGTGTCGGGGGGCTAGGGTCAGTTGGTTACCTGGAGTACTTCTCCTGTCTTATCCAGTGTCCTGTGTGAATTTAAGTATGCTCTCTCTAATTCTTTCGTTCTCTCTTTCTCTCTGAGAACCTGAGCCCTAGGACCATATGTCAGGACTACCGGGCATGATGACACCTTGCTGTCCCCAGTCCGCCTGGCCTTGCTGCTATTCCAGTTTCAACTGTTCTGCCTGCGGTTATGGAACCCCTACCTGTCCCAGACCTGCTGTTTTCAACTCTTAATGATCGGCTATGAAAAGCCAACTGAGATTTATTCCTGATTATTATTTGACCATGCTTGTCATTTATGAACATTTTGAAAATCTTGGCGCTCTCTAATTTTCTCCTTCTCTCTTTCTTTCTCTCGGAGGACCTGAGCCCTAGGACCATACGTCGGGACTACCGGCCGTGGTGACTCCTTGCTGTCCCCAGTCCGCCTGGCCTTGCTGCTATTCCAGTTTCAACTGTTCTGCCTGCGGTTATGGAACCCCTACCTGTCCCAGACCTGCTGTTTTCAACTCTTAATGATCGGCTATGAAAAGCCAACTGAGATTTATTCCTGATTATTATTTGACCATGCTTGTCATTTATGAACATTTTGAAAATCTTGGCTCTCTCTAATTTTCTCCTTCTCTCTTTCTTTCTCTCGGAGGACCTGGGCCCTAGGACCATGCGTCGGGACTGCCGCCCGTGGTGACTCCTTGCTGTCCCCAGTCCGCCTGGCCTTGCTGCTATTCCAGTTTCAGCTGTTCTGCCTGCGGTTATGGAACCGCCACCTGTCCCAGACCTGTTGTTTTTCAACTCTTGATGATCGGCTATGAAAAGCCAACTGAAAATTATTCATGATTATTATTTGACCATGCTTGTCACTTATGAACATTTTTGAACATCTTGGCATAGTTCTGTTATAATCTCCACCCGGCACAGCCAGAAGAGGACTGGCCACCCCTCATAGCCTGGTTCCTCTCTAGGTTTCTTCCTAGGTTTTGGCCTTTCTAGGGAGTTTTTCCTAGCCACCGTGCTTCTACACCTGCATTACTAGCTGTTTGGGGTTTTAGGCTGGGTGCCTGTACAGCACTTCGAGATATTAGCTGATGTACGAAGGGCTATATAAAATAAAATTGAATTGAATTGAATTGAACTCCATCACACGTGTTGGCTAAAGAGCAGACAACTCCATCACACGGGTTGGCTAAAGAGCAGACAGAACCATCACACGGGTTGGCTAAAGAGCAGACAACACCATCACACGTGTTGGCTAAAGAGCAGACAACACCATCACACATGTTGGCTAAAGAGCAGACAGAACCATCACACGTGTTGGCTAAAGAGCAGACAACACCATCACACGGGTTGGATAAAGAGCAGACAACACCATCACACGTGTTGGCTAAAGAGCAGACAACACCATCACACATGTTGGCTAAAGAGCAGACAACACCATCACACATGTTGGCTAAAGAGCAGACAACACCATCACACGGGTTGGCTAAAGAGCAGACAGAACCATCACACGTGTTGGCTAAAGAGCAGACAGAACCATCACACGGGTTGGCTAAAGAGCAGACAGAACCATCACACGTGTTGGCTAAAGAGCAGACAACACCATCACACGGGTTGGCTAAAGAGCAGACAGAACCATCACACGTGTTGGCTAAAGAGCAGACAACACCATCACACATGTTGGCTAAAGAGCAGACAGAACCATCACACGGGTTGGCTAAAGAGCAGACAGAACCATCACACGTGTTGGCTAAAGAGCAGACAACACCATCACACGGGTTGGCTAAAGAGCAGACAGAACCATCACACGTGTTGGCTAAAGAGCAGACAACACCATCACACGTGTTGGCTAAAGAGCAGACAACACCATCACACGGGTTGGCTAAAGAGCAGACAGAACCATCACACGGGTTGGCTAAAGAGCAGACAACACCATCACACGTGTTGGCTAAAGAGCAGACAACACCATCCCACGGGTTGGCTAAAGAGCAGACAGAACCATCACACGTGTTGGCTAAAGAGCAGACAACACCATCACACGGGTTGGCTAAAGAGCAGACAGAACCATCACACGGGTTGGCTAAAGAGCAGACAACACCATCACACATGTTGGCTAAAGAGCAGACAACACCATCACACGGGTTGGCTAAAGAGCAGACAGAACCATCACACGTGTTGGCTAAAGAGCAGACAGAACCATCACACGTGTTGGCTAAAGAGCAGACAGAACCATCACACGGGTTGGCTAAAGAGCAGACAACACCATCACACATGTTGGCTAAAGAGCAGACAACACCATCACACGGGTTGGCTAAAGAGCAGACAGAACCATCACACGTGTTGGCTAAAGAGCAGACAACACCATCACACGTGTTGGCTAAAGAGCAGACAGAACCATCACACGGGTTGGCTAAAGAGCAGACAGAACCATCACACGGGTTGGCTAAAGAGCAGACAACACCATCACACGTGTTGGCTAAAGAGCAGACAACACCATCCCACGGGTTGGCTAAAGAGCAGACAGAACCATCACACGTGTTGGCTAAAGAGCAGACAACACCATCACACGGGTTGGCTAAAGAGCAGACAGAACCATCACACGGGTTGGCTAAAGAGCAGACAACACCATCACACATGTTGGCTAAAGAGCAGACAACACCATCACACGGGTTGGCTAAAGAGCAGACAGAACCATCACACGTGTTGGCTAAAGAGCAGACAGAACCATCACACGTGTTGGCTAAAGAGCAGACAACACCATCACACGTGTTGGCTAAAGAGCAGACAACACCATCCCACGGGTTGGCTAAAGAGCAGACAGAACCATCACACGTGTTGGCTAAAGAGCAGACAACACCATCACACGGGTTGGCTAAAGAGCAGACAGAACCATCACACGGGTTGGCTAAAGAGCAGACAACACCATCACACATGTTGGCTAAAGAGCAGACAACACCATCACACGGGTTGGCTAAAGAGCAGACAGAACCATCACACGTGTTGGCTAAAGAGCAGACAGAACCATCACACGTGTTGGCTAAAGAGCAGACAACACCATCACACGTGTTGGCTAAAGAGCAGACAGAACCATCACACGTGTTGGCTAAAGAGCAGACAACACCATCACACGTGTTGGCTAAAGAGCAGACAGAACCATCACACGTGTTGGCTAAAGAGCAGACAGAACCATCACACGTGTTGGCTAAAGAGCAGACAGAACCATCACACGTGTTGGCTAAAGAGCAGACAGAACCATCACACGTGTTGGCTAAAGAGCAGACAACACCATCACACGTGTTGGCTAAAGAGCAGACAGAACCATCACACGTGTTGGCTAAAGAGCAGACAACACCATCACACGGGTTGGCTAAAGAGCAGACAACACCATCACACGGGTTGGCTAAAGAGCAGACAACACCATCACACGGGTTGGCTAAAGAGCAGACAGAACCATCACACGGGTTGGCTAAAGAGCAGACAACACCATCACACGGGTTGGCTAAAGAGCAGACAGAACCATCACACGGGTTGGCTAAAGAGCAGACAGAACCATCACACGGGTTGGCTAAAGAGCAGACAACACCATCACACGGGTTGGCTAAAGAGCAGACAACACCATCACACGGGTTGGCTAAAGAGCAGACAACACCATCACACGGGTTGGCTAAAGAGCAGACAGAACCATCACACGGGTTGGCTAAAGAGCAGACAACACCATCACACGGGTTGGCTAAAGAGCAGACAGAACCATCACACGGGTTGGCTAAAGAGCGTGCCACCTAACAGTTTGGACATACTGTTAGTCTATTGCAGATTTTCCAAAGCTCAGCCTGCAAACAGGCTGCTTCAGCTAAAGCCACATTAATCTTGTTCAGAAACAATAAAACTGAAATGAACCAACAGTAGGGAGAATGTTGATAAGAGTTGATTGTGTTGACAATTGGCATCAGTAAGGCAGCAGCACCCTTTGTGTACACTAAGAGAACGATGTCTGATGTGCCACAATTAGGTGTCCACATACTATTGGTCATGTAGTGTATTTGAAGATATCACACTGACACACAAGAGTAGGAAGCAAGGTGGTGTGGCTGTAGAAAGACACACTGAGGACACAGAGTAGGAAGCAAGGTGGTGTGGCTGTAGAAAGACACACTGATAGAAGCTATTTCTCAGTCTCTCGATCCCAGCTTTGATGCACCTGTACTGACCTCGCCTTCTAGATGGTAGCGGGGTGAACAGGCAGTGGCTCGGGTGGTTGTTGTCCTTGATTATCTTTTTGGCCTTCCTGTGACATCGGGTGCTGTAGGTGTCATGGAGGGCAGGTAGTTTGCTCCCGGTGATGCAGACCGCACCACCCTCTGGAGAGCCTTGCGGTTGAGGGCAGTGCAGTTGCCGTACCAGGAAAGCGATATAGCCCGACAGGATGCTCTCAATTGTGCATCTGTAAAAGTTTGTGAGGGTTTTAGGTGACAAGCCAAATTTATTCAGCCTCCTGAGGTTGAAGAGGCTCTGTTGCGCCTTCTTCACCACACTGTCTGTGTGGGTGGACCATTTCAATTTGTCCGTGATGTGTACGCCGAGGAACTTAAAACTTTCCGCTTTCTCCACTGCTGTCCTGTCGATGTGGATGGGGGCTGCTCCCTCTGCTGTTTCCTGAAGTCCACGATCACCTACTTAATTTTGTTGACGTTGAGTGAGAGGTTGTTTTCCTGACACCACTCTCTGAGTGTCCGCACCCTGTAGGCCGTCTCGTCTTTGTTGGTAATCAAGCCCACTACTGTTGTGTCGACTGCAAACTTGATAATTGAGTTGGAGGCGTGCTGAGCTATAGTCAATTCATTCTTACATACGTAGGTATTCCTGTTGTCCAGATGGGATAGGGCACTGTGCAGTGTGATGGCGATTGCATCGTCTGTGAACCTGTTAGGGCGGTATGCAAACTGAAGTGGGTCTAGAGTGGCAGATAAGGTGGAGGTGATATGATCCTTGACTAGTCTCTCAAAGCACTTCATGATGACAGAAGTGAGTGCTACGGAGCCGTAGTCATTTATTTCAGTTATCTTTGCCTTCTTGGGTACAGGAACAAGGGTGGCCCTCTTGACGCATGTGGGGACAGCAGACCGGGATAGGGAGTGATTAAATATGTCAGTGAACACACCAGCCAGCTGGTCTGCGCATGCTCTGAGGACGCGGCTAGGGATGACGTCTGGGCCAGCAGCCTTGCGAGGGTTAACACGTTTAAATGTCTTACTCACATCGGCCACGGAGAAGGAGAGGGGGGACTGCAGTCCTTGGTAGCGAGCCGCGTCGGTGGCACTGTATCATCCTCAAAGCAAAGAAGGTGTTTAGTTTGTCTGGAAGCAAGACGTCGGTGTCCGTGAAGGGGCTGGTTTTCTTTTTGTAGTCGGTGATTGCCTGTAGACCCTGCCACATACGTCTCGTGTCTGAGCCGTTGACTTGCGACACCACTTTGTCCCTATTCCGACATTTCGTTTGTTTGATTGCCTTGCGGAGGGAATAACTACACTGTTTATATTCAGCCATATTCCCAGTCATCCTTCCATGATTAAATGCGGTGGTTCGCGCTTTCAATTTTGTGCGAATGCTGCCATCAATCCACGGTTTCTGGATAGGGAAGGTTTTAATATTCACAGTGGGTACAACATCTCCTATACACTTCCTTATAAACTCACTCACCGAGTCAGCGTATACATCAATGTTATTCTCTGAGGCTACCCGGAACATATCCCAGTCCGTGTGATCAAAACAATCTTGAAGCTTGGATTCCGATTGGTCAGACCAGCGTTGAATGGTTCTTGTCACGAGTACATCCTGTTTGAGTTTCTGCCTATAGGAAGTGAGGAGCAAAATGGAGTCACGGTCGGATTTGCCGAAGGGAGGGTGGGGGAGGGCCTTGTATGCATCGCGGAAGTTAGAGTAGCAGTGTTACAAAGGGTTTTACCAGAAGGTGTCTGTCTTAATTCTGGGATTCAGTACACACAAGCACGTATGACCGTAAGTCGCGATTGGATAAAAGCGTCTACGAAGTGGCGTATACGTATACAATATATTGCATAATGTGATGAAGTAAACCCATGAGATCATTGAATGAGATGTTCGACAAGCAGGTGTCCACATACTTTTGGTCATGTAGTGCATCTCTAGTTTAAACTGGCAGATTTGAATGAGGATGTCATTTAAAAAAAAATCCTAGATTGACGTACCGGTGTGTCAATCCTCTCTTCAGATCTGCAAACAGTATATACTGTAATATACTATAATGCATGTATAGAGTATACCGTAGGGAGAAAATTAGGACCAACTGTCTTTTCAGTGTGTTTTTTAGAGCGACGAATGAGCTCTAAGACATTCAATAAAGGTGTATTGAACTGAACTGAACAGCCTCACAATCCCAGAGGCCTGGCCAATACAAACTGAACAGCCTCACAATCCCAGAGGCCTGGCCAATACAAACTGAACAGCCTCACAATCACAGAGGCCTGGCCAATACAAACTGAACAGCCTCACAATCCCAGAGGCCTGGCCAATACAAACTGAACAGCCTCACAATCCCAGAGGCCTGGCCAATACAAACTGAACAGCTCTCAATCCCAGAGGCCTGGCCAATACAAACTGAACAGCCTCTCAATCCCAGAGGCCTGGCCAATACAAACTGAACAGCCTCACAATCCCAGAGGCTTGGCCAATACAAACTGAACAGCTCTCCGCCCCAGAGGCCTGGCCAATACAAACTGAACAGCCTCACAATCCCAGAGGCCTGGCCAATACAAACTGAACAGCCTCACAATCACAGAGGCCTGGCCAATACAAACTGAACAGCCTCACAATCCCAGAGGCCTGGCCAATACAAACTGAACAGCCTCACAATCCCAGAGGCCTGGCCAATACAAACTGAACAGCCTCACAATCCCAGAGGCCTGGCCAATACAAACTGAACAGCCTCACAATCCCAGAGGCCTGGCCAATACAAACTGACTGTATGTGTTACTATAATAGCGATATAATACTTTTAAATTTGTTATATTTAACATTGGACAAAATAACATGGAATTATATGTATGGGACCTTGAATGGAAACATCTGATATTAGACAATCATTTCATGGGTTTACTTCATCACATTATGCAATATATTGTATACGTATACGTCGCTTTTATCCAAAGCGACTTACGGTCATACGTGCTTGTGTGCACTTGAATCCACAGAATTAGGGCAGACACCTTCTGGTAAAAACCCTCCGTAACACTATGAGGAAAGCTCCAGTAATCTTTTCATATCTCACGTTGACTCATTTCGAAAATCAAAAGACAATTATTCTTTTGACTTTTGTTTGCTCTTTTGAGAGATTGTAGACGTTATCACGCTTCTTACTGGAACGCCACCTTGTTTCCTAGTCTGTGTGCGTCCTCAGAGTGACATCTGTTAGGTCTACATGACCAAAAGTATGTGTGCACCTGCTTGTCGAACATCTCGTTCCAAAATCGAATCAAATTAAAAAAAAATAGAATCAAATTGTTATTTGTCACATGCGCACGAATACAACAGGTGTAGGTAGACCTTACAGTGAAATGCTGAATACAACAGGTGTAGTACACCTTACAGTGAAATGCTGAATACAACAGGTGTAGTAGACCTTACAGTGAAATGCTGAATACAACAGGTGTAGTAGACCTTACAGTGAAATGCTGAATACAACAGGTATAGTAGACCTAACAGTGAAATGCTGAATACAACAGGTGTAGTAGACCTTACAGTGAAATGCTGAATACAACAGGTGTAGTAGACCTTACAGTGAAATGCTGAATACAACAGGTGTAGTAGACCTTACAGTGAAATGCTGAATACAACAGGTGTAGTAGACCTTACAGTGAAGTGCTGAATACAACAGGTGTAGACCTCACAGTGAAATGCTGAATACAACAGGTGTAGTAGACCTTACAGTAAAATGCTGAATACAACAGGTGTAGTAGACCTTACAGTGAAATGCTGAATACAACAGGTGTAGTAGACCTCACAGTGAAATGCTTCCTTACGAAGCCCCTTAATCAACAATGCAGATACATTTTTGGGGGAATAATAATAAGAACACATAGTAACACATAATTAAAGAGCAGCAGTAAAATAACAATAGTGAGGCTATATACAGGAGGTACCGGTACAGAGTCAATGTGCGGTGGCACCGGTTAGTTGAGGTAATATGTACATGTAGGTAGAGTTATTAAAATGACTTGTGCATAGATAATAACAGAGTAGCAGCAGAGTAGAAGAGAGGGGGGGTGCAAATAGTCTGGGTAGCCATTTGATTAGATGTTCAGGAGTCTTATGGCTTGGGGGTAGAAGCTGTTTAGAAGCTTCTTGGACCTAGACTTGGTGCTCCGGTACTGCTTGCCGTGCGGTAGCAGAGAGAACAGTCTATGACTAGGGTGGCTGGAGTCTTTGACAATTTTTAGGGCCTTCCACCGCCTTGTATAGAGGTCCTGGATGGCAGGAAGCTTGGCCTCAGTGATGTACTAGGCCGTTCGGATTACCCACTGTAGTGCCTTGCGGCCGGAGGCCGAGCGGTTGTCATACCAGGCACAGATGCAACCAGTCAGGATGCTCTCGATGGTGCAGCTGTAGAACTTTTTGAGGATCTGAGGACCCATGCCAAATCGTTTCAGTCTCCTGAGGGGGAATAGGTTTTGTCTTGCCCGCTTCACGACTGTCTTGGTGTGCTTGGACCATGATATTTTGTTGGGGATGTGGACACCGAGGAACATGAAGCTCTCAACCTGCTCCACTACAGCCCTGTCGATGAGAATCATGGGCATTAATATGGAGTTGGCCCCCCTTTGCTGCTATAACAGCCTCCACTCTTCTGGGAAGGCTTTCCACTAGATGTTGGAACATTGATGAGGGGACTTGCTTCCATTCAGCCACAAGAGCATTAGTGAGATCAGGAATTGATATTAGGCGATTAGGCCTGGCTCGCAGTCGGCGTTCCAATTCATCCCAAAGGTGTTCGATGGGGTTGAGGTCAGGGCTCTGAGCAGGCCAGTCAAATTCTTCCACACCGATCTCGACAAACCATTTCTGTATGAACCTTGTTTGTGCTAGGCTCCTTAGTTCTAGTGAAGGGGAAATCTTAATTACGCTACAGCATACAATGACATTCTAGACGATTCTGTGCTTCCAACTTTGTGGAAACAGTTTGGGGAAGGCCCTTTCCTGTTTCAGCATGACAATGCACCTGTGAACAAACCATGAAAAACAACACGAAGGCCATTATTCCTCCTCCACCAAACTTTACAGTTGGCACTATGCATTGGGGGGTCAGGTAACGTTCTCCTGGCATCCTCCAAACCCAGATTTGTCCGTCAGACTGCCAGATGGCGAAGCGTGATTCATCACTTCAGAGAAGGCATTTCCACTGCTCCAGAGTCCATCGACGAGGAGCTTGACACCCCTCCAGCTGACGCTTGGTGATCTTAGGCTTGGCTCCTATCAGAGGTTATCTCACAACTCACTTTTAAATCAAATAATAATTATTCTTTCATGTGTTTACTCTTCTTGTAATGCATGTATAGTTTTTTTTTTTATTGTGCTTTAAAATCTATTTAAGATAACATTGAATACTGTAGAATCAGCTGAAGATATCGCCCTGCTTCAAAACAAACCCTTTTTCCTTGGTACACTACATGTATATTTCATTATTACCAACCATCCAAAATGGAACCCTATTCCCTAGATAGTGCACTACTTTAGACCAGGGCCCTATAGAACCCTATTCCCTATATAGTGCACTACTTTAGATCAGGGCCCTATAGAACCCTATTCCCTATAGATAGTGCACTACTTTAGACCAGGGCCCTATCGAACCCTATTCCCTATATAGTGCACTACTTTAGACCAGGGTCCTATAGAACCCTATTCCCCAATAGTGCACTACTTTAGACCAGGGCCCTATAGAACCCTATTCCCTATGTAGTGCACTACTTTACATTCTAGAGCATATTCTAGAACATTCTTCTGGTTCAGGTAGTTTCCTTTCACATTCCAGCACGGTGACAGCCACTATGAGAACCAGGCTTGGCCCAGTACAGCTCGGCTCGGTTTGGCCCAGTAGCGTATAAAGGTTATCAGATGCAAGGGGCCCTGGCTTTTGTGGTACAGTCGATAAGGCTCTTTTCTCTGCACAAAAGGAATTACAGTTGAAGTCCCCGTTTGCACATCTCCCTCTGGCGTGATACAGACATCGTTCCCTTAGTGTACACAAAGGGTGCTGCTGCCTTACTGATGCCAATTGTCAACACAATCAAGTCTTATCAACATTCTCCCTACGGTTGGTTCATTAACAGTACGTCCAAACTGTGAGGTGGCACGCTCTTTAGCCAACATGTGTGTGTGTGTGTGTGTGTGTGTGTGTGTGTGTGTGTGTGTGTGTGTGTGTGTGTGTGTGTGTGTGTGTGTGTGTGTGTGTGTGTGTGTGTGTGTGTGTGTGTGTGTGTGTGTGTGTGTGTGTGTGTGTGTGTGTGTGACCTACATTTCCCAACAGCTCTGCCAGGTTTATAGATAATTGTGTGTTATTTACTTTCTAGTTTTAAATTTAAACATTTTCCTGTGTTTGTGCTTTGGTTATTTGAGGAGGGTTTGAATGGTATGGTATAGATTTGTGGATTCATGGGAAAATAGAGAGAGAGAGAGAGAGAGACAGTTTATGGACTCAGCTGTGTTCCTGACCGCAAGAACGACCAAGCGTCTACCCCACCTGTCTAGCATTCCTGGTGTTTTGAAGTGAACACATGCTTCTGCTTCTGCACATGCTTCTGACACATGGCAAGGCCAACACCTGGCACAACCAACACCTGGCACTGCCAACACCTGGCACTGCAATGCCAACACCTGGCACTGCCAAGCCAACACCTGGCACTGCCAACACCTGGTACTGCCAACACCTGGCACTGCCAAGCCAACACCTGGCACTGCCAATCCAACACCTGGCACTGCCAACACTTGGTACTGCCAACACCTGGCACTGCCAAGCCAACACCTGGCACTGCCAAGCCAACACCTGGCACTGCCAACACCTGGTACTGCCAACACCTGGCACTGACAAGCCAACACCTGGCACTGCCAACACCTGGCACTGCCAACACCTGGCACTGCCAACACCTGGCACTGCCAACATCTGGCACTGCCAACATCTGGTACTGCCAATACCTGGCATTGGTGCCTTCACTTACCGTAGCACTTTTACTACCATGTCTAATATGATGAAATCTCTTGTGGAAAATAGACTAGTTCTCCTTCAGCATAATGTAATGTGTATTTAAACGGTTGACCTGACAACATTAAGTTTCTGCTACATCAGTGCCCGACCGCACGAATGCTCTTGTGGCTGCATGGAAGGAAGTCCCCCCACAGCAATGTTCAAACATCTTGTGCAAAGCCTTCCCAGAAGAGTGGAGGCTGTTATAGTAACAAAGAGGGGGGACCAACTCCATATTAATGCCCGTGATTTTGGAATGAGATGTTTGACAAGTAGGTACACATACTTTGGGTCGTGTAGTGTACCAAGGAGAAAGGGTTTTGTGTGAAGCAGGGCGATATCTCCAGCTGATTCTACAGTATTCAATGTTATCTTAAACAGATTTTAAAGCACAATAAAAAAAACTATAGATGTATTAGAAAAAGAGTAAACACATGAAAGAATAATTGTTGATTGAAAAATAAGTGGTGAGATACACTCTGATAGGCTTGCTGCTTATCAGAGGTTAAGGTGGAGCTCTCACCATGTCACCACTAGGGTTGTGGTGCGGTGAGGGTATGTTGTACATTTAGTATCCCTTGGCTTCCACACTTGGCTTCCACACTTGGCTTCCACACTGATGCAGACCTTTGGAACATATTTTTAAGAAGTCTAATAAATATAGATATATTACGTTCACAATAAATCCATTATTTATTTTTAGACAGGTCTACAGAAAATGGAGTCTATTTCAGAAGAACAGAATAGCATACTCTGAGTTGTCCTTATGTTAGGTCCTAATCTGGCTATGCCAGATGGTTGTGGTTCACGAACATCGTAATCCTCCTCGTCTGAAGAGGAGCAAGGATCGGACCAAAGCGCAGCGTGGTTTGAATACATACTTGAATTTATTTAACGTAGACGAAACGAAGAACACTTGACAAACTAACAAAACAACAAACGAACGTGAAGCTATACTACGACAAGTGCAGACACAGGCAACTTACGTAATGACATAGACAATAACCCACAACCCACAATACAAAACAGACTACCTAAATATGGTTCCCAATCAGAGACAACACAAAACACCTGCCTCTGATTGAGAACCATGTCAGACTAGAAATGTCAAACTAGAAAACCCCACATAGAAACAGACAACATAGAACTGCCCACCCCAACTCACGCCCTGACCATACTAACTAAAGACAAAACAAAGGAAAATAAAGGTCAGAACGTGACATTCTACACTAGTTAATTTAGCAGACAAGATTTGGTTAGAATTCCTTGGCATTATTTTACATTATTTTATAGTATGAAGAATATATATTTTCTCCAAACGATTTGAGGGAGTGTGTACATGGGGCTGTTCAGTGTTGAGCGGTTAGCAACGAAACAGGTCCTCCTATATGCTTAATTTAGAGTTATTCATGTAACTTTAGTCGTAACTGGGTGGCGAATCGCATCTCTGCATGTCTGGCAGACATATCAGTGTGGATGACGGATCACCACCTCAAGCTGAACCTCGGCAAGACGGAGCTGCTCTTCCTCCCGGGGAAGGACTGCCCGTTCCATGATCTCGCCATCACGGTTGACAACTCCATTGTGTCCTCCTCCCAGAGTGCTAAGAACCTTGGCGTGATCCTGGACAACACCCTGTCGTTCTCAACTAACATCAAGGCGGTGACCCGTTCCTGTAGGTTCATGCTCTACAACATTCGCAGAGTACGACCCTGCCTCACACAGGAAGCGGCGCAGGTCCTAATCCAGGCACTTGTCATCTCCTGTCTGGATTACTGCAACTCGCTGTTGGCTGGGCTCCCTGCCTGTGCCATTAAACCCCTACAACTCATCCAGAACGCCGCAGCCCGTCTGGTGTTCAACCTTCCCAAGTTCTCTCACGTCACCCCGCTCCTCCGCTCTCTCCACTGGCTTCCAGTTGAAGCTCGCATCCGCTACAAGACCATGGTGCTTGCCTACGGAGCTGTGAGGGGAACGGCACCTCCGTACCTTCAGGCTCTGATCAGGCCCTACACCCAAACAAGGGCACTGCGTTCATCCACCTCTGGCCTGCTCGCCTCCCTACCTCTGAGGAAGTACAGCTCCCGCTCAGCCCAGTCAAAACTGTTCGCTGCTCTGGCACCCCAATGGTGGAACAAACTCCCCCACGACGCCAGGTCAGCGGAGTCAATCACCACCTTCCGGAAACACCTGAAACACCACCTCTTTAAGGAATACCTAGGATAGGATAAAGTAATCCTTCTAACCCTCCCCCCCCTTAAAAGAGTTAGATGCACTATTGTAAAGTGGTTGTTCCACTGGATATCATAAGGTGAATGCACCAATTTGTAAGTCGCTCTGGATAAGAGCGTCTGCTAAATGACTTAAATGTAAATGTAAATGTAAATGTTCTATAAACGTTGGGCTGATATGTTTTGATGTTTAATACGTTGTAAGGCTGCATGATGCGACTCTAATGATGATTTGAAAAAAGTGTCTTGAAAGGCGTGAACTCTGCTTTGTTTTTATGCGCAGGCTGTACACACTTCATCAGTTTCTCATTCCCAATTTGACAAGTACTTAATAATACCTCAAATTTAACGGCTGCATCCCCTTTGTGTGGCCATAATGCACCCAAATGTTCCATTAGTATGAAAACACCATTATCAAAAGTGACCACAAATGTGATTATGCACGTAATGCTTTTATTATAAAGGTGCATCTTAATGGTGAAAAGTATCTTCCCCAAAACTTGAAACTCACGCGCTGCTTATGTATCCCAGTTAGGTTCTACACCCCTTGTAAAGCGGATTCATTTGCTTAATATTAAGAAGTTATTTGGCCACTTTAGTTGTGATACAAACCTTATTAAAACATATAGGCCTATGGGCTAGGCTACATGAGGTGTGATACTAACCTTATTAAAACATATAGGCCTATGGGCTAGGCTACATGAGGTGTGCGACTATGATTCAAAAGTTGCACAAAAAAAAGGCATTGTTTCTTGCCTTACTCTGGGCATCATTCGCAAGTGATAGGCTTATATTGTCACCCACTAGACTATTCTTGATTTAATCTTGCCTTTACATTTACTAAATAAAATATGTGTGAAATTCGTTTTGATTTTGAATGGACCACTATCATGCACCTGTCTCGAAACAGGGGCAGCGGGGAAAAATACATGTCTCTATGCATTTAAATAGCGAATGGAGGACGCTTTTCCAGTGATTCATTTTCTTGCCAGCCAAGAAGGTAGGCTATACTCCTGTTGTAAAGATAAGCAGTGTGCTTAATATTAAGAAAGTTGAGAAATAAATATAGTAGGCCTAGCCTATAGAAAGCTGATGGGATCCTCCTCTTTTTAGTAGAGGCCACAATTGCATAGCCTAGAGAGATGTTGCGCAACATGAGCTCATGGGCTCTCAAGAAGTGTTTGATTAGATTTTCCATTCCCATTCACATTGATGTCAGAGTGATTAGAGGGACAATAGAGTGCTGAGTACCAGGCAGTTAGCACGTTTGGTAGGCTACTAATGACCATCAGCAGCATCAGAGCTTGGAGAAGCCTAATTACCGTGACTAAACGATCACATGGAATTTGACTGGCTTCATGACTTGTGACCTGTAGCGGTAACACGGTCACTGTAACAGCCCTAAACACCACCCATCAATTCCTTTCAGACTTGGTATCGCGGTTACTTACTCACTCACTTCCTCACTCACTCACTTCCTCACTCACTCACTCACTCACTCACTTCCTCACTCATTCACTCACTTCCTCACTCACTCACTTCCTCACTCACTTCCTCACTCACTCCCTCACTTCCTCACTCACTCACTTCCTCACTCACTCACTTCCTCACTCACTCACTACCTCACTTCGTCACTCACTCACGTCCTCACTCACTCACTCACTTCCTCACTCATTCACTCACTTTCTCACTCTTTCACTCACTTCCTCACTCATTCACTCACTCACTCACTCACTTCCTCACTCACTCACTTCCTCACTCACTTTCTCACTCACTCACTCACTCACTTTCTCACTCACTCACTCACTCACTCACTTCCTCACTCACTCACTTCCTCACTCACTCACTTCCTCACTCACTCCTATTCTCACTTCCTAGATCAGCACTCCTATTCTGACACACGTTGGAGGGGAATCGGACCTGAGTGAATCTGTTAATTACATGGACAAGGGGACCCTCAGTCATCCTAGATCAGCACTCCTACTCTGAGACACGTTGGAGGGGAATCGGACCTGAGTGAATCTGTTAATTACATGGACAAGGGGACCCTCTGTCATCCTAGATCAGTACTCCTACTCTGAGACACGTTGGAGGGGAATCGGACCTGAGAGAATCTGTTAATTACATGGACAAGGGGACCCTCAGTCATCCTAGATCAGCACTCCTATTCTGACACACGTTGGAGGGGAATCGGACCTGAGTGAATCTGTTAATTACATGGACAAGGGGACCCTCTGTCATCCTAGATCAGTACTCCTACTCTGAGACACGTTGGAGGGGAATCGGACCTGAGAGAATCTGTTAATTACATGGACAAGGGGACCCTCAGTCATCCTAGATCAGCACTCCTACTCTGAGACACGTTGGGGGGGATTCGGACCTGAGTTAAGCGTGTGTAAATGGAACGTAATTTATGCACTTTTCTCTCCACGCGCATTCTGACCTGAAACTTAAGCATGATAACAGCATGCTATTCAACCTGCTATTAGTTATTCAACCTGCTATTAGCAAAAGCACTCACAAACTTCTACAGATGCACAATCGAGAGCATCCTGTCGGGCTGTATCACCGCCTGGTACGGCAACTGCTCCGCCCACAACCGTAAGGCTCTCCAGAGGGTAGTGAGGTCTGCAGAACGCATCACCAGGGGCAAACTACCTGCCCTCCAGGACACCTACACCACCCGATGTCACAGGAAGGCCATAAAGATCATCAAGGACAACAACCACCCAAGCCACTGCCTGTTCACCCCGCTATCATCCAGAAGGCGAGGTCAGTACAGGTGCATCAAAGCAGGGACCGAGAGACTGAAAAACAGCTTCTATCTCAAGGCCATCAGACTGTTAAACAGCCACCACTAACATTTAGCGGCCGCTGCCAACATACTGACTCAACTCCAGCCACTTTAAAAATGGGAATTGATGGAAATTATGTAAAAATGTACCACTAGCCACTTTAAGCAATGCCACTTAATACAATGTTTACATACCCTACATTACCCATCTCATATGTATATATACTGTACTCTATATCATCTACTGCATCTTGCCATCTTTATGCAATACATGTACCACTAGCCACTTTAAACTATGCCACTTTATGTTTACATACCCTACAGTACTCATCTCATATGTATATACCGTACTCTATACCATCTACTGCATCTGCCATGCCGTTCTGTACCACCACTCATCCATATATCTTTATGTACATATTCTTTATCCCTTACACTTGTGTGTGTGTAAGGTAGTAGTGTGGAATTGTTAGGTTAGATTACTGTTGGTTATTACTGCATTGTCGGAACTAGAAGCACAAGCATTTCGCTACACTCGCATTAACATCTGCTAACCATGTGTATGTGACTAATAAAATTTGATTTGATTGATTTGATTTGATCTATCGACCAAAAGAAGATTAGACACAAGAAAGGATACATTGCCCAAGAATCTGATGGAAAATCACCTCATAGTAAGGAATATTTAATATGATAAATCGTTGTTCTGTCGAAATATTTTAAACGCATATTACGCCATTTTGTTTGTTATAGCTTCTCTTGGCGAACGCTGTATAAGAAAGTAAGGATAATTTTAGAAATGTAAATCAGCGATTGCATTAAGAACTAATTTGTCTTTCGATTCCTGTCAACCCTGTATTTTTTAGTCAAGTATATGATTAGCTTTCAATTAAACTAGATCACTCTGAAAGATGACGTCAGACATTTTGAGGCTTGATTTCCTAGTATTTTCATTGTGTAACCACGGTTTTGTATGGCTAAATATGCACATTTTCGAACAAACTGTATATGTATGTTGTAAAATGATGTTACAGGAGTGTCATCGGAAGAATTCTGAGAAGGTTAGTGAAAAAATTAATATATTTTGGCGGTGATTACGTTATAGCTCTCTTGAATCGATGCTCTGGTAACGTTTTCACATGTGGTATGCTAACTTATCGATTTATTGTGTTTTCGCTGTAAAACGCTTAGAAAATCTGAAATATTGTCTGGAATCACAAGATCTGGGTCTTTCCATTGCTATGCTTTGTCTATTCTTATGAAATGTTTTATTAAGAGTAAATTGGTCATACACGTTGCTCTCTATAGTAATTCTAGTCGTCTTGTGATGGTCGGTGCAATTGTAAACTGTGATTTCTACCTGAAATATGCACTTTTTTCTAACAAAACCTATCCTATACCATAAATATGTTATCAGACTGTCATCTGAAGAGGTTTTTTCTTGGTTAGTGGCTATCAATATCTTAGTTTAGCCGAATTGGTGATAGCACCTGATGTAGTAAGAAACTGATGGAGTTAGAAAAGTGGTGTATTTTGCTAACGTGTTTAGCTAATAGATTTACATATTTTGTCTTCCCTGTAAAACATTTTAAAAATCTGAAATGGTGGCTTTATTCACAAGATCTGTATCTTTCATCTGGTGTCTTGGACTTGTGATTTAATGATATTTAGATGCTACTATCTACTTGTGAAGCTATGCTAGCTATGCTAATCAGTGTGTGGGGGGGTGGGGGGTGATCCCGGACCCGGGGTAGAGGCTCGTTAGAGGTTAAACACATGTTACAACAGCCAGACACTGATAGTCTACTGTAGATTAGAGAGAGAATGAGAGAGAGAGAGAGAGAGACAGAGAGAGAGAGAAAGAGAATGAGAGAGAGAGAACGAGAGAGAGAAAGAGAGAGAAAGAAAGAAAGAGAGAAAGGGAGCGAGAGAAAGAGAGAAAGGGAGAGAGAGAAAGGGAGAGAGAGAAAGAGAGAAAGGGAGAGAGAGAAAGAGAGAGAGAGAAAGAGAGAAAGAGAGAGAGAGAGAGAGAGAGAGAGAGAGAGAGAGAGAGAGAGAGAGAGAGAGAGAGAGAGAGAGAGAGAGAGAGAGAGAGAGAAAGAGAGAGAGAAAGAGAGAAAGGGAGAGAGAGAGAGAGAGAGAGAGAGACAGAGAGAGAGAGAGAGGAGAGGTCACGGTCAGATGAGCTCCTGCATTTTTCAGCATTTTCTTTAAAAAAGATACATTTAGAGTTAGATAAACTTGGATTTTTTGTCAGGAACACATACAGGATGCTACCCTCTACAACATAACCCTCACTTCAAATCAAAACTCAAAACCTACAACCTTATTTTGGACGGAATTACGGAATCACCTGAAAATTTCACAAATACCAAGGATTATACAGCAAATCCTCTGGAAAACAACAGAAACCTGAAAACACCACCCAACCTGGAACTGAGTGAGTAATGTTTAGTCTGAAACTATATTCTATTTCCAAAAGCCAAGAAGAAAAATACATGACATTACTTTATAAGGACTGAATGGTAACATAATTCTGCCAAGCTTGATACAAATTCAACTAGCACTTAAGTGTCAAGTGAGAGGTGTCAAAGCCCATTAGCCCAACAATGGCAGGAGAGTCGAATAGTCTACCCCAACCAAATGGAGAGGCCTTAGAAGCTGCCTCCCGCTGTTCAGAGGTAATTAAAATACAGTACCCTGGGATTGCAAAGAATGATAAGGCAAGAAAAGATCACAAAATGAAGCTCCTTATGGAAAATCAAGAGACACTTTTTGCTGACTATTACAAAAATGGGAACATCAGCAACCTTATCTTCCACACAAACCATCCAGTGGCATGGCACAGTGCTATATTAGCACACTACCCCTCTGTTAAGAGAGGGGGGATTAACGAGGGGTGGAAACTCAGGATACTTGACAACGAGGACTCTGAGTCAGCTAATATAAATCTATATAAGTCTGGAACAGTATTGGTACAGGGCAATCACAAACAGTTTCAGCTGGACTTTCATCTAATCAAAGAATTAGCCCAGCAGGAGAAGCTCTCCCTTGATAAAGATACCCCCACCCAAAGCGGGTCAGACCAGACGTCTTCATCATATAATCACACAGACGAGCAACCCTCAGCAGACAGTCTACCTCCCAGTACAGAGTACTTCTCCCTCATTGAAATGAAGGATAAATTCACCCAGCTGGAGGTAAGGCAGGTGGAGCTGGAACAGCAGGTGATCACACTCCAGTCAGCACAGACCCAGACAACAGTCCAGCACAACAACACCCCCTTAACCAGACCTGGAGAGCTGGAGGTGGAGAAAGACATATCTGCACTATGGACAGTGGTGAGACAACATCAACAGGAGAAAGAGCAGAAGCAGGAGCAGAACAGAGCACTAGAGGAGAGGATCAGACTACAGGAGGAGAGGGAGAGGGGGATGGAGGAGAGGATCAGACTGCTGGAGGAGAGGTTGAGGGGGATGGCATGTGACAGAGAACAACCCACTAGGGAGGTGGTCATCCCCACAGAGACGCCAGCAGAACAGCCCACCTCAGCACCGAACAAAAGTCTCGACACCACAGCAGAACAGTCCACACCAGACCCTGACCATAGAAACGACATCACAACAGAACAGACAAAAGAAAAACCCCAAGCCCAGCAGCTCTCACCCCCCCTGAGCACCCCCCCTGTCAGCCACCCTGATAGCCCTCCTGACAACCCCCCCAGACCCACTGAGGACAAACACAAGACACAGATTGTCCTTCTTATGGACTCAAATGGGAAATATATAGAAGAAAAAAAACTTTTCCCAAACACAGTGTGTCTAAACTCTGGTGTCCAAACACCCAGTGCGCCCTAGACCTTCTGTCTGAGGACAAACTAGGCTCACCTAGCCACATAATAATACACACAGGCACAAACGACCTGAGAGCACAGCAGGAAAGGGTGGCCACAGCACTGAAGGGAGTGATTGAAAAAGCTTCTTCTACTTTCCCCAACGCACAAGTGGTTATCTCCACCCTGCTACTACGAAAAGACTTCCACCCTGCTACAATACAGCGGGTAAACGCAAGCATTTCCCGTGACTGTGCCTCAAAACCAAATGTTTTCCTGGCCCACCACTCCACCCTGGACTTGAACAGCCTCTATGACCAGGTCCACCTCTACAAGGCAGCAGTGCCCACCTTTGCCCGGACTCTAAAGGACATCGCTCTCAAACGCAGCCCCAACACTTCACACAGGAGCAACAGATCAATAGACACCCCACCCAGACCAGCGAGACACCCTCCAAGACCTTCAGGACCCCCCCCCTGGACCTCCACATAGAGGACCCACGCCAAGAGGACCTACATCCAGACCACAGCACCCCCAGACACACCCCCACCCCAACCAATCAACACCCCCCCACATCAACCATGCCCACACCCAATTTAGGCCCCCTCAGATCAGACCCATGCCACTCCTGCCCACCCCATGCACCCCACCCCCGCAAAGAGGGCATCAACATGGAAGTCACACATACGCCCAGGTAGTGAGCGGGCAAACAGGCCCAACCCCCACTCTTACACTCGCCCAAGCCAACGGCATGTACCAGATGCTCAGCAGGCTCTGCTCACACTTACTGGCCTGAGGCCAAACCACACGGCCAACAACATTGGACACTTCATGGAACAAAAAGCCTTCACTATATCATCCTGGAATATCCAAGGCCTGAGGTCATCTGCCTTTGGCCTAAAGAGCAGGAACCCGGACTTCACCAAAGAAATCGGTAATGCAGACATTGTCATCCTGCAAGAAACCTGGTACAGAGGAGACGGACCCACTGGTTGCCCTCTAGGTTACAGAGAACTGGTAGTCCCATCCACCAAACTACCAGGTGTGAAACAGGGAAGGGACTCAGGGGGAATGCTAATTTGGTATAGAGCAGACCTAACTCACTCCATTAAATTAATCAAAACAGGAACATTTTACATTTGGCTAGAAATTCAAAAGGAAATGATCTTAACAGAGAAAAATGTCCTCCTGTGTGCTACCTATATCCCCCCACTAGAATCCCCATACTTTAATGAAGACAGCTTCTCCATCCTGAATGAGGAAATCAATCATTTCCAGGCCCAGGGACATGTATTAGTCTGTGGCGACCTAAATGCCAGAACTGGACAAGAACCCGACACCCTCAGCACACAGGGGGACAAACACCTACCTGGAGGTGACAGCATTCCCTCCCCCATATGCCCCCCTAGGCACAACTATGACAACATAACCAACAAAAACGGGTCACAACTCCTGCAGCTCTGTCGCACGCTGGGTATGTACATAGTCAATGGTAGGCTTCGAGGGGACTCCTATGGTAGGTTCACCTATAGCTCATCTCTTGGCAGTAGCACTGTAGACTACTTTATCACTGACCTCAACCCAGAGTCTCTCAGAGCGTTCACAGTCAGCCCACTGACACCCCTATCAGACCACAGCAAAATCACAGTCTACTTGAACAGAGCAATACTCAATCATGAGGCATCAAAGCCAAAGGAACTGAGTAACATTAAGAAATGCTATAGATGGAAGGAATGCAGTTTGGAAACCTACCAAAAAACAATTAGACAACAGCAAATTCAATCCCTTTTAGACGACTTCCTGGGTAAAACGTTCCACTGCAATAGTGAAGGTGTAAACTTGGCAGTAGAAAATCTTAACAGTATATTTGACCTCTCCGCTTCCCTATCAAACCTAAAAATCTCAAATAGAAAACCGAAGAAAATGAACAACAATGACAAATGGTTTGATGACGAATGCAAAAATCTAAGAAATAAATTGAGAAACCTGTCCAACCAAAAACATAGAGACCCGGAAAACCTGAGTCTACGCCTTCACTATGGTGAATCACTAAAACAATACAGAAATACACTACGGAAAAAGAAGGAACAGCACGTCAGAAATCAGCTCAATGTAATTGAACAATCCATAGATTCTAACCACTTCTGGGAAAATTGGAAAACACTAAACAAATAACAACACGAAGAACTATCTATCCAAAATGGAGATGTATGGGTAAACCACTTCTCCAATCTTTTTGGCTCTATAACAAAGAATAAAGAGCAAAAACATATACATGATAAAATACAAATCCTTGAATCAACTATTAAAGACTACCAGAACCCACTGGATTCTCCAATTACCTTGAACGAGTTACAGGACAAAATAAAAACCCTCCAACCCAAAAAGGCCTGTGGTGTTGATGGTATCCTTAATGAAATGATCAAATATACAGATAACAAATTCCAATTGGCTATACTAAAACTCTTTAACATCGTCCTTAGCTCTGGCATCTTCCCCAATATTTGGAACCAAGGACTGATCACCCCAAACCACAAAAGTGGAGACAAATTTGACCCCAATAACTACCGTGGAATATGCGTCAACAGTAACCTTGGGAAAATACTCTGCATTATCATTAACAGCAGACTCGTACATTTCCTCAATGAAAACAATGTACTGAGCAAATGTCAAATTGGCTTTTTACCAAATTACCGTACAACAGACCATGTATTCACCCTACACACCCTAATTGACAACCAAACAAACTAAAACAAAGGCAAAGTCTTCTCATGCTTTGTTGATTTCAAAAAAGCCTTCGACTCAATTTGGCATGAGGGTCTGCTATACAAATTGATGGAAAGTGGTGTTGGGGGAAAAACATACGACATTATAAAATCCATGTACACAAACAACAAGTGTGCGGTTAAAATTGGCAAAAAACACACACATTTCTTCACACAGGGTCGTGGGGTGAGACAGGGATGCAGCTTAAGCCCCACCCTCTTCAACATATATATCAACGAATTGGCGAGGGCATTAGAACAGTCTGCAGCACCTGGCCTCACCCTACTAGAATCCGAAGTCAAATGTCTACTGTTTGCTGATGATCTGGTGCTTCTGTCACCAACCAAGGAGGGCCTACAGCAGCACCTAGATCTTCTGCACAGATTCTGTCAGACCTGGGCCCTGACAGTAAATCTCAGTAAGACCAAAATAATGGTGTTCCAAAAAAGGTCCAGTCGCCAGGACCACAAATTCCATCTAGACACCGTTGCCCTAGAGCACACAAAAAACTATACATACCTCGGCCTAAACCTCAGCACCACAGGTAACTTCCACAAAGCTGTGAACGATCTGAGAGACAAGGCAAGAAGGGCATTCTATGCCATCAAAAGGAACATAAATTTCAACATACCAATTAGGATCTGGCTAAAAATACTTGAATCAGTCATAGAGCCCATTGCCCTTTATGGTTGTGAGGTCTGGGGTCCGCTCACCAACCAAGATTTCACAAAATGGGACAAACACCAAATTGAGACTCTGCATGCAGAATTCTGCAAAAATATCCTCCGTGTACAACGTAGAACACCAAATAATGCATGCAGAGCAGAATTAGGCCGATACCCACTAATTATCAAAATCCAGAAAAGAGCCGTTAAATTCTACAACCACCTAAAAGGAAGCGAT